>NC_056739.1:1449096114-1449261114 GCF_019279795.1 Protopterus annectens | reverse complement strand
ATTTCGGATGGCAGTCACTCGAACTGGGATGGTCGAAAGACTGTTTTCCAGTTCACGTAATGCCGAACCGAAAATGATTAAATCCACGACAGTGAATGCTAGTGTAAAACCCATAAATCTCAATTTTAGAGCATAAGCAATCAATCCAAAGACAGAAGTAATTAATCACATACCCCATTTCAGAGAAAACTTTTAAATAGTACTCTGGGATAATAGAACAAGTTTTACATTGACACTCTACAAAACTGATCAGTATGTTATATAAGCAAATAGAACTGCAGTTATACCAACATTTGCTCTAATTTACTTTCACTCAATTTCTGCAGCAAAAAAAGCCAGTCAATGTTATGTGCATTTGCAGATTTCAACTACAACCATATCTATTTGTCTGTCTGTCTAGCTAGCCATCAAGGCAGTCCATGGAAACAGCTTCCTCATTTTTTAACACATTTATTTAGAATGCAAATGAAAAGCACTTTCTGCAACAAAAACATAGGAAGTAGCAGAATAAAATTCCAGCTCATTATAAAAGTCTTTACTGAATTCCTTTCACAACTACAGTATTTGTTCATACAAGGTTTTCCAAAACAAAAGAATTGCTGGGTTTCTTCATACAGCAAAGTATACCAGGATATACAGTCACCAGTATTTTTAACAGACTTTAACATACAAGTAGGAGTACATTGCACTATTTGCTTTATTTATTAATTGGCATTTGTTTAATGGGAAAGTCTGATTGGGCATGAATCCCATTTTCAGCTGAAACCAGGAGAGAAAAGCTCCAACATACGTAGTTCAATTAATAAATTGCATAATATTATCACATGAAGTACAGTAACAAATAGTAGAGTCGACATACAGGATAAAGTCAAATCAGAAAATCATAGGGTGAATATTAATCAACAATCATAGGATATTGAACACCAACTAAAGTACAATCGGTAGTGATAACCAATGGTAAAGATGTTATGCATTTTAAATATGAGCAAATGACTAAAAGAAAGTAAAAAGATTTTGCAGTTTGGGGAGATTAGGAAATGGAGTTAAAGTAGGGAGCTATCAGAGAAGTAACTGGTGCTTTGGCTAATAAGAGAATGGAGGAAAGGAAAGGTGAAATGAAGAGCAAGGGAAAGAGAAGAAATAAGGAAGAAGAACGGAAGAGAGCTCAACAGCTGCTTGCCTTGCTTCATGAACACTTATAGGTAAGTACTAGGTTAGCTGGCCTTTTGGGCCATCTTAAACCCAGCCAATTTCCCTTTCATATGTGAGAATTAAACCTTCTACATTGTGACTCTGAGATAAACACCTTAACCATTAGCAAACCTCAACCCCTTATATCAAAACCCAACCTCTTATACCATTCCCCCAACCCCTCTAGACATCAGATTTCAGGGACAACTAGCCAGTGTTCTGTAGCTCACTGGAGATTCCCCTTCAGTAGCCACTTTATTTGTCCTGGGTCAGAAATCTACTTCTTTTAGGGGTAATGCCCCTGATATCTTATAAACGAACAAAAGGTCCATGTAGTTACTGTCACAGCTATGGACAAACATGTTCTCACTACACGCTGTAAAGCAGACAGCTTACTAGATACAGTAATAGTTTATTCAAAAAGTAGATTAAACATTGAGCACTTTTGTCCTGGCAATCTAAGGACTTCTTCAGAACATCTCATGGATTAAAACACAATTTAAATACCATTCAGTATAAACTGATTGGTCCATCAATAAAAATAATTTGTTATTTAATTAGACAATTATAACAATAGATTTCTTTAAACCATCAAAATCAATAAGAGCTTTTGTAACAACACTCAATAAAATTTATTATAAATGAACAAAAATAAAATACAATAAAAACTTAATATAAACCATCTTCATAACTTAGCAGCCCTCATTTTTAACACAGGATAAATTGAAATATGTTCATTTAAATCAGGGGGGGTGGTGGCATCCAAACAAATTTGCCACACTTCTTCTTCTTCTTTCTGCTTTTCCCAATTAGGGGTCACCACAGCGGAACTCCATTCCACTAATGATTGGCAATAGATTTTTACAGTGCCGAGGTGCCAGCCCGACGCCCAACCTTCAACAAAGGCACGCACATTCACTCATGTCTTTCTAATTCTCTAAACTAAATTCGGTTTTCCCACTGTCCACCTCTAATATTCAGGCTAACAGTTTCCAAAATTCCAAATTCAAACTTTGTGATACCTTGACAGGCTTGAGAATGTTTGCATAGGGTATTATTCATATTTCCTTTTCTAATATCCTACATATGTTCATATATTCTTTTAGTTAACTTCCTTTCTGTTTTGCCCACATAATATGCCTGACACTGTTCACATATGGCTATATACACAAACCCCTTAGCTTCACAAGTCCCCTTTACAAAAGTTACTTTGGTAGTGCAGCAGTTGTTCAACGCAATACTTTCCTGCTTAACAATAGAAGAACAAAAATTTCATCTCCCACATTTCTTTGTTCCTAATGTTTCCATTTTGTCACACTCTAATATTTTCTTAATACTGCTGTCAACCTTGTATACAAATTGTGGCCCATTTCCTACTGTTCAAAATACGTCTTCATCTATTTTCAATAAATCTTGTTAATGATACTCTTCACAGGAGAACAAGAATCATTCTCCGGGATTCATGAACAGTCCATGCAAGAATAGTCTATTCTTGAACGGACTGTTCCATGTAGGAATGCAACAGCAGTGTGCTCTACATATTAATGAGGGCATGCTGCTATATTCCTACACCTACATGATCCTTGTACGAGTGCAGAGGGCATGTATAAGTCCTGCACGGACACTTAAACATACCTCCTGCACTCAGAAACTTTCAAACAAGGAAGTACCATAATATTAGAGCCTGGCTCTAATATTATGCATTATTTCAGCGTCCACAGACACTGAAATGAAAACTAGCATGCCAGTGTCCGTGGATACTGAAATAAGAAAAAAAACATACCAAAGCAGCAGTAGTACTGGGTGCCTACAGTGTACTGGTATTGTGATTGGTCCTTTGGGGGGGTGGGGAGAGGGGCAAAGTTGCCACTGAATCTGTGTGCCAGTATATTGGCAATATCTGTTGGCTCAGTATAGGAGTTAACAGTTAGCTCAGAGCACATGTTGGTATTGCCATGGAAATTCTTTACATAACTATAGCAGGCCTTGTGGTTGTCTTTACTGTGTGCTGCAATTCTGTTTTCACAGCTAGCTTTACAGTATTTCATGAGGAATCTCATCTTTTTGTTGAGGCTGAGAAGTTTTTTTTTTTCCAGTCTTGGGACTTCACCTTATTCCATATCAGTTTCCTCCTCCTGTTGTAGAGTATCTTTATGGACGGAGACCATTGGACTGGCTGCCTTTGTTTGGAGGTGAGGGTATTGCTTCTATTGGGTATGTCAGAATCCATGCATTTGTGCACATGTTCATAGTGCATTGGTGTTTGATTCAGCAGTCATGCAACTAGTCTCCATTTGAATGGCTGCCGTGTAGTTAGCCACCTCTGTTTTTAGGAGGCCAAAGTTACCTTTGGAAAGGCTTTTCATGGTGGTTACCTTTGCATGGGGGGGTGAGAAGGATGTGAATTTCCAAAGGTGATTACTTTGTGGCCAGGTCAAACAAGGGAAGGGTTGACTATTGGTGTACACCAACAGTTGCCCATGTTAGTAATGACCAGGTCAATGATATTGCTACCTGTAGTGGGTGTAAGAACGAGCTGTTCCAGGCCAATGGAACTGATGAATTCCAGGAAACATTGGGCAAGTGCATTGGTATGAGTAGCTTTCCCACTTAACAGTTTTCCAGTCACACACTACCCCTAAATACAGTGATCAAATTCTTGGTGTAGTCTGACTCCTGACCATGGTACAGGACACGTCTCACTCTGCTGCTACAAAGGCATACAGCCAATAGACCAGCAGACAAAAGAGCAGCATGCACAGTCAGATAAAAAAGGAGCCATAACACTTACATCTACCCCCACCATACACAGCTGAAATAACGTGTACACATGACATGTGTACACAATCCCAACAGTCTGACAACAATGGCCAGACATGTACAGACCCCTCAAATGTACAGTTCACTTCGGAATGTACAGGCTCAGGACTGATATCTATGGCCTCTTCCCTGTAACATGTCTGTGGGTCTACAACATCACTGGGATTTTAGGAGGAATGAAGGCAAGAAATAATGCTACTAAATACATTTGAGCCTCATAGTGCACAATATCTGGACAAGGCCTGACATCATTTGGGGACAGAGGCACAAACACAGGTGTAGATCAGACATATTGGTGTCAGAAATTTAGACAGTTGCTGATGTTAATGAATTTGTTGTAACAGATCCTTTATGAGGAATATGAAGGCAGTAATACCAATGGAGTTTAGTATTTACTGACTGCATTTCCCAGAGTCCTTGACTGATTTTCCAAGGACAACAACTGTCTGGTGAACAGAAAAAACATAACAGGCAAACATGTGGCAAGTCTGTGGACAGCATGCCAGTGGAGAGGTATGTCAGAGACATATCACTGTCAGATGTGAAGTCACTCACTAAATGCATGTCCACAAAAACCCTGTCAGTCTATCAATCCACCATGTGTATAACAGCACTGATGATGACATAGAGAATCTGTTCACAATTCCAGAGATATGTCCCCCATGTTGTTGTGCTGTCTCCAGATGTCCTGTCCTGTGAAGAATTCCCACATACTGTCTGTGAATCTATAGCCCACCACATCTGTAATGTCCCTCACACAGGCAAGTAATAGGGCCAAGGCCCACATGAAGGACGTCCCATTTGTTGGAGCCAACAGCAGTGCCCAGGCCCACAGCACAAAACTATGTGGGCACCTACATAGTTGTATGGCTGTGGCAATACATGACATCTGCACATCACCACAGAGGATAGACAGGAAGTGGATAGCAAACATAGGTTCATAGGTAGGTACTAGGCTATCGGCCCTAGGGCCTACACAAGCTTAGCCAAAAAGGTACCTGACTTTCACCACCCAAGAAAATTATTTTCCTGTGCCCCTGTTGAGCAGAGTCACAAAGGTGATCCCTGGTGTGAATGTCCTATTTCCCAACCAATCATCAAGATTTTTCTTGAAGAGTGCTAATGAAGAGCTTTGTTTGATATAGATAGGTAGTTTGCTCCAGAGTATGGGAAATCTCTAGGACAGGAATCTATCCCTCCAGCATGTTCTGTTTATTGTGGTGACAAAGTTTAGGTCCCTAGAGCATGCAGCTTGGAGGGATTGGGATTTGTTTAAATGGAGCATGCCCAATAGCTCTGGGTTTGACATAGCTTTGTATGTTAGGCAGCGATCGCCTCTGAGTAGGGGATATGCAACGGAGTACAGCTGGAGTTGTCTGAGGCGGTCTGCATAGGGCATCTGTTTGAGGCTGGTAATCCTGTTTGTGAGGTATTTCTTTGGCCTTTCCAGTTGTTGTAGATGTCTTGTGAGGTACATACCAAAAGGGGCATTGTACTCTATAATAGGTCTAATGAGTGATGAGTAGAGGGGAACAATGACCTCTTTTTTCCTGGATGAGAAACCTTTTGCGATGAGGTGTGCCATGTAGAAGGATTTCCTGACTACTGTGACAATGTGATTATCAAAGGAGAGACTACTGTCCACCTGTGTACCAAGGTCTCTTATCACACTTCTAGTATTAAGTAGACTACCACCTATATGGTAGCTCATGGGTACAGAGTTTTTACCACAGAGGATGACAATGCACTTTTTGGCATTAGGCTTGAGGCCATGACTTTGACACCAGGCATCTGTCTCAGTGAGGCCCTTTTGTAGGATGTCCGCATCATTAGGAGTTTTAGTTATGGCTCCTAGTTTGCAGTCATCTATGAACTTCATTAGCCAAATACCTTCTGTGTTAACCTGTACTTCAGAAAAGTAGATACCAAACAGGAGAGGACCCAGGACTGAACCCTGTGGTACCCCACTTGCCAGGAGAGGACCCAGGACTGAACCCTGTGGTACCCCACTTGCCACTGGTCTGAAGTCGAATTTGGAGTCTGCTACTTTCACAGTGTGGGTTCTGTCAGTGAGTCAGTTGGCAACCCATCTTGTGACATAGGGATTTATACCTAGTTTAGTGAGTTTATCTATAATTCCAGAGTGGGGGGCTGGTGTCAAAAGCCTTGGTGAGATCTAGATAGGCTGTGTGAGCCACCTTACCCTTGTCTACGGCTTTGGCGACTGCTTCAAAGAAGTCAATTAGGTTTAGAAGACATGATCTGCCTTTTACAAACCCGATCTGGGTGGAGGTCAGAGTTTGGTGATTACCAATGTCTTTGTTTATAAGTTCCATGATAATATGTTCCATGGCCTTGCAGACCAGTTTCGTTAAGCTAATGGGGTGGTAGTTCCTAGGGTCCATGGTGGCTCTCCCTTTGTGGAGTGGGATAACTGTTGCTATGTGCCATTCAGTGGGCACAAAGCCTGAGGTGAGGCTATGATTGAACATGGTGCTTAGGTGGGGTGCCAGTTCATTCTGTAGTCCATGCAGAATGCAGCCTGGGATGTTGGCAGGTCCCATGGATGCTGTGTTCTTGGCTTTGGAGAGTGTGGTTTTTACCTGTGCAGCTGTGATTACAGGAACTTTGCATTCTTCCAGTATAGAGATGGGACCTTTAGGGGGTGGGGGGTAAAGTTAGCACTGAATCTATCTGCCAGGATGTTGGCAATATCAGTTGGTTCTGTAGATTTAGTGCTATTCTGCTGTAACTCAGAGCAGATCTGAGTGTTGCCATTGAGATTCTTGACATAGCTATAGAATGCTTTGTGGTTGTCTTTGGAATCAGTGGTGATTTTGTTTTCATAACTAGCTTTGGAGGATTTTATGAGGGATCTCAGCTTCTTACTGAGGCTGACCAGGGAGTTCTTCCAGTCATGGGATTTTACTCTTTTTTGCAACAGTATTTCTTCTGTTATAGAATTTGTTTATGGCAGGAGACCACCAGATTGGCTTCCTTTTTTTGGAGGATAGCATCTTGGTTCTGTTAGGGATAGCACGATCCATTCACTTGTGTAAGTGCTTATAAAGTGCATTTGTGTAGGATTCAGCAGTCATACCTCTATTGTCCATCTGCATGGGTGTCGTGAAGTTTGCCACTTCTGTCTTAAGAAGCATGAAGTTGGCTTTAGAGACCTTTTTTACAGTGGTTTCCCTACTGGGTGGGTGGGGCAGGATGTGGATGTCCAGGCTGATTAGCTTGTGGTCGGATGTGACCAATGAGGAATTGACCTCTGGTGTGGAGCACCGGTCGCCCATATTGGTAATGACCAGGTCTAGAATATTGCTGCCCCTGGTGGGGGTGTGGATAAGTTGATCCAAGGCATTGGAATTTCTGAATTCCAGAAAATGTTGAGCAACAAGTTGGTACATGAGTAGTTTTCCCAGTTAATGGTGGGGCAGTTGAAATCGCCCATTATTAGGGTGTTGGGTTGTACCCTAATATTTTCCAGTGTATCAAGAAATGAAGAGTGGGAATGCTGGGGTATGGTGGGGGATCTGTAGCAAGTTACAGTTTGGATTGTGGTTATGCCCAGAGTTAGTTGCACTTGGATAATCTCAGATGCATTATGCTGAGCAACTAGGCTGGAGGTGTAGATATCCTTAATAAATATGGGCACGCCTCCACCTTTAGTTTTTTGGTCCAGGTTAGGTGGCCGAAAGGTGTGGTATGAATTATAGCCTGGTAATGCAGGGGTGCTGGAGCTTTGAACCAGGTCTCTGTCACCTCACAGATGTCGATGTTCTCCATTTTAAGGAGTGACTCGAGTGAATGCATTTTGAGGTTTAGCCTTCTAGCATTGAGTAGCATTACCCTTAGATTTTGCTTGCATGTACCTGTTATGGTGGTGAATTTATCATTTGAACCTAAAAAAGGCACTATAGGGGTGGCAAGAGCCTTAGCCAGTATTTGTAATCCCAAGGGTGACAGCTGCAGGCCATCTCTGGCAAAGCATCGTGGTCTGTCGATAATGTAATTCCAGGCAGACAAATACTGGATCCCCTTAGAATGACACCAGAAGCTTAGCCAATTGTTGAAGTCAATCATTTTGTCCTTGTACTCCGGTATCATTCTGGGTGATGGCAGGATGCTACTCAGGGCTAGGGTCATACCTGTCTGGGCTACAACATTGGAGAGCTCCTCCATGTCTCTTTTCTTGTAGTCCATGGAGGTACATCTCAGGTCATTCACACCAACATGGTCAATGACAGAGTCATATTTGTACTTGTTGTGGAGTTACCTGAGTGTGTGCGCTATGTGGTGGACCCTGGCACCCGACAGGCAGCTGACAGTAACTTTCTCCTTGTTTAGCATGGTGAGTGGAACATCAGTGTGCCTGACTATAGAGTCACCTATGACTAGAGTGTTGGGTATGTTGTTATGCCTTATGGGCTGTGGTTGAGTGGTACACTGAGTTTGTGGGCTATGTGTCATTTGGGTGTGTTGGGGGGGTGGAGATTGCTTGCGTTTCTGCTTTGGAGGTCTCTTGCTTGAGCAGATTTTTATTGAGATCCTCCACAAATGTAGGTGTGTGTTTTGTGTTGCTAAGTGTGTGTTTTGGTGGTGCAGGTTTTGAGGGACTATGTGATGAGTGTGGTGTGGTGCAAGTGTTTACCTTCTCCTCTTGACTGTCTAGTCCAGTCTTGGGTGAAGAGAGTTTCACTTCCTTTTTGGATATATAAGTGCATCTCTCACAGGTTGTAGTGTTGGGTGGTAGGAGGAGAGGGTTGCCTGTGTACATGAGGCAATTGCTTCATTGCCCCAAGATGCCCAGATTCATTAGGTAGACAGGAGAAAACACCAGGAGCTGACCCATATACATGCCTGGATAGGTGCTTATTTATTAAGTACCAAAAACTGTTTTCCTCTAGACAAGTGAGAAAAGTTGAGTGCTGTAGTAATTTGTAGCTTATTTAGTGCTTACAAAGAGTTCTGAATAAGTGCTGCTGAGCTCAAAGAAACAGATTTGAGTGCTAAAACTAAAAAATCTGGCTAATTCTAAGGGAAAATTTGAAGAGCAGACTTTATGGTGCCATTGTGCATTAGGATGAATGTCCTGAAGGACAGAAGTCTGAAACTGAAATGTATGCCATTACTACATGATAGCAGTCTTCAATGACATGAGCAGAAATAATGATACTCTACAGTTAATATAATAGTATCATATTAATATCCAGTAGGAGATACATAAAAACATACATCTGAAACACCAAGAACAAGACAGTGTAGTACTCAGAGTCCCAGCTCTGCATGCAGAGGTGCATGGTTGGAGTACTACAATAGGCAATCTAATTTTACATGGAAAAGCAGTATCAACAGTACTAATTTCATAATACAATATGTGTGGAATCATATCTGTCAGCCAATGTACTGTAGCTGGTATAACATGCAAGTGTGAGTGCATATAACATGTGATACTACCCATGTATAAAAAATAATAAATAAAAAAAACATGTGATACTACCCAAGTGTCCTGTACAATATAGTCACACACCTTGCTACTGTAATGAGAGCACATAAAAGCATGTTATGTACAGGACATTAAATAAACTTATTACATGATGTCATTATTCTGCTATTTTATGAGACTGGAATGTGAGCAATGGTTACCAGGGCTGAGCTATGTTTAACAGTAGTACACATTGCTTAAATGTGATTGATAACCAGTAGTTAGCTCTGCTAAACATATTTGCGCTCTGGTAAGTGCCAGTAAGCAAAGCCTACACAGTTTAAGCGTCTATCAGTTTATCCATGTTTTAGCACCACTTAGCACCATGCAGACCATCTTAAAACTGTTTAAAAGTGCCTTAATCACTCTGTATCCATAGCCCAGCAACAAAATGATCAACTGTGCTCAGTCTTGAGCTCAGGATGCTATACACCATAGTCACAGCAATTTACCACTAGGCCACGTCAGCTGTGAGATGTTAGGATGTTTTTTTACAACATATCATGCAGTACAGTCAGTTTACAATAAGAAAGACACACTGTGCAATGAGGAATGATTGTTATCTACAAATATATATATGAAAGAAAATATTTACATATATAGAGGGATAGATAGATATGTGTAGAGAGACATATGTATGTATACCAATATAATACTGATGTGTGTGTGTGTGTGTGTGTGTGTGTGTGTGTGTGTGTGTGTGTGTGTGTGTGTGTGTGTATATATATATATATATATATGTATATATATGTGTGTGTGTGTGTGTGTGTGTGTGTGTGTGTGTGTGTGTGTGTGTGTGTGTGTATATATATATATATAGATATATATAGATATATAAAATTATATATATATATATATATATATATATATATACATACAGGTCTCTAAATGCCCACACAAACAAGCAAATACTGCTGATAGACCACCCATAACTGGGGCAGCATGCACAGTTGGATACAAAAGGACTCATGACACACATTTACCCCCCCAGTCCAAATAATACGTGAACAGTACACTGCTACAAAATCATGGTAGGGCATACACAATGGCCAGACATATACCGTGACCTCTTAGCAAAACAACTACAATGAGAGAAGATAGTAAACAAAAATACAAATAGACAGTAATTTAAAGAAGCCCATTTTACTATGATGTCTTTGCCAAAGCCTTCATTGAGTAACACATTACAAGAAATACTTGCTTTAATTAGAAGATGCAATTAACGATTAAGTGCATTTAAATACATAGCCTCCAATTACACTCCTCATTCAACCCCCTAGTGGATAAAGTATCACATTTAAAAACATACATTGATTCTGTACATAACAATTGTTATTTGATGACAGATCAAACTGAGAAACAGACTTTTTCCAAAACAGTACCTTGTAACCCACTACACTTAATTACATGTATATACACAGCCTCCAGTTACACTACTCATTTAACCCCCTAGGGGATAATGTATCACATTTAAGAAATTAAACTGATTCTGTACATAACAAGTGTTCTTTCATGACTACTACCCCATGGTGAGAATTATTAACATGTACAGCTATAGAACTGTATTCTTTCTCATCAGTAATATGTCTCACATGTTCTAACAGCCTAGTTTTAAAACACTCGTTACTCTCTTTCACATAAAATATGTTACAAGGGCATCTAAGAACATTGTCCATACACCACCCTCTTGAATGTGCAGAGTCCCACATGTTGTCTACCCATTCCCCTCGGCAGGAATGACAGAACAAAATAATGGTAGACCCTAACTATTGACCCCTTACTGTATGGCATCTGTACAAAACCTGACATAATTTGGGACAGAGGACCAGAAACATGGCCATACTTGAAATACTGCTGTTATACACTGAGAAAATTGCTGGTGTTACAGGGTTTGTTGTAACATATCTTTTCAGGGTGATATAAAGTATAAAACACAAATGGATGTTAGCATTTATTGACTGCAATCACCAGAGTATGCTACTGATTTGCCAAGGACAACACCTGTCTGGAGAACAGACCAAACATAACAGGCAAACCTCTGGCCATTATGTGGATAACCCTACAGTTGAGAGCTATGCAGACTCAGAACTTTGTCAGACTGAAACCCATGCAAAAGTAGCATGTTCAGACAAACCCTGTTAAACAAGCAGTATTAAAAACATATAACAGCAATACTCACATTCTGCCCCTAAGTCATGAATTGTCTCCACCATTCAGTTGGCTTGTCTCCACAGGTCTTGTTCTAAGAGGTATTTGCTCACATACCTCCAGGGTGTCTTCCTCACAGGTAAGGGAAAGGGCCAATGCTCACATGGAGTACTCAGTTATAGGAGTGTGTTGCCATAACATTGGCTAATAGAATAACTACACAGCTGCTCTGCATGCAATCATCAAATGGGGAACACCAATTAGTGCTCAGGCCATCACATCATCATGGGCATTACCTACAAAACACAAGGTGTCATCTATTCAAACCATTTCTGTCATAGACAGTCCATCATTGCAAAGCTGAAGTAGTGTGAAAAAAAAGGATGCATCTGTGAAAAATCCAGAAATAAAGGTATGTGAAACAAGTAAGTATGTAATTGAATGCAGTAGATGGTCTGTAATAATAGAAAATAGTGATTTGAAAGCATATGTCTCAACAAGACTTGCTGTACTGATATACTGCTGAACAACACTGATGGCCAGAACATGTGGCTCTGTCTGTAGTAACTAGAACAGCTACTGGGATGTTGTATATATCCATATGTTACCTGTGCATATAACTATGATGGGGCCGCTTCTAAATCTTGAAAGCTCACAATTTTGAAATTCAAAATACTGAATCCAAAATCTTGAAAGTTCAAAATACTAAAAACTCAAAATACTGAATTTCATAATATTGAAAAAAAACTACAAGATAGTAACACTTACTATACTCCACCAAAAGTACATAGAGAAACAAATAAAAGACAAAGCATATTAGTTTACTTCAACTATTAGCAGGGGGGAGCAAACCCCCCTGCACCTCCCTTGTGGGTGGCTGTGCCCCCATACCCCCTGCTACTTAAATATATCAACTCTGAGATTGCACTTTACTACACTACAGCAAGTTATGCTGTTCTATAGCAAATTAAAAGGGAACATGACTAAGGTTACAACAAGCAGTAATGAAGCACGTAATGGTATGTTTGCCCTTTTCTTCTGTGGAGTCCAATCTCGGATTTGATATATTTAAGTAAAAGGGGGTGTGAGGGGTGCAGTCCCCCACATGGGGGCTTGCCCCCCTGCTTATAGTTGGAGAAGAGTAATATGTTTTGTTATGTAGTTGTGTTGGAATATTGTAAGTGTTGGTGTACTCTGTTCAATATTATGAAATTCAGTATTTTGAGTTTTCAATATTATGAACTTTCAAGATTTTGGACTCAGTATTTTGAATTTCAAGATTATGAGTTTTCAAGATTTAGAAGCGGATCCATATATGATACACATTTTGTCTTGTAAATATAAGACAACTATACTGAGTATGTGCAGAGTAAAGTACTGCTGCAGATGTGTGTGTTGAACTGCATGTTATATACTGAGCTCATACCATTCAACTGTCCAGTGTTCTGCACACTAACCATATCTGTGCCTCATATTTGTAGTCATTTACCCATAGAGTTGTGTTATGTTTGTCAAATAATTTTCAAATCTGTGAAGACTGACATTACAACATCCTCATTCATTGTCTTCTGCCTTTTCTCATTCGGGATTGCCTCAGTGGATCATCTGTTGCCATTTCTGCCTGTCCTCTGAATCTTGCTCTCTCACACCAAACACCTGCATGTCCTCTCTCACCATATCCAGAAACATTATCTTCCTCTCTTCCACTTACCTGGCAGCTACATCCTTTTCCCTATATACTCAGCACCCCTCCTCAGCACATGTCCAAACTGATGTAAAGCTGCCTCTCCAGCTTTGTCTCATATATGTCCAACATGGCCTGAGCCTGTCATATACACATTGCTAAGCCTGTGCACCCATGTCACACCCAGTGCAAATCATAACATCTGTAACTCTGCCATGTGCAGCTGTGACTCCTGCCTTTTTGTCACTTCCACTGTCTCCAACCCATATAACATAGTGGTCTCACTACCATCTTGTAGACATTGTCACATTTACTAGCACTTGTCTGTCACATATCACTCCTGACATTCTTCTCCACACTCTCCATCCTGCCTGTACTCCCTTCTTCACCTGTCCTCCATAGTCCTCATTACTCTGAAATGTTGATCCCAAACATTTGAACACATCCACCTTTCCCAATTGTACTCCATGCATCCTCAACATTCTGGTATCCACCCTCTCATTCACACACAGATATTCTGTCCTAGTTCTGCTGACCTTCATTCCTCTCCTCTCTAGAGCATATGTCCACCTCTCCATGGTCTCCAAAAGCTGTTCCCTACTCTCAATACAGATCACAATGTCATCTGCAAACAACATAGTCAATGGGGACTCCGTATGATCTTTTCTGTTAACCTGTCCATGACCATTGCAGATCAGAAAGGGCTCACAGCTGATCCCCAATGTCATCCCACCTCCACCTTAAACATATCCATCAATCCCAATGCAGACCTCAATGCTATCACACACCCTTGCACATATCCTGTACCACTCTTACATATATCCCTTCCACTCATGACATCACCATACAATACCACAACTCCTGTCTAGGCACCCTGTCACATGCTTTCTGTAAGTCCAGAGAGACACAGAACAACTCCTGACCTTCCCTGTATTCCACCAGCAACAGCTTCAGAACAAACATCACATCGGTACTGCCCTTTCCACGCAAGAAACCATACTGCTAACCAGTATTTCTCACCTCCCTGCGTAACATAGCTTCCACTACTCTCACCCATAACTTCATGCTGTGACTGGTCACTGTTATCCTCTGTAGTTATCACAGCTCTGCACATCAACTTCAGTCTTAACACCATACCAAAGCACTTTCTCTCCACTCCTCATGCAACCTCACACTTTCCAAGATATCAGTAAACAGTCTGGCTAACACACCACTGCCTTTTCCCCTAAACAACCCCATGCTTCCACAGGTGTGTAATGAGGAAAAACAGGCTTGCCAGTATTCATCCTCTTCATAGCTATCCTTACATCCTCCTTGTTAAGCCATTGCACTTCCCAGTTCACCATATCCACATTACCCAACCTTCTCTGTCTCATTCTCTTCATTCATCAGCCTCTCGAAGTACACTGTCCATGTCATCGACACACTGTTCCCGCTTGTGAGTACATATACCTAATTATTCTTTATCACCCTTATCTGCTGCACATCTTTCCTAGCTCAGTCTGTCCAGCCAATTGGTACAATTCCTGTCATCCATCCTTAGTGTCCAACCTGTTATAGAACTCTTCATATGCCCATCCTCAGCCTTTGCCACCTCCCTATCTTCCGCCCACATCATCTCCTAATTCTCCTGCCTACTTTTCTCATCTCTCTGACAATATCACTCCTTCTTCCCCAACCTCACTTTGCACCCATGTATGCATGGCATCCTACAGATGTCCTGCTGTAACAGATTGAGAGGGATAACTGCACAGCAAGAGTGTGAATTTAGTGTGCAATACTGACGTAGAACAGACATGCATGTGAGGTATTAGCTATGCACATGTCAGTATGAGTAGGTGTATGTGTCTACCTCATGAAAACAGACATGGGATATAAAATGTCAGTTAAAACAGTTGTATATGTTGTACATGTGTGTAATCTTAGTTACTGTGCACCCAAAACAGTGACATTTCTACAGCTACTGGTTGTTACATTGCCCTGACACAGTCATGGTCAGTATGGTAAGCATGATTATCATGACTAAATTGGAGAGGTGTCCAACTGTGTTATGACGTTGTAGCCATGCCCTTACAATCAACTGATTGAACACACACACACATGACTTTATGGACTCAGCAATACCTTACTTGTCATACCTGCCTCCACCAGTGTAGAATAATCCCCATTGCTGGACAGCAGCATTACACAAACCACAGACTTGGCCCCTAGAGTGGCTGTATAGGGCAAAGTAGAGGCAGGAACCAACCTGGCATCAGGCCAGTCATTGTCTGAACAGGCATATAGGGTCACAGGTGGATTACTGTAAAGCCAACTATGAGTACAAATTGGAGACATCCACCATGGACAAACACAAGGTCATCATTCCATATGTCTGCAATCTTGGAGGCAACATAACAACCCAAACTGTAATGGTGGCCGATCAGATCACATACACACACAACATAGCTACAGCCAACCTGATGTAGATAGGGGTAGGGCAAGCATTCTCCCTGGCTCAGCATCACTATAGGTGGATATGTACTGCACCCACACCCCTCTCCTCATCACCAGTGAGCAGGTACATATTGCCTACTGAAAGGCAACAAATGTAAGTATCCATGGGACGTCATATCATCCCTGTCTGCATCCTACATTATTTCAGGCATGTGCTCCCAGCTCTATTACACACTGTAGTCACACCAAGCCACAGCACCATCCGCACACCATCGGCATGTGCGATGGCTAATGTCATCCATTTACATAGACCTGAATGAGGAATGACAGATTATAGGTTTATAGGTTCATAGGTAGGTACTAGGCTATCTGCCCGAGGGCATTTATAAGCCTAGCCAGAGTGTGTCAGCTTTCGCCACCCCATTAATTAATTAACTGAGCCTCTGTCAAGATGAGCCAATGAAGTGATCCCAGGGGTGTATTTTCTGCTACCCATCCACTCGTCAAGGTTTCTCTTGAAGAGTGTTAGTGAGGGGCTCTGCCTAATGTAGTTAGGAATTTTGTTCCAAAGCATGGGAAGTCTCTGTGACAGGAATCTATCCCTCCAGCATGTTCTATTTATTGTTGTGGTGAGGTTTAGCTCACTAGAGCGAGTGGCACGCAGTGACTTGGATTTCTTTAGGTGGAGCATGTCCATCAATTCTGAGTTGGACATGGCTTTGTAAGTCAGGCAGAGATCACCTCTGAGTAAGCAATATGCCACTGAGTACAGCCGGAGGTTTTCCAGTTGGGCTGCATAGGACATATGTTTGAGGCCAGTAATCCTCTTGGTGAGGTACTTTTGTGATCTTTCCAGCTGTTGGAAGTGTCTTGTGAGGTACATCCCAAATGGGGCACTGTACTCTATGATGGGTCTGATGAGTGACGAGTAGAGGGGCACTATAACTTCTTTATTTCTAGATGTAAACCCTTTAGTAATTAGATGGGCTACATGGAAGGATTTCTTAACTACTTTGGCAATATGATTGTCAAAGAAGAGATTACTATCTACCTGGGTCCCCAGATCTCTTATTACCTCTTCTGTATTAGGGGGTTTGCCACCTATGTGGTAATTCATGGGTGTTTTGTTTTTCCCAAATGGGATGACTATGCATTTTTTGGCATTTAGCTTGAGACCATGACTTTGACACCAGGTGTCCATCTCAGTAAGGCCCTTTTGGAGAATATCCATGTCATCTGGAGAGTCAATTATGGCTCCCAGTTTGCAGTCATCGGCGAACTTGGTTAGCCATAGTCCTCCTGTGTTTGCCTGTACTTCTGAGAAATATATGCCGAACAGTAGGAGTCCCAGGACCGAGCCTTGTGGGACACCACTTGTGACTGGTTTAGAGTCAGACCTGGAGCCCACTATTCTTACCGTATGAGTTCTGTCTGTAAGCCAGTTGGCAACCCATCTCGTGACGTAGGGGTTTATGTTCAGGCTTGTGAGTTTTTCTATAATTCCTGAGTGGGGAATGGTATCAAAATCCTTGTTGAGGTCAAGGTAGGCTGTGTGAACCACCTTCCCCTCATCAATGGCCTTGGTGACTGTCTCAAAGAAGTCAACCAGGTTTAGTAGGCATGATCTGCCCTTAACAAAGCTGAACTGGGTCGGGTCAAGTGTTTGGAGGTTCCCAATGTCTTTATTAATGAGTTCCATGATGATGCGCTCCATAGCCTTGCAGACCAGGCTAGTGAGGCTTATGGGGCGGTAGTTACCAGGGTCAGTTGCGGCCCCTCCTTTGTGGAGTGGAATAACCATTGCTGTGTGCCATTCTATGGGCACGTAGCCTGTGGAGAGGCTGAGGTTGAACAGTGTGCTTAGGTGGGGGGTTAGTTTGTTCTGTAGTTCATTGCAAGATGCAGCCTGGGACACCATCTGGCCCCATTGATGCTGTGCTTTTGGCTTTTGAAAGGGCTGTTTTCACCTGTGCGTCTGTGATTTATGGGACACTACACTTTTCTGGTATTGTTGTGGGCCCTTTTGGGAGTGAGAGAGGGTGAAGTTTGCACTGACTTTTTCTGACAGGATGTTGGCAATATCAGTAGGTTCAGTATATTTTGTGCTATTTTGCACTAGCTCAGAGCATATCTGTGAGTTGCCACTTAGATACTTGACATAGCTAAAGAAGGCTTTGTGGTTATCTTTCGAATCCTTTGCTATTTTTGTTTCGAAGTTAGCCTTGGATGATTTTATGAGGGACCTTAGTTTCTTACTGATACTGATCAGGGATGTCTTTCCTTCTTGGGATTTGCTTTTTTTCTGAACTAGTTTCCTCCTTCTATTGTATAGCCTGTTTTTGGCAGGGGTCCACCAAACTGGTTTCCTTCTCTTAGGGGAGTGAGTCCTGGTTTTGCTAGGGATGGCATGATCTATGCATCCTTGTAGGTGCTCATAGAGTGGATTTGTAAAGGTTCCTGCATCTTGGACACTGTTATCCTTTAGCATGGGGGCTGTGAAACCCAAGGTGAAGTTTGCTATAGAAAAGTTTTTCACTGTGGTTTTCTTAGTTGGGGGTGGTGGAGTGGACATCCAGAGTGATTAGTTTATGGTCTGATCTAACCAGTGACCAGTTGACCTCCGGTGCAGAACACCTGTCGCCCATGTTGGTGATGACCAGGTCCAATATGTTTTCACCTCTGGTAGAGGTGTTTACCAGCTGATCCAGGGCATTTCAGTTGATAAATTTCCGTGAAGCGCTGGACCTGGGAGTTTGTACTTGAGTAGTTTTCCCAGTTAACAGTAGGGTAATTTAAATTGCCCAACATCAGGGTGTTCGGTAGGACTTTCATTTTTTCCAGTGTCTCCAGAAAGGTGGAGTGGTGGTCCTGGGTCATGGAGGGTGATCTGTAGTAGGCCACAATTTGCATTGCAGATTTGCCCGATGTTAGTTGCACATGGATGATCTCAGAGATATCATGCTGCGCCACTAACCTAGAGGTGTAGGTATCCTTGATGAATATGGATACACCCCCTCCTTTTGTGTTTCGGTCCATGTTCTGTGGCCGAAATGTGTGGTATGAGTTGTAGCCCGGTAGTGCTGGGGTGCTCTGTGGAGCCTTGAACCAGGTTTCAGTTACTGCACATTATGTAAACAACTTGTCCTCACTGCAGGCAATATGACTCATAAGGACCAGGAGTGCAATGCAAGCTGATACTGTGCTGATACAGGGGTATGCTGTGGTTGTGACTGGTGGCTACTAGTATGGTTGTGAGCATTGGCTACTGGTATTCAAGGTACATGTGCAGGTATTGGAGATACTGTTGCCAAATGTATGGGGTCCTGTGTTGTGTTTCCCTGTTAGTGTCTACCAGGTGCAATGTCACATAACTGGCAGGAGATATTTTCACCAGTGGAATGCAACCTGATAATGGAAGCCATAATACAAAATTACACAGTACTGTTGGGCCAAAGTCAGCAACATCTATGGGAGAGGACCGCCCTGTGGGATGACCCTGTTCACAAGGTAAATTAGGTGGGCCTGCACACATGTACATATGAACAGGTGCATCATCATGCCACCAATCTCATACGCCATGCCTGGAAAAGGGCTGGTGCCGTGGCCAGGTACCCCACAACCACAGGTGGGAGCCCAGCCATGCAGCCCACACTGATACCAAAGGAAGAGCTTCTTGCCAAGCTTGGGCCTCCCATCACAGTACAACACCAAAGTACAAAGTCCCACTTGCTGGAGGTGGGTGGCATACCCACAATGGACAAGGAGCATGCAGGTAAGGTCCCAGTGGGTATTAATAGATTACTGTATAAGACATACTTGTATCTGTACAGTATCTACATTCATGTGCCAGGTCTGATTGCAGTTGTGGATGGGGATTTCTAATGCACAGAAGTGCAAATCTAT
This sequence comes from Protopterus annectens, assembly GCF_019279795.1. Lineage (NCBI taxonomy): Eukaryota > Metazoa > Chordata > Ceratodontiformes > Protopteridae > Protopterus > Protopterus annectens. The sequence goes on along the minus strand of NC_056739.1, from coordinate 1,449,241,441 downwards.
GGTGAAGGACAACACATTGTGTAATATCGGGTGTTGTACTGTAAATGTGTGAATCCATCCTTTTCCAAGGGCACATGTGAGTCTGCTGACATTGCCTCTCTCCCACAACTACGTAGGTCACTCTGGTCTGCATATGGAACAGCAGCCTGAAGCTGGTGGGTATGAAATTGTTCAGTTGTGCTTTGGCAATACCCCAGGCATGTGGAGGGCATGCAAGTTACCATGCACACAACTATGACTGATAGCCATATTGCTTTATGTACAAGTTAACTTATGGTGTGTTTAATTGTAGTGCATCACAGTAGTCACCACAGGTGCCTATCTGAAAAGAATGTAACATTTTTGTAGCATACCTCACAATCTGTCAGTGCAAGATGTATAGACAGACACCAGAAAATGTGTTAGACAAACAGACTAAGGTAGGGACATAGTGAAACATTACTGCTATACAGTGAATATAAAATGTATACACACACCTGTTAAGATGCCATTTGTTCCTGAAATATACTGATTGAGACCACTTTATGTCAGTCCACACCATTCCCAACCTTTAATGTGACCCATGACATGAACAATTCACTTGTAAAACCAAGCATCTGGACTCATGTATTGCACCTACAAGCCTGGACAAGTGTGAGGGTAGCAGACATTGTATCAGTATGCTGTTTCAGTCAGGTATGATACCTGATGCTGCATATGTGTCAGTACACTCACTGTGGCCTACTTGGCAACTATACAGAACAAAAACAAAAATCCAAAGTGCAAATGAGAAGTCGGATATAGTTCCAATACCGAATTTAATGTCCAAAAGATAAAATCACAAGGCACAGCAGCAAAATAACATTAATGCCTTAAAAGTTCCACTCAGCATTTTCATCATATTACGTAGACTTCATCAGATAAATCATTCCAACTAACAAGCTATATTTATAATAACATCAATTAAGTGCTCATTATACCAATCAACTTTAAAAGAGAAATGAACATGAAACACTATTTCTCAAGACATTCACATAAAAAGAAAAAGAACTGTTCATCAGTATATAAAATTATTCCTTATTCCAATAAATAAATATTGTATAACTTTCTCTAGACTAAAAACATTAAAAACTGAAAAGCTTCACAAATCAATCAATTTAATATTGGATTGTGTATATGGATCATTGTAACTCTAGTTTTGTGGCTAAACCTTATGAACTGATACCCTCTAGTGGTCATTTTGTGAAAGTGCTTATAGAGCTCTTAGAGCTTAGCTGCTCTAAATTTTAACAAAGGTTTAATAGAAATAAATTCATTTAAACCTGGTGGTTGGTCAGCTTGGAGAGTTACTTGCCACCATAACTCTCTGAACTCAATCAAATCTTCCCAAGGGCCACCCCTAATATTACTTTTAACTTGCTCTAATACCATAAAAACATAAGTGGCATCTTTACATTGCTCACTATGTTTGAATAAGGCATTGGTTCCTTTCCTTGTTTGTATTTCATAAATATGTTCATATATTCTCTTTTTGAGTTTCCTCTCTGATTTACCCACATAAAAAAACCACATATTTTACAGATTGCTAAATATATTATTCCTTTGGTTTCACAATTGTAAAACTCTGCCCCACATATCCATCTATTCCTACATCCCAAGTAGTACTTCTCCAAATTAAGTATATAAGGGCATTGGTTACATCAGCCACATTTGTAAGTACCCTGTCTCCCCTTATTAATCGTTGCTCCATATTTATTTTCTAGTATACCTTTGATGCTACTAGAATTCTTATAAATTATTTTATGTGAAATATTGGTCAAATTCTCCAGGTCAGAAAAAGCCACAAATCTTTGCATTTCTCTCATGAATATTGTTTTGACATAATTATTTACCCCATTATATTCTAGAATTAAGGCTTGCTTAAATTTATCCCCGGTGTCATCCCTATTAGCATTGTCAACATTAATCTTGTTATTAATAATAGGTTTGAACTTGTCTAACCTTCCTTTAACAACTTCTTCTCTAGATTTGTTTATAAAATCCAGTGGGTATCCTCTCTCTAAGAACATTTTTTGAAGTAGCTCACATTCCTTAAAGAATTCACTTTCCACACTTGTCATTCTGCTACCTCTTACAAATTGTCCTTTGACAATGTTTTTTTTACAATGCATAGGATGTGCACTTTCATAGTGAAGAAACAAATTACAAAAAGTTTGCTTTCTATAAATCTTACTTTCAAAATGTAAACCTTCTGTATATATTTCTATATCTAAATAGGTCACTTTATATTCAGAAATGTTATAAGTGAATTTTAAAAATGTAGTTGTGTTATTTATATAAGTCACGAATTCTTTCAATCTGTCTCCACCTGCAGTCCAAAATATGACTATATCGTCAAGAAACCTGCGATATAATGTCCAGCAATTTTTAAAATCTGTATTAAATATATATTTCTCCTCCCATTTAATTAAAACCAGGTTAGCAAAGGTGGGGGCGCATGCTGCTCCCATTGCCACTCCCTGGATTTGTTTATAAAATTCACCATTAAAATAAATAAAATTATTCTTTAAAATCAAATCCATTAGCCATGTACAAACTAATTTATCATTATGCGATAATGTCTTGTCTTCATAAACAATTTCTTCTAACATTTCCATCCCTTCCTTGTAAGGTATTGATGAGAAGAGATTAATAACATCCACTGTGACAAATAACAAGTTGTCATGGTACATTTCATCTGAAACTTCTCTTAATAAATCCCAGGAGGCTCTTAGGACTGTTTTGTTGTTAAGCCATACATTTTTTAATTTTTGGTCCACATATTTGGCCATACCATAGGTCTTGGACCCTTCCGCTGATACTATAGGTCTAAGTGGAGGGTCACTTTCACATTTGTGTACCTTAGGTATGCCAAATATAGTAGGTGTTTTAGGTTTATGCACCTTAAGATAAAGGTAAGTATTGTGGTCTATTAGTTCTTCATATAACATTTGTTTTAAATTACAATCAATTTTACTGTATGCAATATTTATCTCATTTAAGGAGACGTTCACATATCTAGTGTCGTCCCATAGAATAACATGCATCTTACTCTCATATGTTATATTGCCCATAAATATCACTCCACCACCCTTGTCTGGTTTCGTGACCCTTAAATTCTTGTCTTCTTTCAACTCATATAATAAACTCTTCTTTTCTTTACTTAAGTTCCCGCTACCCCCCATCTTGTTCTGCTGTTTCCTAATTTGTGATTCCATAACCCATTCTAAGTTTTTCAGCTGGGGGGTGTGGGGGGGGGGTTGAAGGTGCTTTTACGTTTAAATTTTCCTGTGTCCACTTTCTGGTTATTTTGTAACAAAAGGTTCAAGTTTACCTTTCTTAAAAACATCTTAATATCCAATAGGCTCCTGGAAATGTCACCTTTTTTGTAGGGATTAAATCCCTTAGAAAATAATGAGAAGTGCTCCTTTCTAATCACAGTGTTACTAAAATTATATATGGTAAAATTGTTGTATGTATTATTATTATCAACCAAAATCATGTTCATATTTTCACATGCTTTTTCATGACAGGAGGGTTGGGTTCGGTGGTAACATTCTAGTATCTCCCCCTCCCCCTTCTCCCTCCTCTCATCTGAAAATTTGTGTCATGCATACCCTTCTTATTGATCAATCTTTCCGATCTACGTAAGGGTGGATATTCCCTATCATATTCCTGTTCGTCATAACACATACTAACATTTCCCTCATTTCCTTCAGAGGCAATATCGTTAGTAAATTCATCAGTTGTATTATGTTTATACTGAGGTTTAGGATAACTAACTTTATTATTATATTACCTTATATCCCTTTCCAATTTATTAATTTTCCTATTGTCTAACTCTTCACTTTTTTTGTCAATTTCCTCTCTTAAACCAAAATATTTAGCTTTCTCTTCCTTAATACTAAATATTAGGTCCATCTTGATTTGCTGATCCAACTCTTCAATTTCTTTTTGTAAAATCTCCTGACACCTTGTGTTCTCTCTTAACATTACTCTTAACATGTCCAAACCACATTTGTTAAATAATTCAATAAGCTCGTTATAAAAAACACTATCACATTGCACATTATTGGGAAATTTCCATAATCTGAGTCCTTTGGGAACAATTTCTCTTAAAATACATTCATTCAAATATTCATTTTCAATAGTATAGGTTCTGTATTTATACATTTTTTTATAAAGATAGTCCAGTTTAACTCGATAGGAAACACCAATTTAATACAGATTTTAAAAATTGCTGGACATTATATCGCAGGTTTCTTGATGATATAGTGATATTTTGGCCTGCGGGTGGAGACAGATTGAAAGAATTTGTGACTTATATAAATAACACAACTACATTTTTAAAATTCACTTATAACATTTCTGAATATAAAGTGACCTATTTAGATATAGAAATATATACAGAAGGTTCACATTTTGAAAGTAAGATTTATAGAAAACCAACTTTTTGTAATTCGTTTCTTCACTATGAAAGTGCACATCCTATGCATTGTAAAAAAAACATTGTCAAAGGACAATTTGTAAGAGGTAGCAGAATGACAAGTGTGGAAAGTGAATTCTTTAAGGAATGTGAGCTACTTCAAAAAATGTTCTTAGAGAGAGGATACCCACTGGATTTTATAAACAAATCTAGAGAAGAAGTTGTGAAAGGAAGGTTAGACAAGTTCAAACCTATTATTAATAACAAGATTAATGTTGACAATGCTAATAGGGATGACACCGGGGATAAATTTGAGCAAGCCTTAATTCTAGAATATAATGGGGTAAATAATTATGTCAAAACAATATTCATGAGAGAATGGCAAAGATTTGTGGCTTTTTCTGACCTGGAGAATTTGACCAATATTTCACATAAAATAACTTATAAGAATTCTAGTAGCATCAAAGGTATCCTAGAAAATAAATATGGAGCAACGATTAATAAGGGGAGACAGGGTACTTACAAATGTGGCCGATGTAACCAATGCCCTTATATACTTAATTTAGAGAAGTACTACTTGGGATGTAGGAATAGATGGATATGTGGGGCAGAGTTTTACAATTGTGAAACCAAAGGAATAATATATTTAGCAATCTGTAAAATGTGTGGTTCTTTTTATGTGGGTAAATCAGAGAGGAAACTCAAAAAGAGACTATATGAACATATTTATGAAATACAAACAAGGAAAGGAACCAATGCCTTATTCAAACATAGTGAGCAATGTAAAGATGCCACTTATGTTTTTATGGTATTAGAGCAAGTTAAAAGTAATATTAGGGGTGGCCCTTGGGAAGATTTGATTGAGTTCAGAGAGTTATGGTGGCAAGTAACTCTCCAAGCTGACCAACCACCAGGTTTAAATGAATTTATTTCTATTAAACCTTTGTTAAAATTAAGAGCAGCTAAGCTCTGAGCTCTATAAGCACTTTCACAAAATGACCACTAGAGGGTATCAGTTCATAAGGTTTAGCCACAAAACTAGAGTTACAATGATACATATACACAATCCAATATTAAATTGATTGATTTGTGAAGCTTTTCAGTTTTTAATGTTTTTAATCTAGAGAAAGTTATACAATATTTATTTATTGGAATAAGGAATAATTTTATATACTGATGAACAGTTATTTTTCTTTTTATGTGAATGTCTTGAGAAATAGTGTTTCATGTTCATTTCTTTTTAAAGTTGATTGGTATAATGAGTACTTAATTGATGTTATTATAAATATAGCTTGTTAGTTGGAATGATTTATCTGATGAAGTCTACGTAATATGACGAAAACGCTGAGTGGAGCTTTTAAGGCGTTAATGTTATTTTGCTGTTGTGCCTTGTGATTTTATCTTTTGGACATTAAATTCGGCATTGGAACTATATCCGCCTTCTCATTTGCACTTTGGATTTTTGTTTTTGGTGTTTCTTGGTGCAATTTCCACCATTCTTTTGGTTTCTTGTATTTTGTGAGGTGGAGGGGAGATGGATTCGTTGCCAACTACCGAAGTCAGGGGGTCGGATGAAACAGGTCAACTTCGTAAACTCATAGGACAGCTAACTGAGTTAGTTGACCTGCTGACACCTCTCAGCCAATCGTTAGTCACCTTTCATGGCAACCTGGCTCAGCATTATTTACCAGGAACTGATGGGCCAAGAAGGCAGGACGAACATCCGAGGGAGCTTATTGGCGTTTTTGCAGACGTCGGCGAACCCAGGGAGTTTCATAGCCCTACCTTTGATCTGGCTAATACGCCTATAGCCTTGCAAACTGATGGTAATGACACTAGAGAGAGAAATTCTAGAAACTGAAATATGAGAATGGACTCCAGAACTGTTATAGCAGGTACTGTTTCAGACCAAGGTTTTAAAGAAACTAAAGAGTGGTTGCTAGCTAAATATTCATTTAAAACTAAAAATAACTCTACTAAACACCATGCGACTGGTGTTTCCTATTGAGTTAAACTGGACTATCTTTATAAAAAAATGTATAAATACAGAACCTATACTATTGAAAATTAATATTTGAATGAATGTATTTTAAGGGAAATTGTTCCCAAAGGACTCAGATTATGGAAATTTCCCAATAATATGCAATGTGATAGTGTTTTTTATAACGAGCTTATTGAATTATTTAACAAATGTGGTTTGGACATGTTAAGAATAATGTTAAGAGAGAACACAAGGTGTCAGGAAATTTTACAAAAAGAAATTGAAGAGTTGGATCAGCAAATCAAGATGGACCTAATATTTAGTATTAAGGAAGAGAAAGCTAAATATTTTGGTTTAAGAGAGGAAATTGACAAAAAAAGTGAAGAGTTAGACAATAGGAAAATGAGTAAATTGGAAAGGGATATAAGGTAATATAATAATAAAGTTAGTTATCCTAAACCTCAGTATAAACATAATACAACTGATGAATTTACTAACGATATTGCCTCTGAAGGAAACGAGGGAAATGTTGGTATGTGTTATGACGAACAACAGGAATATGATAGGGAATATCCACCCTTACGTAGATCGGAAAGATTGATCAATAAGAAGGGTATGCATGACACAAATTTTCAGATGAGAGGAGGGAGAAGGGGGAGGGGGAGATACTAGAATGTTACCACCTACCCCAACCCTCCTGTCATGAAAAAGCATGTGAAAATATGAACATGATTTTGGTTGATAATAATAATACATACAACAATTTTACCATATATAATTTTAGTAACACTGTGATTAGAAAGGAGCACTTCTCATTATTTTTTAAGGGATTTAATCCCTACAAAAAAGTTGACATTTCCAGGAGCCTATTGGATATTAAGATGTTTTTAAGAAAGGTAAACTTGAACCTTTTGTTACAAAATAACCAGAAAGTGGACACAGGAAAATTTAAATGTAAAAGCACCTTCAATCCCCCCTACACTCCCAGCTGAAAAACTTAGAATGGGTTATGGAATCACAAATTAGGAAACAGCAGAACAAGATGGGGGGTAGCGGGAACTTAAGTAAAGAAGAGAAGAGTTTATTATATGAGTTGAAAGAAGACAAGAATTTAAGGGTCATGAAACCAGACAAGGGTGGTGGAGTGATATTTATGGACAATATAACATATGAGAGTAAGATGCATGTTATTCTATGGGACAACACTAGATATGTCAATGTCTCCTTAAATGAGATAAATATTGCATACAGTAAAATTGATTGTAACTTAAAACAAATGTTATATGAAGAACTAATAGACCACAACACTTACCTTTATCTTAAGGTGCATAAACCTAAAACACCTACTATATTTGGCATACCTAAGGTACACAAATGTGAAAGTGACCCTCCACTTAGACCTATAGTATCAGCGGAAGGGTCCAAGACCTATGGTATGGCCAAATATGTGGACCAAAAATTAAAAAATATATGGCTTAACAACAAAACAGTCCTAAGAGCCTCCTGGGATTTATTAAGAGAAGTTTCAGATGAAATGTACCATGACAACTTGTTATTTGTCACAGTGGATGTTATTCATCTCTTCTCATCAATACCTTACAAGGAAGGGATGGAAATGTTAGAAGAAATTGTTTATGAAGACAAGACATTATCGCATAATGATAAATTAGTTTGTACATGGCTAATGGATTTGATTTTAAAGAATAATTTTATTTATTTTAATGGTGAATTTTATAAACAAATCCAGGGAGTGGCAATGGGAGCAGCATGCGCCCCCACCTTTGCTAACCTGGTTTTAATTAAATGGGAGGAGAAATATATATTTAATACAGATTTTAAAAATTGCTGGGCATTATATCGCAAGTTTCTTGACGATATAGTGATATTTTGGACTGCAGGTGGAGACAGATTGAAAGAATTTGTGACATATAAATAACACAACTACATTTTTAAAATTCACTTATAACATTTCTGAATATAAAATGATCTATTTAGATATAGAAATATATACAGAAGGTTCACATTTTGAAAGTAAGATTTATAGAAAACCAACTTTTTGTAATTTGTTTCTTCACTATGAAAGTGCACATCCTATGCATTGTAAAAAAAACATTGTCAAGGGACAATTTGTAAGAGGTAGCAGAATGACAAGTGTGGAAAGTGAATTCTTTAAGGAATGTGAGCTACTTCAAAAAATGTTCTTAGAGAGAGGATACCCACTGGATTTTATAAACAAATCTAGAGAAGAAGTTGTGAAAGGAAGGTTAGACAAGTTCAAACCTATTATTAATAACAAGATTAATGTTGACAATGCTAATAGGAATGACACCGGGGATAAATTTGAGAAAGCCTTAATTCTAGAATATAATGGGGTAAATAATTATGTCAAAACAATATTCATGAGAGAATGGCAAAGATTTGTGGCTTTTTCTGACCTGGAGAATTTGACCAATATTTCACATAAAATAATTTATAAGAATTCTAGTAGCATCAAAGGAATCCTAGAAAATAAATATGGAGCAACGATTAATAAGGGGAGACAGGGTACTTACAAATGTGGCCGATGTAACCAATGCCCTTATATACTTAATTTAGAGAAGTACTACTTGGGATGTAGGAATAGATGGATATGTGGGGCAGAGTTTTACAATTGTGAAACCAAAGGAATAATATATTTAGCAATCTGTAAAATGTGTGGTTCTTTTTATGTGGGCAAATCAGAGAGGAAACTCAAAAAGAGAATATATGAACATATTTATGAAATACAAACAAGGAAAGGAACCAATGCCTTATTCAAACATAGTGAGCAATGTAAAGATGCCACTTATGTTTTTATGGTATTAGAGCAAGTTAAATGTAATATTAGGGGGGGGCCCTTAGGAAGATTTGATTGAGTTCAAAGAGTTATGGTGGCAAGTAACTCTCCAAACTGACCAACCACTAGGTATAAATGAATTTATTTCTATTAAACCTTTGTTAACATTAAGAGCAGCTAAGCTCTAAGAGCTCTATAAGCACTTTCACAAAATGACCACTAGAGGGTATCAGTTCATAAGGTTTAGCCACAAAACTAGAGTTACAATGATAAAATATGCAGAGGCACTGAAGTCCAATGAACTCTTCTCAACGGGAACAAATTCTTCTCAGTGTAATGAAAAAATTCTTTTATTGCGATGCCACACAAGCAAAAGTTGCACGAACAGACAAACAAAATAAAAACACAATATAAATCCAAGTAGAAACCAAAGTAAATCAAGCGCTTTCACCCGTAGCTATGACGGGCTTTTTCAAGATGAACCACCAGTGGAAGGCTGTGTGCTTATAAGCAAGCATCAATATCAATTATACAATTAAAGTAATTAAATAAATTAAATTAAAACAATTCAAATGGAAATACTGCATTTTACAAGTCTTGTTTAAAGCAACATCCAGTTGCAGATATTCTCCAGTGCATGGAGTTAGTGCATACAGTGGAATTTCTTAAAGATATAAAACACAAAACAATGTATTAAAATGTATTATGTTTTTTGTTATTCAACTATTGAAATTATGTTCTAAAATCTAAAACAAACCAGTGAGTTCTGAGTTTCAAAAATACTTAATGTTGAATTAAATGCATAGTTAGTTGTTTAATATTACATGCTTCGCAATATGCGTGAATGCTAAACATTTACTTTGTGCAAGTAACCGTTGAAATTTAGTACAACGTATTAAATACGAGCAATAAAAATATAAGTGTTAAAGTGCCGTAGTGCATAAAAAAACAATATTAAGGATTTATTGCATTATGTCACCAAGTCGCATGTAGTGCAATGTATTTTATAGGTTTCCGTTGTTTTTACATCATTGAGGAGAATAATTTAATTCATCTACAGAACTACAAATGGATCATAATAATGCATAACCAAAATATGAATAATAAAAATATATAAATATGCAAATTAATTGTTAATTTATTTGGTGTAAATGTTATGTAGTAATAGTTTGGTGGTGAATATTATAAAATATTAATTAATTGGATAAATAGATAAATTGTGTGTATATATTAAGTGTAAAAGACTCTTAAACATGCTAAAATATATGGACATTAAATGATTAAAAATATATGTTTAAAAAATTAATAGATACTTTTTGTGTTGTAAGCAAGAAAGTGCATGTGCATTGATGGTATGAGTAAACAATAAACAGCATCTAAATAGACACCGTTTAAAATAATCTTATACATAAAAGTGAGTTAACTGGTTAACAATAGTTAATGTTTTAGTGGAGCAGTGGATTTTTAGTTCTGGCTTTTTATTGTTAACTAGTTAACTCACTTTTATGTATAAGATTATTTTAAACGGTGTCTATTTAGATGTTGTTTATTGTTTACTCATACCATCAATGCACATGCACTTTCTTGCTTACAACACAAAAAGTATCTATTAATTTTTTAAACATATATTTTTAATCATTTAATGTCCATATATTTTAGCATGTTTAAGAGTCTTTACACTTAATATATACACACAATTTATCTATTTATCCAATTAATTAATATTTTATAATATTCACCACCAAACTATTACTACATAACATTTACACCAAATAAATTAACAATTAATTTGCATATTTATATATTTTTATTATTCATATTTTGGTTATGCATTATTATGATCCATTTGTAGTTCTGTAGATGAATTAAATTATTCTCCTCAATGATGTAAAAACAACGGAAACCTATAAAATACATTGCACTACATGCGACTTGGTAACATAATGCAATAAATCCTTAATATTGGTTTTTTATGCACTACGGCACTTTAACACTTATATTTTTATTGCTCGTATTTAATACGTTGCACTAATTTTTAGCGGTTACTTGCACAAAGTAAATGTTTAGCATTTACGCATATTGCGAAGCATGTAATATTAAACAACTAACTATGCATTTAATTCAACATTAAGTATTTTTGGAACTCAGAACTCACTGGTTTGTTTTAGATTTTAGAACATAATTTCAATAGTTGAATAACAAAAAACATAATACATTGTTTTGTGTTTTATATCTTTAAGAAATTCCACTGTATGCACTAACTCCATGCACCGGAGAATATCTGCAACTGGATGTTGCTTTAAACAAGACTTGTAAAATGCAGTATTTCCATTTGAATTGTTTTAATTTAATTTATTTAATTACTTTAATTGTATAATTGATATTGATGCTTGCTTATAAGCACACAGCCTTCCACTGGTGGTTCATCTTGAAAAAGCCTGTCATAGCTACGGGTGAAAGCGCTTGATTTACTTTGGTTTCTACTTGGATTTATATTGTGTTTTTATTTTGTTTGTCTGTTCATGCAACTTTTGCTTGTGTGGCATCGCAATAAAAGAATTTTTTCATTACACTGAGAAGAATTTGTTCCCGTTGAGAAGAGTTCATTGGACTTCAGTGCCTCTGCATATTTTTCCTTGCTTTTTTGGGACTTAGTTCGTGTTTACTTAGAGTTACAATGATACATATACACAATCCAATATTAAATTGATTGATTTGTGAAGCTTTTCAGTTTTTAATGTTTTTAATCTAGAGAAAGTTATACAATATTTATTTATTGGAATAAGGAATAATTTTATATACTGATGAACAGTTCTTTTTCTTTTTATGTGAATGTCTTGAGAAATAGTGTTTCATGTTCATTTATTTCTCTTTTAAAGTTGATTGGTATAATGAGCACTTCATTGATGTTATTATAAATATAGCTTGTTAGTTGGAATGATTTATCTGATGAAGTCTACGTAATATGACGAAAACGCTGAGTGGAACTTTTAAGGTGTTAATGTTATTTTGCTGCTGTGCCTTGTGATTTTATCTTTTGGACATTAAATTCGGTATTGGAACTATATCCAACTTCTCATTTGCACTTTGGATTTTTGTTTTTGGTGTTTTTTGGTGCAATTTCCATCATTCTGTTGGTAACTATACAGAACAAAAAATGAGGACCAGCAAACAAGGCACCTAGTAATAATGTATAATACTTTAATAAAAGTATTAGGTTCTTTGAAACAACAGACCGGTTTTGGCAAATGCAATATACAGAGCCTTCTTCAGTGTATGACTTTGATACAGAAAAGAACCTATATATATATATATATATATATATATATATATATATATATATATATATATACAATTCAATGAATCATGTGATTAATTACAAATGCTCATTGAGCCCTGGCTTAAAGAGCCCACCAAGTTTAATAATCCATTTCTTCTCCATGGAATTCAGTAAATCATGCCAACTTGATTTATTATTTCTTGATCTCAAAATGTTGTCTATAATGACAAAACTGAAACATGCATTATGATGAATTAAAGAGTGTTTATATAGGGCACTCGTTTCTCTCCTGTTCCTAATATCACTGAGATGCTCAGATATTCGAAGTTTCAATGGTCTCGAAGTTTGGCCCACATAAAATGCAGGACAATTGCACTTGGCCAAGTAAATTACCCAATCAGAGGAACAGTTGGCAAAGAATTTTATGTTGTACACCTATGGGGTATTTTGACTACTAAAACTTTTAGTTTTAAGTAACTTGGTACAGTAGGTGCAATGTCCGCAAGGAAACCATCCCAGTAAAGGTTCACCTGATAGTGTAGTCTGAATGTGATTGGTGGTTTTTGCTACAGAATGTTTAAAATGATTGAAAAAAGCAGAAAGATTTTTACCTTTTCGAAAGGAAAAAGAACATCTATCACCAAGTATTTCTTGTAGTTTGGGTTCACATGTTAATATGTTCCAATTATGTTGGATCAAATTGATAAGTGTATTGGTGTTACGTCCATAGGTAGTGATAAGTCTGGGTGGTCTGGAGTTGGATTTATTGGTGGTTTTGTAAAGGAGATCTTCACATTTCATTTTATCAACAGTGTGTTTGGCATGTACTAGATGACCCATTTGGTAGCCCCGGTCATGAAATCTCTGTACAAGATCATCCCTAAAATGCGTGTATGTGTGTTGATCGGAACAAATGCGTTTAATACGCATACACTGGGATTTAGGAATGTTTTTGCAAATGTGGGGAGGATGGAAGCTGGAGGCATGGAGTAGTGAATTATTTTCAGGGAATTTGCATTGAATTTCTGTAGACAGCGTATGAGCAGATGTGCGGCAAACCAAAACATCTAAAAAAATTATTTTATTTTTATCATAGCTGACAGAAAATTCAATGCCCCATTTATTTTCATTCAAATAAGTAATGAATTCCAAGAGATATTCACTATCCGCCCTCCATACCAACCAGCAATCATCTAAGTACCTGCGCCAGATGTCGATTTCTTCAATATAAATATTATGAGAATTATCATAAATGACCTGTTCTTCAAAGTACGCCATGAACAAATCCACGTATATGGGGGCAAAAGAGGCCCCCATGGCAGTCCCCTTGGTTTGCATATAACATTTTCCTTTGAAAAAGAACACATACTTGGTCAATACATGTTCGGTCAAACACAACAAAAGAGTGTTGAAACCTAGCTTGTATAATTCTGTCTTGTTAAGCCAATATTCCAGAGCCTCCAAACCAGCCCAGTGTGGTATGTTAGTATATAGTGATTTAACATCTAATGTACAGAGTAAACAATCTGGCTCTAACTGTGTGTCTGAAATGATATGCAGAAATTCAGTCGTATCCCTAATCCTTGCACGGACACATTGTAGAAGCGGCTGTAAATATTTGGTTAAAACGAGAGATAACGGTTCAGTTAGTGAATTTTTGCCGGAAACAATAGGTCTCCCTGGAGCCTTGCGAAGATCCTTATGTATTTTAGGTAGAAAATATATGTATTGTGGGCACGGATTAGTGATGGTGAGTTGTAACTGTGTATTTTTGGTGATAATCCCCTCTTCAACAGCTGAAATGAGAAAAGAATCAATCTGTTTTTTGAAAACAGGTGTTAGATCGATAGATAATGCAGAATAGTAACGTGCATTAGATAGTTGACTGAGTGCTTCATGGTCATATTGTGATGCATCCTGAACAACTATTGAGCCCCCTTTAAAGGCACCAGTAATAACCAGCTCATGATTGTTGGCTAGTTTGGTGATGTGATCCATGCATGTTTTAGATAAATTATTTGATAAGGGGGAACTAATCTAAAGTGAAAATGAAGATCTTCGATCATAGCTTGTTGAAACATGTGAACATGCTGATTCATGGGAGGCATGAAGGAAGATCTGTGGTATTTGAATTCATCAGAGATCTTTGATGCTGGTTGTTCCTGGAAAAATAATTTGAGGTTAAGAATCCTACAAAATGAAGTAATATCTTCAACAAAACTTGCCCACCATTTAGTAATTGCATGCAGCCTGCTGTGTGGTGATTGCATTACTCACTGTGATTGCAGCCCACTGCTATAAAATACTAGGTTAGGTAAGTGTAGCCCTTTCAGCTACCTACACCCTGGTTTTTGCCTGAATACACAGGTGTGTTGTACCTTTGGGCACGGCCGGCCTTAGGCATAGGCGAACTAGGCGCCCGCCTAGGGCGCCGTAAATGTCAGCCTCATAAAGGGCACAGTTTTTATTTATTTTAATTAACGAAGTTTGCGCCCTTCTCAGTGTCCTGCCCTGCTGAAGTGTAACCGGAAGCCAGAACTCTGGGGGAGGGGAGTGAGCGACCTCCCACTTAACAGCTGCAGGTTGGCCAGGACAGTTAAAAAAAAAAAAAAAAAAGTTACTTCGCATTTAATGCCTCATTGCTCTATTTTTTTCATATATACTGACTGACTTTGTGAAATTCTTTGTTTTTCTGGTGTAGCCCACCCCCACTTATTACCTCATATCCTGCCTACTTCTACATAAGTCCCCTAGAACCAAGGGTTCCATTTTTAAATCATCTACTCGACCCCCTTTGTCCCGCAGCTTAGTGATAGCATGCACACCAGGTAAGATGCAGGAATTAACTGTTGCACTGTTGAATCTTACTCTTGAGAGTTAGTTTCGAATGGAAATGCTTTTGACTGTGAAGAACTGTGTTTAGAAGACACTGAACTGCAAGCAGGGACGATACAAATGTATTAAGATTGTCGTGTTGCTGATACCGCTATCCTTCCGTATTGCATTGTGTTTTAGACTGTATCAAACTGTAATTAGCTTCTGTTAAATGTAGCATTTATATCTTGCTGCCACAGACTTTTCTAACTTATTTGGCTGAGTTTTATTGTAATATTTGTTTAAAAAACCCTGATTTTCTGCTCTATTGCTTTAATATTGTTACAACATAGCAGTTTCGTTATTTTTTTTTTGGTATGTGTCAACATGTATATAGAAGGAGAATGCTAAATGTAATGAGCTGTTACATTGCTTCCAAGGTACGAGGGGACAACTCTGCATACAGCACTGTGAATATGAATTTTATTAGATTCCTTTGCTTAAACAAATGGAAGTAGCATGAAAATGTGAAACTGAAAGCTGCAAGCTGCATAGGGTAATGTCCTTTTGTAGGTAATACAATGACATATGAGATATTGTATAATATTAATACAAGTCCATAAATGTAAGTTATTAAAACAGAAGTAAAATCAATGTTGCAGACCATGTTCTTAGAATGGAAGGTAGTAAAAGTATAAAGAACTCAGGTGTCTTCCACATGGAAATGTTGAACAGTAGTAGTGAGAGAAGTATGTTTTTTTTTTTTGTAAAATATCTAGAGTCTGAGAGATAACTTATTTTCCTACAGGGTCTCAATACATCTCACCAAATAATTTTACTGTCATTGTATCAGGAGCCAGGATATCACAGTTTTATTATTATAATAAAAATGTAGTCTACATCAGATTAGTATGAAGAAATTATCATTTATACTCATGTATTATGCAAGAATTGTAGGCCAAATATTTGTCTTAAATTGGGTTCCACTTAACCACAGATCTTATTAAAGTAAGGAATGCAAATACTGGTATTTTAATTTGCTGCTGTTATTAGCCACATAACCTCACCTCATTCACTGTAAATTATTTTTGGTATTCATCTTCTCAGCATTGATATGTTCCCCTTATTCCCAGTCATTCCTGGCTGAATTCTGATGAGGGTGGGCCTCACTGTCCAGGGAGAGAATGATCTTGCAGGTCTGTGACCTCTAAGACTGCCAATCTTCCTTTAAGATGCATGAAAGCTTGAGCACAGTCTTCATGTAATCATGAATGCATCTAGGGTTGGGGGATTTTTAGGTATGCACAGAAAGGGGAAACCCTAACTTGCCAGAGTTAATATGTTCATTGCAAACATCACTACCCCCAGCATCAACATGTTCTCACTCTCAGATTCCAAGATGGCTGCCGACTAGACTAGTCCCTATTCTTTGAGCTCCTCACAGATTTGTAACATCTCTATTTTTTTACAACTTAGTAATAATATTTTTCCTCAGTTTTTTTCATAAAAGGATTCTACAAAGCTTTCTACATACATTTGGAATAATTTTTCCTTCGGAAATTTTATTTTGGGACATATTTTACCTCAGAACAGTTTGTGGTGTTAACTGATTTGGTCACCTGCTGCTTCAGAATCTTCCTGGAACTTGTCACTCTGGTATCAACATCTAATCTCTGGGCATGGCTACTAAATCTGATTCTATGGAGGCTCAGTCCACGAAGGCCAAATTTTCTTCAGTGCACTCACCCGAAAAAGATACCACTTCCAAAAGATTGAGGACATCTAAAAATTCTCCTGAACCTGCCAAAGTAAGTAACAAAGAATTGAATGACTCAAACTTTTATTTAGATGAACTAAAGCTAGCATTAAAACCTATACAAAGTGCCATTCAAAACTTCTCAGAAAAATTTACTGACTTTGGTAATACTTTAAAGCAAATTAATGACAGAATGAGTACTATTGAAAACAGTAATTCAGCTTTGGAGATAAAAATTGAGTCATTGGAAAGTGATTTAAAGTCTAAAGATAAAGCTATTTCTGAAATACAAACTAAATTGATAGACTTAGAAGCCAGGAGTCGCAGAAACAACATTATTATTCGTGGTCTGCCAGAATCTTTTGATAATAATAATCTGCTGTCTGTGTCTAAGAGTATCTTTGAGGCATTATTAAACTGTGAAGCATCCTCAAAAAATATAACTGTTGAGAGAGCACACAGAGCACTACGTGCAAGTCAAGATGCTTCTTCACCAAGGATAATATATACAAAATTATTAAACTTCCAAGATGCTTTTCAAATCTTGCAAGCAGCTAAAAGTAAAAAACAGTTTGTATGGAAATCTCACAAATTGTCATTCTCACAGGATTTTCCTCCTCAAATAAAACTAAACAGACAAAAACTTTCTCCCTATTGTGCAGACCTTATCAAAAGAGGGATAAGATTTCGTATGTCTTATCCAAATACCTTGTCCTTTACATTTAATGAAAAAAGGTTTATGTGTTCTGATCCTAAGGGAGCAAAAGATGTTTTTTTTAAAGCATTTAAAAAGCTTCCGGATTCAGTTTCCTAATACTTCATTTATTTGTTGGATACAAATGTGATGACTATATATTTTTTTTGTCCTATAAATGATATGTTTCTACAGACAATATGTGTAATTTACTGTGAAATCTATTCTTATTAAGGGTATACACAATGTTTATATATAAACAAATATATATATATATTTTTTTTTTTTTTTTCTCTTCCTTCTTTTTTCTCTTTAGAAAACAGGAAGAGTTTCTGCTTTCTTTATTGTGAATTCAACAAGAGCGTGCACAGTATTTATATATGTATAATATATTCTTTTTTCCTTTAGTAAACAAGTGTAAAATAAAAAAGGAAAAATTGATGCTGATTTCAAGGCATACAAAATCTTCATGCAGAAATATGATGCCAGTTCGGTAGTTAAGCAAGCCTTGAAGATTCTCACAGGCTTTGCGAATTGGTATACATGTTCTTGTTTCTTTTTTTTGATTTAAACAACTATAATGTCTTATCTGGGCTGTATGTTTTTTGGAGGGATTTTCTGTGACTCTCGAGACTATACAGAGTGAAAATCTTCTGTTTTCCTTATCAGCTGTTGTTTCACTCTGCCACGAACCCTCTAGGAAGCTACGGAGCCCAACAGTGACGTCATCACTCGCAGAGGACACTTGCAAATGCCGTTTCATTGCAGGATATTGTATGAAACTGTTTTCAGGCTCAAATACATTTAACTACATGTTTTTTTTAGTTTTTTTGTTTTATTTGGTATTTGGGCTTACATAATGGTCTTATACTTCAACAAAGAAGGTGTGCTTCGTTTCGATCATCTGTAGCTAACTGCATACTCTACTGTTATAGCATGGACACGCTTTTAAAGCAGAACTGAAGGAATTAACCTACACAGATTCGGAAATAGCTTTGCTACAGTCACTTTCAAGGTACAACTTCCATTTAATGTGTATAAATAGTTTATTTTTAAGTTGTATGAACTGTTTTTTTTTGTTTTTGTTTTTCCATAAGAGATAAAATAATTAGTTTCTTCATATATAAAGTGCATAAACAAGGAAGTAACATAAGGTTAGTTTAGGTAAATGAATTTTTCACATATAAATATATAGACAACTTGATTAATGTTTATATTATGGGTTTTGTGACACAACAGAAAAATGATTTAGATGCATATACAGGTATAATACAATAATATTGTCTTCCTATTCAGATCCACATATTTTGGTTGTATAACTCTATCTGTGCATGAAAAGGAGAACTACAGTGTACATTTCTTGCTAATCTAAAATTAAGCTCTTATACCTATTTCAGCAAGTAAGATATATTGTATATGGCACATTTCCCCAAATGATTAATTTGTTACAATTCCATATAAACAAAAAGTCATGGAAATGTATGCTGGATCTGTTAGCTTAGAAAGTATATCTCCAACATATAATTCATAGTACTATAATTATTTATATATTTTTTTTTGTGTTTGATTTATTTATTTACTTGAGGATTGATAGTTGAAATGTTATTATTAAAATACATGCACATCTGGTTCTAGAATCACATTTCATATGTTTATGCTATGTGCTAGATTTTACTGACATAATTATCCACAATATCATTACAATGTAACATGACGTATCTTAATATATGATTACTTGCTTAATTTACTCACCTAGTGGCTATGTATAAAATATTTCTTACTCAACCAAAATATTATTTATACTTAAAACAATCAATATTAGTTTTTGCAGAGGGTATCATATATATGGGATAAATGTTAAATGTATCTTTCATATATTGCTCATACATGGTAATCTATATAAATTTAATTCATATTAACATTTAGAATGTGATATTGAGGAATTTCTTTCAACTGTTTTATATTTTACCTAAAATTAGAGCTCGTATATTATATACGTGAGTGGGGATTAAATATGTTGGACATCTTGAAATTAGTTAGTTATGTAGATATGTTTGATATTACAAAAATGTGTTTTTGTTTAGTTAAGTTTTTATATGAAGTATTTTATGCTAATTTGATGCAATTGAAATTGTTAACGTTAACCAAAATCTATCATTTGATTCATTTATATTTTTCTTCTCTAGTAGGGGGTGGGTGGTTAGGCACCGGGGTATTTGGGAAGAAATATAATAGGTTCTTTAAAATAATTTCTTTGGGAGACATCAAGATACACTATAATAAAAACAAAGAAATGAGGTCTATAGTTATAAATGCATTCTACCAAACCTTAAATATATGCTATATTCTGATTTTTATTTAATTGTATGACCTTAAATATTGACTCATGGAATGTGAGAGGGCTACAAAATAAAATAAGAGATCCCTACTATTTCATCTTCTATTTAAGTCACAGGCAAATATATGTTTCTTGCAAGAGACCCACTTAAATAGAGAAGATTTCGATAAAGAATTAAACAAGAAATGGATCAAGATGATAGTAGCAGCTGGTAACAGTACAAATTCAAATGGAGTGGCTATTATAATTAAAAATAATTTTCAGGGAACTATTTCTGATACGAAATGTGATGTGGAGGGAAGATGGTGTTACATTGTCTCTTGTTTCCATAATATTGATAAACCAATTATATTTCTTAATCTTTACGGCCCTTGTGATCATCAACATGTCTTCTTTATACAAATTTACAATATTCTCTCCTCTTTCAAAGACCATTATTTTATTCTAGGGGGGGATTGGAATGCTATTATTAATCCAGATACTGATCGTACTAGTAAATCCTCCTCGTATAACTTTCAAGCTTCTATTGCCTTGGAAGAAATAATACTAGATCTCAACCTCATAGATCCTTTCTCTCTTATAACACAATATGATAGAAAAGACATTTTCACATATTACTCAAAGTGTTACAAGTCATGGTCAAGACTAGATTTTTCTTATTTCCAACTTCCTTACTAATAGGAAAATTAGCTATTCTCTTGAACCCAGATTTTTCGGACCATTCTAGAATATCTCTTGGAATTAGTCTGGCTTTAAACACAGTAGCTGCATCTGTATACAATAGTTGGACACTCAATAATAACTTACTCAAAATGAAGACACACATAATTCAATAATTGAAATACTGAAAGAAACATATATTAATCTAGGTAAATCAGATATTCCTTTAGATATACAATGGGCTGCATGTAAGGCAACCCTTAGAGGTATATTAATTAACAAGGCATCATATCTTAAAAAACAATATAGAAATAAAGAATTACAGTTAAAAACAAATATTCAGACTCTGGAAAATCAATACAGAACGTGTCCTAATTCCTCTGTATATGATCTATTGTTAAACTCCCAAAAAGAATTATTGCTTTTACATCAACATAACCTTACCATATCAGAACAAAGGTTCTTAGCTACATACTCTGAACGGGCACAGGTTCCTTCTAAAATGTTAGCCAGAATAATCAAGGGTAATCAATCCCTTCCTAGAATTTCGTCACTAAAACATAATAATAAGCTCTATAATACTGATTTGGAAATTATGCAGCTTTTTACATCATTGTTTTCAGAGATATATTCTAAAAACAACAAATCTACGAGCAATCAACACATTGTGAACTTTGCATCCTCTATTAAATTTCCTAGGTTAAATGATCAACAAAAGAATATACTTTCTGCCCCGTTGACTATTAAAGAAATATCGGAAGCCATTAATAGACTTAAGACTAGTAAATCACCGGGACCAGATGGCTTTACATCTGAATTCTTCAAAACCTACTCATCTGAGCTTTCACCCCTTCTTTTGAAATTTTTAATTATATAATGGTTTATGGTATAACTGACTTATATTGGAACACTTCAAAAACCATTTTAATTTTGAAAAGGGATAAAGAAAAAACTGATCCAAATAATTACAGACCTATTTCCCTGATCAACATTGATATCAAAATCCTAGCTTCTTTACTTGCTTTTAGACTAAAAAATGTTTTACCATTCTTGATTTCTTGAACAAGCGGGCTTTATGTCACACAGGCATTCATGGGATAATACTTTGACAATAGACTCTCTTATATACTTTACTAAAAAGATTCAAACCCACTGTATGCATTGAGCCTCGATGCTGCTAAGGCTTTGATAGAGTCAATTGGGATTTTCTTTTTCTCATTATGTCTTGCTTTAATATACCATCTTCTTATATAGACTTTTTTAAAGTTCTTTATAAAAATTGGTATACCTTTCTTTATATTAATAAGAAAGTATCCAAAAACATAAAGATTATTAATGGCATGAAACAAGGATGCCCGCTATCTCCTTTCTTATTCAATCTATATTTAGAGCCTTTGTTATTATATATAACCCAAAATACTTTTCACAAGATTCCTAGAATTCTAAATACTAAAGTTTGTTTGTCGGCTTTTGCAGATGATCTTGTAATATATTTTCAAACACCCTGCTCTGATCTTCCAAAACTAATTGGTTCTATTGAGAGATTCTCTGAGGTCTCAGGATATCAAATTAACATTCAAAAAACACAAATTCTCCCCATAAATCCACTTGCTCACAAATCATTTTTGTTTCCAAACTCCATCTTTCAGATAGTTCAGAATCTTAAATATTTGGGAATTCTTATAAATCATAATGGTCTTTCCACATTTCAAAATAATCTAGCTAAAACTTGGTGTCTATTATACTTGATTTAAATAGATGGAAATTGCTTAATCTATCATTTCTATCAAAAGCAGCAATAATAAAATGAATATTCTCCCCAGATTACTATTTCAATTCAATGCTGTAGATCAGTTGATTTCAAAATCTTTTTTTCTAACTATTAATAAAGTTCTGGCTAATTTCCTATGGTTTCCCAAATCAGTGAGAATTTCTTACAGTAAATTAACCTCTCCTAAAAATAAGGGAGGACTCAATCTTCCTAATTTTCATCTGTATTATTTGATCATCTCGGCCAATAAACTATTATCTATTTTGAATATAGATACCGAGAAGTATAATCAATATCCTATCTGGACAAAATTGTGGTATCAACACATTTTAACAAAAAATTAATCCATATGCTCTCCCTTTTCTCTCTTTAGATCTCATGAATAAGCTAAAAATATTAAACTCGTTAAAACAAAAATTTTGCTTTTCAAGAACTGTTAAAACTTGTCAATTTAGGAAATATATTCCAATTAATGCAACCTCTCCATTTAAATCCTAATATTAATCTAGATAACATTTCCTTTGACCTTTCAAGCTTTCCCTGATCAAAGATTTCACAGCTTGGGATCTGATACAATACAAAATGAAACTCTCAGAATATCGTAAAATATTTAGGGTCAATACTAACTATTCAACCATTCTCGTCAAATGAGAGATGTCAATGCTAAATTTCCATACATCACAGTCAACAACACAGATATCATTAACTACAAAGCGGTTATACAAGTTCTTACACTTCCAGAGAAAATGTTATCTAAATCTTATAATCTTATAAATCAGATAACTCATAATACACTCTGTCTCTTTTCCAATTATTGGGACAAACACAACCCTCATATATCTATAGATCAGAAACTCTCAGCTATTAAAATACACTAGAATACTCGCCCTTCAAAAAACTCTTTTACACTCAACTAATGATCAATAATAATGCATATGTCACTCCTTCCAAACTTAATAAGTTCGATACAAATAAATCGGCCTCATGCTCTTGTTGTTCTCATCCTAATGCAGATCTTCTACATATTTTTTGGTCTTGCTATCACTCACATAAACTTTGGACTTCTCTAAAAGTCCGTTTACAGAAAATGGGTTATCACAAATCCACTCTATCATGGGAGACTGCACTACTACATATACCAAATATTTATCTTTCCAAATTAGATTTACAAGTACTAATATACATATGCTCACTCATAAAACTTTATATCACTCAAAATTGGTTAGATCGTACCAAATTGAATTGGGATAACTTCAAAACTCTAGCTGGTACATATATTAGTGAAAATGATAGTGAAAAGTCCCAAGAAATCGGCACAAATTAACAAAGCTATAGAAAAGGTGTTACATATTATTTATAGTGTATAGTTGGTTACTCTCCTTGTGGTATTCATAGACCTCAGTCTCCCTTATATCTATATACTTGTTTCATTCTAGATCTATATCCATTTTGAAGTATTCTTAGGTCAATATTAGCATAAGCTGTAGATAGTTATTGTATGTTATCAAACTGCATTGAGATATAAACAATTTATTATACAAAGCTGTGTTACATATACATCTCAAAATTTTTCATTTTTTTTCCTTTCAATATGTATTTTTACTCTGTTGTTGTTGTATTTTTTTTATTTCATGTCTGAAAATTCAATAAAAAGTGTTTTGAAAAAAAAAAAAACATGTTCTCACTCTCAGCTATTGAATGAATGAATAAATGAATTAAAATCTGCCTTCAGCCAAAGACACATGCTACAGGGTTCACTAGGGTGCACCTTGGCTGTAAGCATAACACCAGTCCCTTCATCTGGGATTGGTGAGCTCACATAAACCACTCACGCCCACTACTTAACCTGGCTCCTCCAGTAAGTAAACCCCTTCCTCGCAAGTATGGCAAGTCAAATTGCACCTTCTTTTGCAGGCTATATGGGGCAGGCAGGTGGCCCAAGGGAGGTGCTGGGAATTTAGCCACTGCTGTCATTGAGGAAATCAAACACTAGATTACAAACTACCAGACACACCTTGCTAACAAAATTAATGCTGGTCTTCACCAGGCATAATATAGTTTGTCATAGGAGGAATCTTTGAGTAGCATGAACAGTGCATTTTGGAAGCTAGACAGTATAGTAAGATTGGAGGCTTTGAAAGAGTTTTGTTTTAAATCTTGTTATTTAAATTGAGTTCCAGTCATTCTGTTTCTAGATTGCATAGTATGGTTCTATAAATAGTCGTGAAATACTATTACTATTGGAGATAGGTTTGTAACTACGGAATATAAAGAATGTGGAATCATTTACTACAAATATTTGGTGTTTTAGTAATCTCCAGATCTTTATGTGCAATTTTGGATGCACCTCATTGTTTGGCTGAACTTGCTTTAGTTGATCTGTGGTGTTTGTTTGTGGGTTTGCAAGTGAGACTTGTTTCTGCCAATGGTGTGAATTTGGTTATTTCTGACCGGTCACACTTTATAAAAAAAATGACTGGACAGTTATTTGTGGCAATTATTACTAATCCGATTACTTTTTTTGAAGTTGTAAATTGTGATGTCCCCTATTTATTGACTTATTTTAACCAAAGAGTATGTGTATAATGTAACATATAACGATATATACAAATGTGTGCAAGGAGTCTGTTTTGAAAACAGCCCAAATGTAAACTTAATCCTCCACTGACCAGATGCATTTTCTATAAATATGGGTTTTCATGCAGTTTCAATGGCAAAGAATTTTACTCTTCATGCCAAGCCTGTTTTCATTTCAAGATTGTATTATTTATCAAATAGCTATGTTTGTGCTATTCTAGCTTAAGCTTCTGTACACAGGGAGGAGAGAGGTTGCTATTCTACTTTCCTGAGCTGTAAGGTTTGCTCGCCTACCCAGAGTAAATTAAACTGTTTAAATTAACCTAAGCAACCCTTTGAACTAAGGCACATATAGAAGACATGACTTTTATAGTAAAGTATGTGTGAAGGAGCAACAGATAAAGCAGGTTTATTAAAGGAAATTTCCATCTTCACTTGCAGTTTAAACTACATTACAAGGTATCTTTTCTTCAATGCATTTAAATAATTAAAGGAAATGACCGGACTGGCTTTCTTGGGGAATGAATCACTGGAGTGGCTTTTTTGGGGAGTGACCTACCTGTGGGCATGGCTCGTAGGGGTGCTTCATGAGCATGACGTGGGTGGGGCTTAAGGGGCGCCGAAGCACTAATTCGCCTAGGACACCATATTAGCTAAGGCCGGCCCTGCCTTTGGGTAGGGGTGCAGAACTGCAAAGAGCATTTTTTATTATCGTGTGAGGTTTATCTTGCTGAACATACAGGGTTGCTGTGTACCTGTTAGTCTATCAAGGCAAGTAGTCTGTCTGCATAGCTCCCACCTGTGGACATATCCAGATGGTAGCTAGAGGTTAGCCTATTATACTTTGTCTGTGCATCACACCAGTCTTTTTAGCACTGGCACATTGGCATTGTCACAGTTGGTTGCTACCAGTACATGGCTACATCCTGTGATATTTCTGTGTTGTACTCCTACATAAGGGCATGCTTGTGGAACTCCTTCCAAAGCTATTTGCAGAGTGTGTAACAGCAGTAATGCTGATATGCCTGTGTGTTTCTGCCTCTGCCAGGCCTCAGATACTCTCAGGTATATATTTGAACGGCCTCAGTGAAAGGTACATATAAGTGAGATACACCTGCAATATATTACAGACATATTGCAGTTGAGACTTTCTTGGGAATCAGAGCATATGTATACCTACACCTTTTCTGATGTGCAAGCAGTGTCTACTCTCACCTATTGACATTATTCATTACATGTGATTCCACACTTGTCTGCCTAAAGTTAGTACTTTTCAGAGTGATTCAGTGGGGCACAGCTAACATTTGTTTACAAATCAGGGACATCCCTGTAAAGCAGTCACAGTTGGGGTGTCTGGCCTCTACCCTATTCAACTTTGCCAGTATTTATCCTGGTCTGATACTGTGTGGTGTTTGTAAGGTGCTACTGTAACATTATTCCCTGCTTGGATGGCTGGTTCTCTTTTCACAGTCATGTCATGCAATTCCACAACAACTACTGGTAAAGACCCACAGAACAGGATTTGTGTTATACCATTCCTAATTTCCATTTACATCCCCTCATTGTAATGCATGATATATTTATGTCAGCACCAAATTATTTGTATATCTGCTGAGGAATAGTGGTAATTCGTGCAGTCTATTGTGTCAATGGTCTGCAGTTCAAGACTGGCAGAGG
This sequence comes from Protopterus annectens, assembly GCF_019279795.1. Lineage (NCBI taxonomy): Eukaryota > Metazoa > Chordata > Ceratodontiformes > Protopteridae > Protopterus > Protopterus annectens. Next base: position 1,449,214,634 of record NC_056739.1, on the reverse strand, counting down.
TCTTTTCTTTTGCTGCTGAGCAGAACAAGGGCCCTTCCATTGAGTGACTAAGGCACTTCTAAGCAGTTGTAAGCGGGTTTGCATGGGTTTGCGTGATGCATAGCGGTGCTTAGCTAAGCGCACACATGTGCACACTTTCTCAAACCCGCTTACTACCGCTTAAAAGTGTTTACTCCCACTAACCCCCGTGCTAATTTCTTTTAAAGAAAAGAAAATGGGGAGATAGGAAAGTGGTGAAAAAGGGGGCACAAAGAGGGACAGACAGTAGGTAAACAAGCTCAGGATGTGCAGGATGGGTGTAGGGAAGGTCCATAGCTGCCCATTTCTTTACCAGCAACAGCTGTGCGTATGCGATAAATTTGGAGTGAATTTTGAAACCATCCACCCCTGGGAGAGGGGTGAGGACAACAAAGAATGTTGTACTGCCAATTATAATTATCAGTTTACATGTCCAATGGACATGTGTGCAAAATGGGCAGCTATGTATGGGGCGTAATTTTTTTGTGGGTACAGATTGCCCTTTTTTTTTTTTTTTCAGGTGAGAGTGGAATGTGAGGTAGAGGAAGTAGGTATGTTCGGGGAGGTAGGTTGGGGAGGTAAACAGACAAGACAGACAAGATGCATACAGGGGCGGTGTATGACACATGGGGTAGGTGAACACAATTGACGAGGTTGGATGTTTGGAAATCGCAAGCCCATGAGCACACAGATGGTAACAGTGGAACTGAGATCCCCCCCCATGGGCAGTCACCACTGCACCTTCAGAGCCCCGAGGGTGGCTGTGCTGCGGGCTGCATAAGATGGGCAGGCTCACCCGTGAGATGCGCCACTCTCACCTCGAGCTGGCATAGGGGATCAGGGACTGTACGCTGGATCTCCCTATGCACCACAGCCCAGACCCTTCGAAAGGTGACAGGTAGCCCTTCTCCGCCCATGCTTGCACGGGGGGACGAGTCCATCCCCTGCAGTGCTTCCACCCGAAGGTGGTACAGGACCAACAGAGGAGGAGCCCGGGTTGAGCACCGGACCTGCTGGTGCCAGGTGCACTCGCCAGCTGAGGAGGGACAGGTGGGTTTGCTAGGACCGGCCTTCCCATACATTCTGTGATTAGGTGTGTTTAATTACAACATAAACAACAGCATTCCAGATTAGTTGCAACAGCATGCAGTAATATTTCCATTAACCAAACACACCAAGGTTCCAACAGTTGAGCAGCAAGCACATGCATATATTGAACTACAGTGGATATTCCAACAGCATGCAGGGATGTTTGTTAGCAACAGGCCACCATGATTGTGGTGTTTGAACAGGGCACATGCATCAATGTGAATGCAAATATTTATAGAACAATAGGACATATGTCCCAACAATTATTTAAGATTATACATACCCATTGAGGTGTGGAATTGCATGGTTTATGCACATACTGTAGAGTGTAGAAAAAAACCTTGATTAACATCTTATAATTACTTTTAGTCTACACTACATTCCTAGTGACTGCAAGTATATATCCCCTACATGTATTATTACACTTGCCACCATGCATTAGGTTGTGTAATGGGTTTGGCTAGTTCAATATATGCCTGACCTATATCTGACATACTAACGGTCCAAGATGCAGATGTTACTGCTACATATTCCTCAATTGCATTTATATTTCTTTATCTACATATCTGGATGTTTTCACATGACATTTTCACTTCAATTTGTACAGAACCCTGCATTTCTTGACACACTCACATTTCTGGGGAACAAATTAACATGCTACTCATGTGCCAGATTTACGTATGCATGCCAGCCAGTAACTGACTGTTGAGGACTGTATATATGCTTCACAGCTACTAGCACTTCCATCACCCACTTTATATGGGACTGCACAACTCTGGGTTGCCAGCACTTTTTAAAACAGTACTATTTGTATACTGCAAGGGTACAAAAACATTTCAAACTAAGTGACACAGACACACTCCAGGATTTAGACCTTTATTAATGACATTACACACTTTTCCACAGGCTCACTCCTTTATTTGTTATAACGGTGCATATGGAAGACATATTCAAGACATATTATACCTTTATTAATAGGTTAGAACACTCTTTTTCAGGCTCACTCACTTATTTTATATGACAGTACCTGCAGAGATATTATTCCGGACATATGTTACCTTTCTTAATGGGTTACTACACTCTTTTTCTGGCTCTCTGACTTTTTTATCTGACAGTACATGCAGAGGACTTATTCAGGCCATTTTATGGCTGTATTATTGAACTACAACATGTTATTTCATGCTCTCTGCCCTATTTTATATAACAATACATGCAGAATAATCACTAACCTGCCTGGTGGCGCAGCCTTAGCAGCCTATCTGCATAGGCTTGCTGATTCGCAGCACGGTCACCTGCAGCTGTAAAGTAAATAAAGGGATATTGAGACATACCTATCCATTATACAGAATCAATTATCAATTCTTACATACTGCATTATATGGCTACCTACTCAGTTGTGTTGTATCCATTGGTTCAGGCGGTCCTGCTTCCATCTCTTCAGGTCTGCATGGTGGTGACGGACCTGCTCACCAGTCTGAGGAACGCCTGTGACACTGATGAGGTCATGAGCTAACTGGTTCCAAGCCTCTGCCTTGTACTCCGTCCCTTGGAACTGGCCCTGCAGGAGTCTTGACTCATGACGGTGGACAAGGAGCCAAACCATGTATTTCAACTCCTCGGTGCCCCAACATTGCGGTCGGAAGCATGTACCCTCTCCAGCATCAGCCATTCTAACTGCAGATGTGAGCTACAATCAGTTATGGTGAGTATTCCCGCCTATGGGGCTTAAATATGCCGCGTTTCCTGCACTTTTTTGTTATTGGCCATTTTTGAAAATTCTCGGCTAACTGCAGACCTGCTTAGTAATGGTTAATCTACCATTATTAAGTATATGTAGGTTAACAGTGGCTGTTTCTCCTAAGTTGTCATGGCTTTGTGGTTCTGTACTTTGATTATGATGCACAGAGTCCTGGGTTCGAACCTTGTCATTCATTTTATTTTCATACTGTCTGGACAGGCTAGGGGGTGTGGCTGCGTTTAAGCAACTTTGCTCTATGTTGCTCCACGGTGGCCTACGGTGTCCTGGTTGGTGCTGCGTGCACATCCGCGCAAACACATTGCGCTGGTTAAAGCGCTATTTCGCTTTGGGCACCTCTATTGCACTGGGTAAAATGCTCTTAAACTTTGGGCAACTCTATTGCACTGAGTAAAGTGCTATTAAACTATGGGCACCTCTATTGCGCTGGGTAAAGCGCTCTTAAACTTTAAGCACCTCTATTGCGCTGGGTAAAGCACTATTAAACTATGGGCAACTCTAATGCACTGGGTAAAGCGCTGCTTAACTGCAAGCAATTATATATCAGGATCCTTTAAAAATATATATTTTGTTCACTGATACATTGGCCATTTCACTGCTTTTTACTAATATTTTAATCATATTTGTCAGGTATTATTCCATGTACTGATTTAAAACATAAATAAGAAAGGGAGTGGTGGGACTTGAATCGTGAATGCCTCTTCTTTGTGCGAACGCTCTACCATTATGCTATTGCTATTTGGTGTGATTTGCATAAACATTCTTTCTTATGCTCTTCCATGTCGGAATTGCTAACTACAGCTAAGCAATGGGCACACCCGCGCACACACGTGCAAATACGGGCAGCTATTTCGGGAATTTAAAAAAAATAAAATTAATGTTTTACTTTTTATAACTGTGATGGGGGTTTACAATGTCAGGGAGTGTGGTGTTGGGTGCAAGGACATTTGAGTGGACTCACTCTTGTGTAATATCATTTTACTTTTCCAAACCTTACAGGGGAGTGGACATTTAGACTGCTCGGCAGTCGGACATGCCCCCTGATTTCCTACACGGTCCGTGTAAGACTTACGGTTGAGTCAGTGTGCCCTCATGAATATTCATGGCACGCTGACATCATACTGTTCAACTGCAGCCTCCAAGTAAGACTAATTAAGTCTTACACGGAGGATTCGTGAATCTGGGGGTAAGTGTTTTCTGAAGAATAGAAGACTGAAGATTTTAAAATGAACTGCCTATGTTATGTTATGTTATGTTATTAGATGTGTGCCTTTAAATGATTGTATTCCTTTAGCTAGTGCACTTTAAGTAATTGATTGTTTTATTAGGTAATTCTTTTCATTTGATATATAAGGTGATGCTGCTGTGTGCATTTTATTTTATTTTTAAGAAGTCTTTTGAGATTAAAGCGATATTAAACTGTGCTTTTCACTAATTGCTGGTGGCTTCCTTTTTTGTTTGGTCAGATTGGTTGTTTGGTTTTTATTAGTTTTTGTTGCTGCTTCATCCTTGGGACTGTTGTTTTTCCAAGGATATATTATTATTATTTATTTAGGTTCTATGGGTGTGTATTGTGGTGTTCTAACAACTACCTGGGACTGTATTTGTGACATAATTGCAATGATTGGGCTGTCAGGATTCTGTGCGTGTTTCATGCATGACATCTTCTCTATGGACTTTCTTGTTTTTATAGGGCTGTGCTTGTGCTTATTTACATTTGGGGATTTATCCCCTGTTATGTGTGCATACCTCTCAACCCCTTAAAACAAGAATTCTGGACATAGCCATAAATAAAAGTGGGACAAAGCCCAAAATATAGAGACAGTTTTTAAATATTGCTCTTGCCAACTTAGAAAGTTGATAGAAAAGCAAGCTCTGATGTAGTACAACTTTTCTGAAGGATATAATGTCTGAAAAGCAAATGTATCTCATTATTTTCAACTTCATTCTTAATGATTTTCCACTAATTTGCCAAAACACCATCATGTTCTGCGAAGAGGACCAAGAATTTGAGGCACAGATCTGGACATTCTGCAAAAATCCATATTGTTTAGAGGTATGTACACAGTGTGCATTTGCACACATTTCCTGCTTCTGCTATGGTACACTCCCTGTATTGCTTTCCTCTTTGCTGGTTTTATTTCAGTGTCCGTGGACACTGAAATGATTTAGTTTACATTTCTGTGTCCACAGACACTGAAATACTGGCATAATATTAGAGCTATGCTCTAATATTATTCCAGTATGGCTTAGAGTGCAGGGGGCATGTTTAGTGTCCATGCACTGCACGGACACACCCCCTGCACTCGTACACAAATTGTGTCCATTTAGAGAATACAGCAGCATGCCTTCATTAATATGCAAGGTGCATTGCTGCTCTCCACAGGCATGATCCGCTCCATGCAGGAATAGCACTATTCCTGCACGGAGCTTAATGAATCCTGGGGATGGTTTTTGTGTTGTGCTGAATTAATCTGTTTCTGCCGGGCAACTCTAAAATATATCTTTCAACTAAAGCTTCAGAACATGTATGTGGTATAACTGTTTTGGCTTCCTTTGATCAAGCTGTTTCACTATAATTTACTTCATTTACTATTTTTTCTACAATTTCAAAAGGCTCTTCCTACTTTGCAAGGAACTTGTTTTCTTAAGTGGATATTAAAACATTTATACTTTTCTCCTGGTATGAATTGTTTGAGACAAGCATTTTTGCTACATGCTCTGTGTTATGTATTCTGTGCTCTCTCCAAATGTTCTTTTACTACAGGAATTATCAAATATTCACCTGTTCTATGGATCTGTAAAATGTTGTACCACACAGTTAAAGGGTGTTTTCCTCCTCCCATGTTTCTTTTGGCATACCTAGCAGGGCTTAGAGACATCTTTCATACTGTAATTGGTGTGAATTCAGTTCTGGTTTGAAATGCTTTCTTCACAACAAAGACAAGTTATGGAAACAGTCAGCACCAAATTTCTCCTTTTAAGTTCTATAACTGTTCATAAGATAGACTTTAAAGTTTTACTAAAATGCTCAATTAGTCCATCTGTCCAAGGGTGGTAGACAAGCATCCTTATCAGTTTTACTTTAAAAAAAATCTGACAAAGATCATACATTGCTGTAGATGTGAATTTAAGGTAACTTAGTCACTACGAATTTCTCTGGGAACTCCAATCCTAGAAAAGAGCAGCACCAATTATGTTCCAGTGTTAAGGAACAGGAACACTGATGTAAAGTGCTAAAATTGAAATTCAGTATTCATGAGTTGAAATCCTGGAATTATACTTTTAATTTTAAGTGCAATTACCAGTCTTTACCATAGTTTCATTATAATTTTCTAGTATATTTACATATTTGTAAAGTTAAAGCAGATTCTGTTTACTGACTGAGCATGCAATAAAGTAAGCTGGCAGTATGATAACTAGTAAATATGAAATTAAATAAATGCAGGCTGTTGTGAAAGCGTGCTCTGGCCTAAAATTCCACATCCCATGACAATATAATGTATTTTTCTAATACATAGACAGTCCTGATGTGGGGTTTACCAGTATATCTTCAAGGAAAAATGGAAAATCATGGTCCCTGCCAATGGATTTTTCATTAAACCTTTGCAGGGGTACTGATCCTGAGAGTTATGTTGCACTTGCAAAGATAATGGAGAAATGCATCCACAAACAGTTACTAAATCACCTACTAAATAATAACCTCCTAGCTAAGTGCCAACATGGTTTTCGCCCCTTCCATAGTACTACTACAGCCTTACTATCCTTTATTGACTCAATAAACAAAAACCGCAAGTCCCTCAGGGCTCTATCTTAGGTCCTCTACTATTTTCCATCTTTATAAATGACCTTTACCTAGCCACTCCTCTATCAACTTGCATTCAATATGCAGATTATACAACCATTATCTGCTCAGCCCCAACACAGTCTGAACTTTATTATCTCACACAAAATACCTTCACTACCATAGAGCAATGGTTCTCTAACCATTGTCTCCTCCTTAACCCAAAGAAAACCAAACTCCTTATTTTTACACCCACTCACTTGTCTCCCTCCATTAATTTCACACTCACATCCAACAATGGCATCCTTATCCCTCCAGACAATAACACCAAACTCCTGGGTATTACAATTGACAACCAACTCAAATTTGACACACACATTGACTCTACAATAAAATCAACAAACAGAAAACTAGGCTCTCTGTATAGAATTAAATATTTCCTTACTCCTGAAGCCAGAGCTACAATAGCTAGAACCCACTTAATCTCTTCCCTTTTATATGCCTCCCCAATCTATACAAATCTTTCTAAATATAATCTTAACAAACTAACTACGTCTTATAACAATATTGCCAGATTCGCTACAGCCTCTCCATACAGGACTCATCATTGTTCTAATCTTAAAAAACTAGGGTGGCTAGAATTACCCAACCTAATACATTTTAACCAACTTACAATCGCCCATAAAGCTCTCTACCACCCAGACAATACCCCTATGCTCTCCACCCTCATAAAACCCTATAGCAATCTGAAGAACCTGCGCTCCTCTAACAAAATACTGATTCATACTTCTCTATCTAAGAACTCAGCAGGTGACTCCACATTTTCAAACTCAGTTGGGAAAATATGGAATCAACTACCTCAAGACCTCACTACTCAAACCTCAATCCCACTATTTAAAACTAAACTTAAACTCTTCTTTTCCAACCATTGGCTTTGCTCTTGCAATAACCCAGACTAACCTTTTGAATCTCCCTGGTAGGGGACCTTTTCCACCCTCCCTTTTTTCTTGTATCTAACTCTCTACATTACTCTCTACAAAACTGTTTCTATTACGTCATTTCTAACAAAGGCGCTAAATCTCTACTTTTCAACTTCTTATAAAGATGTAATAGAGTAACTAGGTACTTTACTTGTATTTTTATACTGTACTCTTTTCTATGTAATAGAGAGACTAGGTACTTTACCTCATATTGTACTCAAATGCTTTTAATTCTAACAGAAGGTTTAAAGTATATATTATTAGATTTTATTTGTATATGCTGATATATTATGATAAAGTTTTTTTGTTTAGTATTACTATAGTAGCATTGTAGAGGAGCTTTTCTCCCCGGGCCTCCACTGAAAATGGACATGTATCCAGTTGGACTAGCCCGGTTAACAAATGTAAAATAAATAAATAAATAAATAAATAATCAGTGATAACTGGGATGAACCTTACATGATTTTATAAGTAGACCTAAAATATCCATTGTTATTCTTTCAAATGGGACTTGCACAACAGGTATGGGTTTGACAGTGTTTTGAAACCTTGTGCTTGATGTCGTTCTTTGACATTATGGGAAAGCTGCATATATACATGCAGAAAACAAAAATATATGTCCTTTATAACACCAGACCAAGAAAATCCATCCAAAGGCCCAGTTTTTGTCTTATTCACATCTAAATAAAATGCCAAAATGTGATTGGGTGATAACTTTGTCACAGGTTTTTAAATGGCACTGGAACTAATCAGTGACTCAGTGTTGGAGCTTTATTCTTGGTTACCCTGTATGGCAAAATGTTCCTCATCTACTTATATATTCCCTCTCTCTAGCTCTGCTTAATATATTGTTTTCCAGCAGGCCTTCTTGGAATTGATATGGCTTATCTGAAAGTCAGCCAAATCAATGTTATTTTCATCAATATTCTGACATGAAGATGAGGATATGGCCTCTTCTACAGACACAGGTATATGTTTCTCATTTTCTTCCAGTTTATAGTCTGTAAAAGGCTTCTTCTTCTTTCAGCTTTTTCCCGTCTCTTCCTCAATGACCTCTAGTAATGGACTATTGTCTTATCAATCCCCACACTGATTTTAGTGATTTTAGTACTTTAACAAATGGAGCCTTTTGATAAGAATCAGCATCAAACTTATCTAGCACTTTTACTCAGAGCCAGATTGTAGTTGCTTTTATGTCTTCTATTCCTCTATTCATTACTTTACTGGGGCCATGTATTTCTGGCAATGTATCTGGCTGAACATTTCTCACATATCTTTCAGAGCTCTCTGAATTTGTGAAAGCCTTGGCCAGTTATCATACTATGTGATAAATTACGCACTGTCTCTACTGAGTGCAACACTTTTCCTAAAAGGGTTTGTATTTCTGCCTGTGTTGTATGGCATGCCCTTTTGAATCTATCAACACATATGACTTCAGTTTTTATTTCTTAGTTGTTTTATGCTTGCAAACATATTTTGATCTGACTAACTTAATTATGCTCCATGAATCCAACAACCTTTGCCATTAATGTCTTTGTACCACAATAGCTCATGTAACACATTTAGTAACAGCAGGTTGGTAATAAGAAAACTTTACAATTCTATTAGTTAAAAAGTGCAATAATGTCAAATTCCACAGGCATGCTTTTAAGTAGAGCTGTTTGGCTGGAGTAACAATTGCTACAGGAACAGTACTGGTATTAATTATGAGGTATCTGCTATGAACCAGTCTCTAGAAATTTAAAAACAAACAAATTTGGATGGAAACATTTTTCTGGTCCAGAGGCAGAGAAGCATACTTACATGAAGGCTTGCTATTAGGCTGTAGAGGTTAAATAATATATAATGAAATGAAGTGTCTGTATATGTTAACAGGATAGTGCATGCGACTGTAAAAATGCTTTGAAGTCATGGAAAAGTACTGCTTAAGAAACTTCTTGTCATTATGTTACTCAATTTCCTATAATTATTGATGGGAATGGTTATGTCAGCCCTGATATGTTTAACCCAAATAAAAATGACAAGGACAATTCCTCTTCAAAAGAAAATGAAGGTCCAAAAGTAAAGACCCAAGCTGCTCAATTGTATCCCCTGCACCAGGTACCTAATCCTGCGCATGGCAGAGACAATAATGCCCCCTCCACCATACATGTTGTACGTGCTTGGTCTGCAGTGAATTTTCAAACTATAGTAAAATTCTTGGCACCTATACATGCTAATCCGGCTAAGTTTGCAAAGGTCTTGGTTGGACATGTCAGTTTGCAAAACCACACATTAGAAAAAATCAAAACTGTATTAAAATATGCCCTTCCACCAAATCTACTTAAACGCATTTGGGATCATGCATCTATACCAAATCCTATTCCTCAGCACACTAAAGGGCAGGCCTTTAAGGAGGCTAAATAGTGATTGATCTGAGCTATAACGATTATCTGTCCCCCAGTCCCTAACTAGTCCCATATAAAGGTAGTTGTACAGTGAAAAGACGAATCATTAAATGCATACTTGCAATGTATGACCAAAGCATTTAAAGTTTATGGGCCGGATTCACGAAGGCTTGCACGGAGTCTAAGAGTAGAGTAAGACTCCATGCAGCCAACATGTCCGCCGAGCGATCCAGGAAGAGCCGGTAGGGGCATGTAGCAGAGCTCCTTAAACTAGTCCTACATGGACAGGGCTTGGATATGCAAATTACCTCAATTGCAGGTGAAAGATATGCAAATGAGGTAAATTTGCGATCCAGGAAACCCGAACCTGTCTGAGTAGGAGTAGTATTTGCAGAAATGTACTCAATTGACAACTGAGTACGGTTCCTCAAATAGCAAAACGGAGCCATGACAGCTCCAAAAAAAGGATGCATTTACAGGAGGAAGTATACCAATGGCCAAAAATATGGCCATTGGCAATGTTCACCAATGCAAAATAAAAATAAATAACTTTTTTTTTTCATCCCGATCTCTGAGGTTTAAGCATAGCGCAGCGCCGCTCAAATGCGCTGCACCCTAAAAACCAGAAAATCAATAATTATGATCCACAAATGTGGATTTTATAGCTGATATGAATTTACAATGCAAGTGAATGGAAGGCTGAAGACAGCATGGCCACCGAGTAGAGGTTGCTAAGGGGGGAAGCTCAGTCTAAGAGATGTAACTAACATTAGTAGACAATCCCATGCAAATGAGGGTTAGGATAGTGAATTGCAAGCTTACATAGCCAATGAGCACAGTCAGTGGAGTGTAGGAGTAGGATAAGGGGAGTAACAGAGTAGAAGATAGGTGACATCACGAGGGGGGCATGTATGAAAGAAGTGAAGCTCATTGGAACTGAGTGGCATGTGTCAGGTGGCATTTACATATCATTGAAAGAGGTGTGTCAACAGGTAGGCTAGGTAAAGTAAAGAAATTGAAGGTGTATGCCATGGATAACATGAAAGTTTCTTGCTGAGCGGGCATGCGCACGTGTGAGCGCCAGTAAACCTGAGTAAGACAGTGTGCGCGAGTGTTAGCGTGTGTGAGCATGTGTAAGCCGGAGTAAGCATATGTAAAGCTGTGTAAACAGTTGTAAGCGAGTTTGCACCAGTGTGTGCATGTTTTAACAAGAATAAGCAAGTTTTACTCTGTGTAAGCCTGTGTGCGCATGTGAGCTGCTGTGAGCGTGTTTGCACTTGTGTGCTCGGCGCTCCCCCCTGAGGAAACAGAAAGGAAAAAGGAAGCATGCCAAATAGTAGGACATTACCAGGGAGTACTAGCAGAGCTAGCAGGTGAAAACAATCAGAATCAGGCAATTACATAGGCAGTACACTAGCCCAGCCCATCCCAGCACTTAAAACTCTGCAAACAACAGTCCATTATGTTTCTCTCAAGAGACACTGCAACACTGCAGTAAGCTAACAGAAGTGAAAAGTGAAAAAGCTTCACTGAGACAAAGAAATGTTAGGGGCTGCCATTGCTGTTATAAGGCGACATATGCAACATGCTGAGGGTGGTGATAATGCAAATGCTGCTGGACAACCCACAGTGAGTAGACGGAGATGAGTGTACAGGCCCAGGGTAACCTACCAGGGGCTACATGAGCTGGAGATAGTGGAGCACTATAGAGTGGACAGAGACCTCTTGCAGCAATTGTTGAGCTGTGCAGGCCATGCCTCACACACAGAACCAACAGAGGGGAACCCATCCCAGTGGAAACCAAGGTATGTGTTGGCCTACAAATATTAGCAACATGTACCTTCCAGAGATCAACTGGTGATATGATGGGGATATCACAGGCATCAGCATCCAGGGTACTGCACCAGTTCCTGGATGCCATGTCAGCACATGTTGGTGATCATGTATATTTCCCCAATTCCCATGAGGAATTGGCCAGCAATATGTGTCTCTTCCAGCAAATAGCGGAATACCCTGAGGTAGTGGGTGCAATAGACTGCACGCACATATGCATCAAAGCACCAGCCGGTGAGCGGGGTAGGGTCTACTTCAACCGCAAGGGCTTCCCCTCCATCAACTATCAGGTTGTGTGTGATGCCCAGGGCATAATACTGAATGTGTGTGCTGGCTGCCCTGGAAGCTACCATGATTCCCATATCTGGCATCTGACGCAGCTGTACCAGACATTTGCCAATGGAGGCATCCCACATGGTCACCTAGTGGGGGATGCTGGCTATGCACTGGAGCCGTGGCTGATGACACCCATCAGAAACGCACACACACCTGAACAGGAATGCCATAATGAGTCACATGCACAAACATGAAATGTAATCGAGCGTGTGTTTTGGCTGCTCAAGTCACGGTTCCGGTGCCTGGACACATTTGGTGGAGCCTTGCAGTACTCACCAACTACATGTACCCAAATTGTCATGGTATGTACTATGCTACATAATATGATCCTGCGAAAACAGCTGCAGCAGGACCAGCATAGGCCTGGGCCAAACAGCCCCCCACCATTGCCAAGGCCATCACAGGCAGAGCGTGACTCGGAGGAAGAACAACCTGGGCCTGCCCCAGTAGGCAGAAGGAGGCGTGCCCAGTATGCTTTGGCCTTGGCAAAGAGGCAACGTATAGCACATACACTGGCTCAGTAGGAACCCTGGAAATGATACCTCTCTCTGACTCGCACATATAGTAAAAGGGATGTCTAAGTTGACACCACCTGCTTCCAAACATGTATAGGGAGTGTAGTATGTGCATCCAACATAGCAAGCCCTGCAGCACCACCTGAGGTTTGATTGCCATGTGTTAAGCAATATAAAGCAGTGCTAAACAGCATTTACCACCATGTAGTATATGTAAGGAAAATCGCACACACCAACACAACTGTGGTCAATGTTGACTAATATTGGGCAACGTCCAGCACTGTTGGTTAATACTGAGCAATGTTGGACAAGCTGGGTCTAAGTATATGAAGGTCTCTCCAAACACCATTATGTTGGGTGACTTCAACTACCCAAACATTGACTGGGAGCAGAACTCAAGACCCAACACCCTAGGCCAAAGGTTCCTAGAATTTATAAACTCAAATGCTATGGAACAACTAGTCACCACCCCCACAAGAGGGGATAACATACTGGACCTGGTCATCACCAACATGGGGACTCCAAGCTCCATACCAGAGGTATTCCCTTCAATGATAAGATCGGACCATAAATCAATTCCACTGGATATCCACATCCTGAACCCACCCACAGCCCAGAAAACCACAGTGAAAAGCTTCTCAAAAGCTAATGTCACACTTATCAAAACCGAGGTGGAATCCTTCAAGGCCTCCAGGCAAGTGGAAAGTATGGCTCAAACTGCAGAATCCTTTATAAATGCATTCTATGGACACCTTCAGGAATGCATGGATCATGTTATCCCAGACAAAACCAAGACCCAATCATCCAAAGGCAGGTGTCCTGCCTGGTGGACCCCAGCCATAAATAAGCTGTACAACAGAAGGAGGATGCTACTACATGATAGAGCAAAATCCCTAAAAGGGAGCGCATCTCTGATCAGTACTAGCAAAAAACTATGATCCCTCATAAAATCATCCAAGGCCAGCTTCGAGAGAAAAATTGCAAAGGACACTAAAGATAATCACACAGCCCTCTTTAGTTATGTTAGGAACCTGGGTGGCAACTCCCAGATATGCTCAGAGTTGGTCCACAATGGCAATAAATACACTGAACCCACAGGCATTGCCAACATCCTCGTAGACAGGTAAAGTGCAAACTTCTACCCCCCCTTCACCCCCTAAAGAGCAAATATCTATCCCAGCAGAGTGCTGCCTCCCTGACATCTCAGATTCTCAGGTGAGAGGCGCCCTCTCCAAAGCAAAAAACACAGCATCAATGGGACCAGATGGTGTCCCGGGCTGTGTTCCGCATGGACTCCAAGAAGAGCTAAATCCCCACATACAGCTGCTGTTCAATCTCAGCCTTACTACAGGATATGTACCCAAAGAATGGCGTAACAGCAACAGTGGTCCCACTCCACAAAGGTGGTGCTTCTACGGACCCTGGAAACTATCGCCCCATAAGCCTGACTAGCCCGGTCTGCAAAGCTATGGAAAGGATCATCATGGAACTCATAAACAAAGACATTGGGGACCTACAGACACTGGATCCTACCCAATTTGTCTTTGTTAAGGGCAGATCTTGCCTCTTAAACCTGGTCGACTTCTTTGAAACAGTCACCAAGGCCATTGATGAGGGTAAGGTAGTCCACACAGCTTACTTGGACCTCGCAAAAGCCTTCGACACAATACCTCACTCGGGCATCATAGATAAGCTCTCCAGCTTAAATATAAACCCCTATGTCATAAGATGGGTTGCAAACTGGCTCAAGGACAGAACCCACATAGTCAGAATTGCTGGAGCCATGTCAGACTCTAAACCAGTTACAAGTGGCATCCCACAAGGCTCTGTCCTGGGACCTCTTGTGTTCGGCATATAATTTTCAGTGGTACAGGCTAACACGGGAGGACTGTGGCTGACCAGGTTTGTAGATGACTGCAAACTGGGCACCATAATTGACTCTCCAGCTGACACAAGCATCCTCCAAAAGGGTCTCATAGAGACGGATAACAGGTGACAGAGCCATGGGCTAAAGCTAAACGCTAAAAAGTGTATAGTCAGACCCTTTGGCAAAAACAAAGTGCACACAAATTACCACATAGGTGGGAATCCATTAAGTATGGAAGAAGTAATTAGGGACCTGGGGACCCAAGTTGACAGTAATTTCCCCTTTGACAACCACATTGCCAAAGTGGTTAGAAAGACCTGCTATATAGCCCACCTCATCATGAAAGGATTCACATATACATAGAGGGAGGTCATTGTGCCCCTTTATTCATCCCTCATCAGGCCCATAATTGAATACAATGCCCCATTTGGGATGTACCTTACCTGACACCTGCAGCAACTAGAAAGACCCCAAAAGTACCTCACAAATAGGATCATGGGACTCAAACAGATGCCATATGCTGCTCAGTTAAAGAAACTACAGCTCTACTCAGTTGCATATCGCCTACTTAGAGGCGATCTATGCCTGATGTATAAAGCCATGTCCAACCTGGAATTAATGAGCATGCTCCACCTCAGAAAATCCAAGTACCATATAGCTATGTGCTTGAGGGACATGAACCTGAGCACAGAAATAAATTGGACATGCTGGAGGGACAGATTCCTAACCCAGAGGCTCCCTTCGCTCTGGAATAGAATCCCAGTCCATGTTAGGCAGAGCCCCTCACTGACACTCTTCAAGAGGAATCTTGACAAGTTGATGGGAGATCATAGTTTTACCACGGGGATTACGTTGGTGTACCTACTAGACAGAGGCACAGTAAACTAACCTTAAAAAGGGCACAGTAAAGGGTGGCGAAAGCCAAACACACTCTGGCTAGGCTTGTAAATTCCTCAGGGCAGAAAGCCTAGTATGAACTTATGAACCTATGAACCTAAGTAGGGCATAGCTGAACAAAAGGCAACATGCTCATATTTGCTCTACTGGCCCTTAAGCAGTCTGGTCTACTCAGTATGAAAATACAAAGCAATGATGGGCCTCGAACCCATGATACTGTGCACTATAGTCATAGTACTGAACCACTAAGCCATGACAGCATTGCAGTGGTCAGTCTGTATGAAGAAATGTTGATAAGTCTATGCTAAGTATTCCATGGAAACCCTGCAGGCACAGCATAATCCCTGTCGAGTTATGAAACAAAGGTGAGTCCCGCTGTAAGAATAGAACCTGACTTTCAACACACACAGTAGAAATGTTAATATTGGACATGTACACATACATCAACAGATGTAGTGGACTTCAGATAGCAACATACTGAAAGGTCACACTGGGCATGCTCACATACTTGAATAAATGAGACAAATGTCAGGCAACAGAACACTGACAGTCTGAACTGGGCATGCTCACACACTTAAGCCATGTTGGAGTACAGCAGTGGGCCACACATATCAGGCAGTTGCATGTGTTAAACCAGGAACCTCTCACTATCCAGCAATCTACCCTGTGCACACAGTTATATGATAACAGACACATATATAATATAGTGGAACCCTGTCATAAAACCTTTACTAAAATTAAGGGCAGCTAAGCTTTAAGGTTTGAAAATATTTTTTTAAAGTGGTCACTAGATGGCATTCATTTACAAAGACTGGTATGTCTTTAGATTCACAATAGAAAAAAATAAAACATTAAATACACAAGTAAGCACAAATATGAAGTTTTTTAAAAAGTTTTTTAAAAGTTTCTTAATATTAAGTTTTTTAACATTCACACATTGAAATATATCATAGATAATGTTGTTTTATTCTTTGTTTAAATGGTATAAGATATATACAAGAGAAGAAGTCCATGTTTACCCGTATTTTTATGCAAGTGTTCCTTTAAAATTGTAATTAATGAGTGTAATGAGCATTCAATTACCTGGTTGGTTTTACTATAAATATGGCTTTATTTATACTGGTGTTTATCTGATGAAGTCTGTGAAATAAGACGAAAACGCTGTGGTTTATAGTTAATGCGTTTATGAACTTCACGTTGGTCTGGTTTGTGTTTTTACCTTTTGGCAAATAAAACTCGGTTGTGGAATATTTTTTTCGTCTCTCGCCTTGCACCTCAAAGGATTTATTGGTTATTTTTGGTGCATTTTCCACCTTTGTTGTGTTCTTATGTTCTGCAGATACCTAAGTTGTTCATAGAAAATGGGAAAGCAAAGACGATAAAACCTGCAAACAGTATCAGCAATAAACATTGTGCATCCTGAACATTAGCATAGGTTCAGAGGTTGATACCAGCCTATCTGCCCTAGGGCATGTACAAGCCTAGCCAGAGTGTGTTTGGCTTTCGCAACCCTGACAAAGTAGAACACTGTGCCTGTGAATAGTAGGTTACACAAGATACCCCATTGACGTTTAGTGTATTGTGCCTCTGTCTAGCAGGGACCCAGAAGATATCCCATGGGTAAACATACGATCACCCATCCACTTGTCAAGATGTCTCCTGTAGGTGGTCAGTGGGTGGCTCTGCCCATGCAAAACCGGGATTACAATCCAGAGTGAGTGGAGCCTCTGGGATAAGAATCTGTCCCTCCAGCATGTCCCATTAACATCTGTGCTGAGGTATATGTCCCTGGAGTGTGTAGCTCCAAGGGAGTCGGATATCCTGAGGTGGAGCATGTCCATTAAATCTGGTTCAGATATTTCCTTAAACTACAGGCACACAACACATCCGTGTAGGTGGTAAGCGACTGAGTAGAGATGGAGTTACTGTATCTGAATTGTGCAGGGCATCCATGTGAGTCCCTACATCTGCTTGTTGTGGAACATTTGTGGCCATTACAGTTGCTGCAGGTGTCGGGTAAGGTACATCCCAAATGTGGCATTGTAACCAAGCATGGTCATGATGACTATAGGGGCACAATGGCCTCACTTGATCAACATGTGAAACCATATGGGATAAGGTGGGCCATATAGAAGTTCTGTCTAACTACTTTGGCACTGTGATTGTCAAAGGCGGGAGTACAAACAAGCTGTGTCCCCAAACCCCTAAAAACTACTACCGTATGCAATGGATTACTACCTATGTGGTAATGTGTGGGCATGTTGTTATTCCCAAAGGGCATGACTATGCAACTAATGGCATTTAGCTGTAGTCCATGGCTCAGGCACCAGTCATTCTATCTCTGTGAGACCCCAATTGAGTATGCATGTGCCAGCCGGAGAGTTGATTATGGCACCCAGTTTGCAGTCATCTGTAAACATGGTCTGCCATATTCCTCCTGTGTTAGCCGTACGTCACACAAATATATACTGAACAAGAGAGGTCCCAGGACTGAGCCTTGTGTGATGCCATGTGTAACTGGTGTATAGTCAGACATGGCACCTGCAATACTGAGTATGTGGGTGCTATCCCTGACCCATGTAGCAATCCATTGTGTGAGATATGTGTTGATATTGACGCTGGTGAGCCTGTGCATAATGGCCGAGTAGGGTATTGTGTCGAAGGGTTGTGCAAGGTCCAGGCAGGGTGTGTGGATGACTGTCCCTACACCGATGGACCTGGTAACTGTTTAAAGAATACAAACAGGTCCAGGAGGCAAGATTTGCCCACAACAACGCTGAAATGTGTAGGCCCCAGTGTCTGTAGGTTCCCGATGTCTATGTGCATGAGTCCCATTACAATATGCTCCATAGCTTTGCAGAACAGGATATTTAGCCTTATAGGCCAATATTGTCTGTGGTCCGTTGTGGCAGCAACTCTGTGGAGCAGAACCACTATCACTGTATTCCATTTCATGGATACATATCCTGCAGTACCTCTGATATTGAACAGTGACGTAATGTGAGGGTTACGTCTGTCATGAAGCCCGTGTAAGACACAGACCGGGACACTGTCTGGTCCCATTGATGCTGTGTTGTCCACTGTGGGGAGGGCAGCACTCATCTGTTTATTTGGGATGTCAGGGAGGTTACATTCTGTTGGGATGGACAGTAGCTCCTTAGGGGGGATGGGGGAGAGACATCTGCACTGAACCTGTTTTCCAGGATGTTGCCAATGTCTGTGGGCTCAGGGTATGTTTAGTCAGTATGCAGTAACTCACAGCATATCAGTGAGTGTCCACCCAGGTACCTGAATTAACTGAAGAAGGGCTTGTGAGTGCCCTACGTGTCTGGTGCAATTGTCTGTGAGAAGCGGGCCTGACATAAATACATGAGTGATTGTAGCTGTCTGGTAGTACAGATCACAGATGCCTTCCCTGTCTGGGATTTTGCTCTATCATGTAGTAGCGTCTTCCTTTCATTGTATAACTTATTAATAGCCAGGGTCTAACAGACATGTCCCCTGCCATTGGAGGAATGAGTCCAGTTGTTATTTGGGATAGCACAATCCATGCAGTCCACTAGGTGTCCATAGAATGTGTATGTAAAGGATTCAGCAGTCAAAGCCATACTTACCACTGTCCCAGGGTCTCTGAAGGATACCACTTTGGTTTGGAGAAGTGTGACGTTTGCTTTTGAGAAGTTCCCCAAGATTACCCAGGATGGGTGTGTGGACAGGATATGGATGTCCAGTGTAGATGGAGTCCCCATGTTGGTGATGATCATGTCCAATATGTTGTCCCCTCTTGTGGGTGTCGTGACCGGTTGTGCCATAGCATATGAGTGTACAAGTGTGGTTCATGGGTTTGGGAGGGTGGTCTGTAGCAGGCAACAAACCAAAAGGCAGATATGCACAATGTTAGGTGCATATGTATGGTCTGTGATGCTTTGTGCAGTGCTACCAAACCGGAGGTATGTGTATCTGTCATGTATATGGATACTCCCCCTATTTGTGTTGGCCATTCTAAGTTTTGTGGTCAGAAAGCATGGTATGAAATATAACCTGGTAGTGCTGGTGTGCATTTGGGAGCCTGAACCAGGTGTCTGTTAGTGCACAGATATCACTGTTGTCCATACTGAGGAGATTCCTGAGTGGTCGAAATTTGAGGGTAACACATCTGGTGTTGAGCAGCATTGCCCTCAGTGTCATGTAGTCTGTAATGTCTATGGAGGTGGGTTTGTCTTTTGTGCCCTGCTTAAAAAAGGCAGTACGGTGGTAGCAACTGCCTTAGCCAGTATTCGAAAGTCCAAGGGTGACAGGTGCAAGCTGTCTATAGGGAAGCTACGTGGCATGTCGAGCATGTCACCCCAGGCTGACAGACACTGTATCCCCTGTGAATGACACCAATATGTTAGCCAACTGTTAAACATGATCAGTTTGTTGGTATACTGTGACATCATACTTGGTGGGTGTAAGATGCTAGACAAGGTCAGGGTCATACTGGCCTAGGCTACATGATCAAATTGTTCCTCTATGTATCATGTCATGTGGTCCAGGGAGGGACGTCTGAGGGTGTATGCACCAGCATGGACAATGCTGGAGCCAGTCCTGCACTTGCTGTGGAGTGACCTGAGTGCATGTGTTATGTTGTGGATCCTGTCACCCGAGAGACAGCTCAAAGTGACTATTCCCTTGTTTGGCCTGGTGAGTGGGACGTCAGTGTGTCTGACAATAAGTGTCACCTATTACAAGTGTATTAGGTGTGTTGTTTAGCCCGAAGGCAGTGACTGTGTGGCACACTGACATTGTGAACTATATGATATGTGGGTATTGTAGTGGGGTAGCAGTTGTTTGTGTGTCTGCTTTGGAGGTCTCTGCTGCTTAGGCAGAGTTTATGTAGATCCTCTGAGTATGTTTATGTGTGATAATGTGGTTTGATTGCTGTCGCTATAGGTTTATGTGAGACTGATATGTGGTGTGTGTGGTTACCTTCACCACCTGATAGACTATGCCAGTCATGGGTCAAGAGAGCTCAGCCTCCTGTTTGTCAATATTGTTGCACTTCTCACATATATCTGAGTTTGTTGGGAGGAGGAGAGGGTTGTCTGTGTACATGAGGCAGATGTGACAATGTGTGAAAACCACAATATTCACTAGCTGGACTGGAGAGTACACAAAAAAACCGACCCCTGGACATGACAGGATATTATGTTGACATACTCCATAGCCTGATCGCAAAGGATCAGTAGGGTCTTAAGTGTGTAAAAGAGTATAACAGGGATTAGTGCTCAGGTTTGTTGGTGTTTTGTAAAGAGTAGCTGAGAAGGATTCCAGACTGAATCATGACACCTCCTTCAGCTATGTCATAAATAGCAATGTACAATCATATATGTCCTGAGTCAGGGCCAACTGTACCTGACTGACAATGCCGACATCCTGTCAGACAGGCCCATATAGACATACCCACTTCCCACTGACCATAGTCCCAGTCATCATACCAGAGGATATCACATGTAGAATGGCTGAACAGCTCCCCCTAAAGCCAAAAGCATGGCAGCAATTGGATTACATTGTTTCCCAATATGTGTCATGCATGAACTACAGAACAAACAGACCCTGCACCTGAACAGTCTGTTGAGCCTCACCCTCTCCACAGGATCTGGAACCATTGAATGTGTTACAGCAACATATGGCACTCCCCACAAGTGTAGGTGCACAGCACACCATGGGAAGTATAGTCCAGTAAGCCTATGAAGTCTGATCTGAAAGGCCATGGAGTCCATCATGATTGAAGTCATACACAGAGCTATTGGAAGCTGACAAACACACAGCCCTACCAACTGTGGTATGTTCATGTGCAGATCATGGTTCCCAAACATGCTAGACTGTTTGCAAGGTAGACACCCAGGATATACATCACTGAACAGAGCTACACATGTCCCACATAGACTTTGAATAGCCCTTTATCAACACCCCTGACACATGTCGTAGCCACAAAACCAACAATCTGTGCATAAATATGTGTTGACATATGAAGGGATGTCAATGTGTCCACAGATAGATCACACAAGGTAAGGATTATGGGGTCCTGTTCAAGCTGTTGACACCTGCCGACCCACATGGCTCATTCCTGAGATTGCATAAAATAAAGTGTACACACATTACCATGTCCAGTCTGATGATGTCAGCATCCTACAAATATAGCAGGAGAATAGAAACTACCCAGTAAAGCATATAGCGCGCCGTGTAAATGTGTATGTCTCTAGTATCATAACATAGTTAGGTAGGGGTTAGAATCCTGCTAACAGTGTGTGTGTGTGTGTGTGTTGGGGGGGTGAATGTGTGTGATTTCTTGTGAAAGGAGTTCCCTTTTTGGAGACTGGGAAAACAAATTAAAAGAGGTACATTCTTCTTTGGAAAGTCTGATGATGTCAGCATCCTACAAATATAGCAGGAGAATAAAAACCACCCAATAAAGCATATAGTGCACTGTATTAATGCAGATGTCTCTAATTTCATAATATAGTTAAGTAGGGGTTTGAATCCTGCAAACACTGACATTGTATGTGTGTGATTTCCTGTGAAAGGAGTCCCCTTTTTGGAGACTGGGAAAACAAATTAAAAGAGGTACATTCTTCTTTGGAAAGTCTGATGATGTCAGCATCCTACAAATATAGCAGGAGAATAGAAGCCACCCAGTGAAGCATATAGCATGCTGTGTTAATGCGTATGTCTGTAGTATCGAAACATAGTTAGGTAGGGGTTTGAATCCTACAATTGTTGAGTGTGTGTAACACAATTGGTCAATGCAGTGTGGGTTTTGCTTTTACTATGGTATGACATATCATGATTAAAACAGTATGTGCATTGCACACATCAGGTATCTGCCTGGCAAATAAATATGTGTACAATAGGTGTGAAGCCTGCATACTACATGAATACATTTGTTAACTTTGACAGATTGTGTCACTGCTTCTCAGATCGTAAGTCACATATGTATGTATGTGACAAGCCCGGCCACTGTAGTGATCTGTGTCCAAGATCATCTGTGCCACACACACCCATGACAGGTACTATAGAGTACTGTGAGTGAGGGTACATGCCTGGGGTATATGTCAGACATGTTCATACACAACAACGACTGGCAATAATGGACAGTCATCATAGGTGTACAACAGCCCTGTGGATATGCATTCAGGCCCCTAATGTCTTATGTGACACACTGAGGGACTCCACAATACCTATGGATATGTGGATACCAAGGGACAGATGACATAACACATGGCTGCATGTACACATCGTTACCCAACATATATGTTGATGGCTACCCCCTATGTGGTACTGTCGGGATAGTATGTATAGTAAATGTGGATGACTATGCCATAGTCGGCTTACTGCTATACAGCATGTATTGGACAACAGGTATCTGTCTGTATGATACCCTTGTGTAGGATATGCGTCCCATCCAGGGAATACATTGTAGGCCAATGCATGCATTTCCAGATGTGGATGGACATGTCCCTAGTGTGTTTGCATGTACCTAAGAGGGGTATATGCCAAACAGGTGTGGTCCCAGGTACGGGTGGCGGTCAATACCAGTGGTCACTGTTATAGTATAGTACCGGAAGGACCCAACTGTTACTGAGTTCCCTACAACTGTGTGTCATTTGTCAGGACATCATCTAATGATTGGTTATAATCATGCTGTTGAGGTTGTGTATACTACCAGACTGCAAATCATTGACAGGTATCAACAGTATCAACCACAGCATACTGTCGACCTATGTCACACACACATGTGTACCCATGTTAGTACATATCTGTAGTAGAATGCATACTGGCCATCGAAAGATACTATGAGATGTTAATGTGTACAACAGGGTATGTCACACGTTCCATGTGTCCACTATGCACGTACATGCAGACAGTGTGCATCCACCATGTTTACAGATGTACACCTGCTAATCTGTAATGCACACATCACACACATACTGTTCACTCACTAACACATGCTGGCAACACTGTACACTTCAGCCAAGTGGCACATGGGTGGACAATACATACTTAGACCTAACACTGGTGTAAAAACAATGCTACATTGACAATCACAGCTGTGATGCATAATGCCTGCTCAGATATACCTACAAGGATATCATTACACTTTCCTGTTGACAACTTGCTAATACTGCTATACTGCTATAATGTCACCCTGTGCATCAGAACCATGTTAGCCTGTTCCTGCATCAATGTTACAGATGACAGGAGGTGGCGCAGGTCTCATCATATGCACAGGGTGTGTTGTTGGTTTGCCAGAGCACAACATTGACCCATCCAATCGACATGTGTGTGTGTGTGTGTGTGTGTGTGTGTGTGTGTGTGTGTGTGTGTGTGTGTGTGTGTGTGTGTGTGTGAGGGACAACAGTACAGCATGGGCCAATGTTGATGTAATGTGTGTATGTATGTGTGAGCCCTACTTGTTTGGTTACTGTGTGTGTGTCTGCATGCACACAGCTCCACCATGTGGCTGCCATATATGGGAGGTTGTGGGACAGCCACAGACTGTATCTGCTAGGCTGTACAGATCACTGTCTCTGGGCACAGACATGGTACCTGTGCCTGGCAGGGGTGCTACGGGCAGTATTGGGTATCAACCCTGACTGGGTACTATCATCAGAGGCAGAGGTATGATGACTGGACCCATGTCCCTGCTGGGACTGGCCAGAGCCACGTGCATGTGGTTTACTAGGATGGTCAATAGACAGGCCAGCCCCAGCATTACTGGGGCTGGTACTGCCACTACAGGAGTGGCTGTGATCTGTGTGCCATCTGTGTCGACTGCCAGCTGTTGCTGTTCCTGGCATGCGTCTGCGTTGACGTCTTAACCATCCCGCACAGTCCTGACTCATGGAAAGGACATTGTGGAGGGCATCTATTGTCTCCGCCCAACATCTATCAATGACCTTGGTGAAATTCTGGATGGCACCAGCAAGGTCATGGATGCTGTCATTGATAGCGTTGTAATGGTCCCTCTGTGCCTTTAGTCCCTGTCTGGTGTACCTTTCCATATGTGCCTGTACCTGCATTACAGCCTGGAACATACCGGAGGTTGTAATACCTCTGGGGGCACGTCTGCCAGGGGCAATACGACCAGTGCTGCTCCCCCTGGACATCCGCCTATGTGATACCATTCCAGGAATCCAGCTATGGCTGCTCTGAGGGGATGCAAGTGCCATGGGTACCACACTCTCCTGGTCAATGCCAACTTTATGCTGTCCCTCGGCTAAGGCCATTGGTGATGAGGGATGTATCGGCAGTATGAATGTGTGCATAGATGGGGTTGAACGCTGTGTACTGTCGATTGGTGGACCGACAGACCCTGTCAAACCTTCCTGTGTCAAAATACATGTCTCATCATCTCCACTATTAGTGGCAGTGACTTCAGGTTCCCTGCTGCTGTCAGCCACCCCTAACTCAGCACCTGTGAGGGGAAGACAGGAAACACACTTTACAATCTGTACATGATGTTAGCACACATGCACACATGCACACATGCACACATGAACACATGCACATACGCATACATGCACACTTGCACACATGTACACTTGCACACATGAACACATGAACACATGACATGCACACATGCACACATGAACACATGAATACATGCACACATGCACACATGTACACAAATACACTCCTCACTACAGCACATACACACACACACACATACCAGCAATCCAACACATACTCAATAATGGGTGAAGGTGGTGCCAGTATCACAAGGCGAACAGTCACCTCACACGTGTCAGCATGCAGAATATGTGTTACTGACGACCATGCAGTGCAAGTGTAGATGGACCTATTTAATGACATTATACATGGCTTTGATGCATGTGTGCAGTTGTTCAGTGATTGGCAACACCCTGGAACACAATGTGTACATGGACACAACATTGCTGTGCATGCATTATCAGCTCTGCAATGTCCTGTGCACCATCACTCATAAGTATACATACTATGGCTGCATGTGTTATCTGTGTGGCACTTAGATTGCCATATGTGATTACAGTGTCTGTGTCCATAGCAGATAATAGTGGGGACAGGTGTAGCACATGCTACACATATGGGATGAGTGGTGCATGTAGACGTGAAGGAATCCCAATGCTCAACATGGCACTTGTACAGTGGTTTTGGTTGCAACATTAAACACCACACATACCCAATGTGTGTCATGTGACCTATACATCCAATAGCATTCCGGGACATATATGTGAAACTTTGTACAGATGGCGACTGCTGTGCATATTGTGTATACTGGCATATGTAAGCACACACACAATATGCTATGCATATTGTGTATAGGTGCATACGTTTGCACACACACAGCATTGAGGTGCAAAGCAATGACTGCTATGTGTAGTACTGTGGTCACTGTAACTGGATGGAGTGTAGTACCATGTGCCATCATCATCATGCATCTTGTGGTCACTCATGGCTACTAATGTCTGACAGACCACCGCCTAGCATGCTGTACCTGGACTGCAGTGCCGTGGCTACGTTCACAATTACACAGCCACTTTGTACATGGGTTTATGAGGTGCCCAATAGGGAGCATTGCCTAACACGACTGTGTTATGTGTTGAAGAGTGTTGCACAGCCCCATGATAGGCCTCTACCCCTGAGGTACATCATGTGTGTGTGGATGACATGTGGGATACTGAAGTGTGACCTTACAGCGGGTGTGTGGTAACTCCATATGTAGCATGTTTTTGTGTACTGCGTATGATAAACGTGTTATGTTGTGTACAGCTGTAGCAACTATGCCTATCCAATGTGCAGTACTGTGTTGCCACAACTGTGTCTGATGCTCTTTGTATTGCATGTCATTGAGGCAGCTACTGACATTACTGAGCTGTGCAACGTCATACAGCAAATATGCGTGGCATGCATTATGCTTAGGTGTGTTACGTGTACATGGCCTACACCTCAGCTATGACATGCACAATTCATTACCAACATTGCAGTTATACCACACTCACCAGCATGGATCATCTGCCCTGCTGTCAAACCAGAGGGACCTATGAGAATATGAGAGAGTTCGTCAGTGGCCACAACTCTGGCATTGCTACAGTGGGTATGCTAAACTACAGTGGAACAACAGTCAACAGTCACAGGTGTGGAGATAATATTCAAAATATCAGTATTGCATAACACTAGGCAGCACAACAGCTAAAACACAGTACACATCTCACATAGACATACTCTAACAATACAATTAACTGTAGTCTACAGATAGGGCATGTTATCTGCTCGCTCCATGTGAACATGCTGGGTGGCTCCGGCCTCCATGACAACACATGTCACAGGTTGTTGCTGCTGCTGTTGTACAGGAGCCACCACGCTTAGGAGCAGCTCCTCCACTCTGGTGAGGGGGGATGAATGGCCACCCCACCACCTGTGGCAAGCTGTTGTCTTTGGATATCAGACGCACACCACTGGACATGTCTAATCAAATCACTGCAGTGATGGCATACCTGCTTATATGTCCGGTTATGCATGCCTATGTCATTTACTCGACAAACAAGATCCTGCCACATTGCAGTCTGCTCCTGCTGGTGCTGGCTGCTTCGGGAAAACAGCATAGTGTACTGCTGCACCAGGCTTTGGACAATTTCCTCTTCCTCTGCTGCAGTATACGATAGATTGCATTGGTGGACCATCTGGCTGAAAAAGATAAGAACAATATGTGTGAGCGAGTCCTGTGGCACACTTTAAACCTTTAACCAAAGATATCACTTTACTGACATATATACCATCCATTTCTCTGTCAGGGGTTACACACGTTCACTACCACTTATTGGTTCTCAGGCCACAACTGACTAACAGTGCCTGGCATACTCCATATATCACAGCACTATACAACAGTACCAGGCACACTTTCTGTGACACAATGCACAACCTTGACACAGGGGTATATATCATGCCAATGCACGAACAGAGATGCCATCCATTGCAATGAATGTAAAGTACAGTTACAGTAGTACCATTCAACCACACTAGTCATTGATGCCATAGCCCTGCCTAACATATGTGTACAGTTGTTACTATAGGTGGCATACTGCTGTCACAGAGCATATATGTTGCTGGATACACAGGTATACCCTGTAACACACATATGATTGCAGCCATGGTACAGGCATAATTACACACACATCAGACGAACATACAACACACCACTGTATGCCAACACAGATGAGCATTACCTGTGTACCATACAGTACTGTGTGCCACTACTTACAGACCCTTATGCCTGAGATTTGTCCTCTGTGCAGACTACAGGAAACACACATGACAGTGTTTCCAAGCAATGTGAACACACACCATACTGTGCTGTTTAGGCTTACAGCTTCAGGTAGTACTACAGTTCCTATGGGAGTTGGATTCACCAGCAGTACCACTCACTAAGCATACATGTATTGCTTTAGCCTACAATGAGACACCACGGTCGTCAACAAGGAACTATGTCACATCCTATGCCATACTACTATGTCTGCCTAACAATACAATACACATCTTTCCCTGGCGTCACAGCTAGGATAGACACTACCATGTCAGATACAATTTCACACTAACCTATCACACCTTTACAGACCTTGCACACATTCAGCGTTACACCTATTCAACCTCACATAGCAGGTATTGCACTGAGTACATGTGTGAGTGCATAGTGTCATGGGTAGGTTATATGCTATTGGCCATAGGGCCTACAGCAGCCTAGCCATATGCTACCCTGGCCTTTGACACACATGTACTTTGATTTCACTTGCCCCTGCCAACCAGAACCACAGAGGGGTTTCCTGGGGTGTATTACCAATCTCCCAATCACTCCTCAGGGGTATTTATGACAACTGCTGATGGGGAGCCTTGTTTGCTATTGCTAGGTGGTCTATTCCAGTGTACGGCATATCTCTGAGATAGGAACCTATCCATCCAGCATGTGCTGTTTAGTGAGCTGACTAGGTTTAGGGCCCTAGAGTGTGTATCCTGGAGGGATTGTGATATGCTGCCATGGTGGTTGTCACCCAGCTATGGGTGTGACATACCTCTGTATGTCTGGCAGAGGTCACCTCTGTGTGGCCAGTATGCAATACAGTCTAGATGTGGTTTTGTGAGTCAGTCTGCATAGGGCATCTGTTTGCGGCCAGTTA
The DNA here is from genome assembly GCF_019279795.1 of Protopterus annectens. Classification (NCBI taxonomy): domain Eukaryota; kingdom Metazoa; phylum Chordata; order Ceratodontiformes; family Protopteridae; genus Protopterus; species Protopterus annectens. Next base: position 1,449,185,982 of record NC_056739.1, on the reverse strand, counting down.
GTACTCTCTTTGAGGTATGTGTGTGGCATTTCTACCTGCTGTAGTTGTCATGTGAGGTACATACCGCACAGGGCATTAGGATGAGTAGAGGGGAACACTGACCTATATTTCCCTAGATGACACACCTGTTGTTATGACACATACCACACAGGCAGATTACAGATCTAGTGTGGCACTGTCTTTATCAAAGAGGTGGCTACTCTCCACCTGTGTCTCATGTTCCCTTATCACACCTTCGGTGTTGAGTAGATCTCTACCTATGTGGTAGTTAATGGGTACAGTGTTTTGGAAAGGAGGAATGGCACTGCAGTATCTACACTTGTCTACAGTCCATGCCTTGGTCACCACACACCTGTTGCAGTACATATGGCCCAATGTCTCTCTCTCTCTGTATACATATATATATATATATGTATATATATATATATATATATATATATATATATATATATATATACACATATCTATATACATACATGTACAAATCCATTGCTGTACACATAGATGTACATATAGGCATATTTACAGTCCACCTTTCATGGTGGGGATATCAGTTATATGACAGTTGTGGGATGTACAGTTATGTGATTATATTGCACAGTGTTGTGCAGAATGCATGTGGGTGTCCTCGGCCCATGTAGCTTTAGCAGACCTCACTGTCTGTAACACAGTAGAGCTGACAAATCAGTCCCACATCGTTTAACCAGCACATGACATATATCAGCACTGCATGCTGTTTTCTATGCCACACATTACGACCTACATAGATATATGCACATAACAACCTTCAACAACAGATATCTGTCCACCCTTCACTAACAGTTGCAGTATGTCCCTTGCCCTATGTACATATGCAGATACAGATAGAAACGTACTGCTGATACACATGGATAATTTGCAGTGTGTAGAGTACTCTTCAGGAACATCTACTACATGCCAATACATACATATGAGTTACACATACCTTACCTTTGTATTTCCCTGCTCCGTCTGATACAGTTTTGTAGGGTTTTTCTTTTGTTTGTTTTTTCTTTGTTTTTATTTTTGGGTTGGTTGTTTGTTTTGGGTTTTCTCCCTCTGTTTCTGTTTCTGTCTCGGTTTTTCTCTCTCTGTTGTCTTTGTCTTTGTCTGTGTCTGTGTCTGTGTCTCTCTCTCTCACTCTCTCTCTCTATCTCCCTGTACTTGCAATGATATTATTGCATGTGTGGACAACAGGTAGAGCCTGCTTTTCTAGGTATCTGCACTTGTGCATGTGACAGCCTGTGCACCAATTGCTGCCCACCATTCAGTAATTGCATGCAGCCTGCTGTGTGCTAATTGCATTACTCACTGTGATTGCAGCCCACTGCTATAAAATGCTAGGTTAGGTTGGTGTAGCCCTTTCAGCTTTCCAAGGTGGAGCGCATGCTTGTTTGCACTGGACACCGTTGTGTCAGTCAGAAGGTTGGTATATGTCTCTTATCTGAAGCTAGGGTTGTAGCCAGTGATATGCATGTTGTACTCAAACCTGAATGTTGCTGCTTCCAGTAGACACTTCTCAGTGTAGACATGTACTCACCCCTCCAAATGCTAACACAGGATACATGGGAGTATGTACTTTCTTTCTGAATTAGACATTGAACTGCCATACAAATGTGGTTAGTGCACTGGATTCCTGTGGCACATGCAGTGTTTGTGAACTGCTATACTGTAATTATTATGTTACTCACCTCTGAACAGTTTGTGGTTTGTTTGTGTTGCAATTAGCACAGGCTGCTCAACACAACTGGACATATTTCAGTACTGAGTATGCCTACCTACACCCTGGTTTTTGCCTGAATACACAGGTGTGTTGTACCTTTGGGTAGGGGTGCAGAACTGCAAAGAACATGTTTTATTATCATGTGAGGTTTATCTTGCTGAACATACAGGATTGCTGTGTACCTGTTAGTCTATCAAGGCAAGTAGTCTGCGTAGCTCCCACCTGTGGACATATCCAGATGGTAGCTAGAGGTTAGCTTATTATACTTTGTCTGTGCACCAAACCAGTCTTTTCAGCACTGGCACATTGGCATTGTCACAGTTGGTTGTTAGCAGTACATGGCTACATCTTGTGATATTTCTGTGTTGTACTCCTACATAAGGGCATACTTGTGGAACTCCTTCCAAAGCTACTTGCAGAGTGTGTAACAGTACAGTAGTAGTAATGCTGATATGTGTGTGTGTTTCTGCCAGGCCTCAGATATCATCAGGTCAGGTATTGATTTGCCTCAGTGAAAGGTGTGAAAGGTACACCTATAATATACACCTGCAATATATTACACACAGTGAGACTTTGTTGGGAATGACAGCATAATGACAGCATATGTATGCCCTTTTCTTTTGGCAATGTGCAAGCTCTGTCTACTTTATTTATTTTGATTTCACATTTGATGCCACCACACTTGTTTGCCTAAAGTTGTTAGTCCAGAGTGAAGTCAGTGGGCACAGCTAACATTTGTTTACAATCAGGGACATCACAGTAAAGCAGTCACAGTTTCTGCCCTCTGCCCACTCTGCCCTAGTCAACTTTTCCATTTATTATCCTGGTGTGTGTGATGTGTAAGTTGCTGGTGCTACTGTATTCCCTGCTTGTTGGTGCTTGGGCTGGTTCTTTCTTTTTCATCAACATGTCATGCAATTCAACAACAACTTCTTGTAAAGACCCATAGAACAGGATATCATTTATACCATTCATTTTACATTCCCTTATTTGTATATCTGCTGAGGAATAGTGGTAATTCGTGCAGTCTATTGAGTCAATGGTCTGGGGTTTGAGAGTGGCAGAGGTCTTTTCTTTTGCTGCTGAGCAGAACAAGGGCCCTTTCATAGAGTAACTAAGGCACTTTTAAGCAGTTGTAAGTGGGTTTGCATGGTTTTGCGTGACGCTTAGCGATGCTTAGCTAAGCACACACATGCGCACACTCGCTTAAACCCGCTTACTATCGCTTAAAAGGGCTTACACTCGCTAACCCCAGTGCTAATTTCATTTAAAGAAAAGAAAATGGGGAGATAGGAAAGTGGTGAAAAAGGGGGCACAAAGAGGAACAGACAGTAGGTAAACAAGCTCGGGATGTGCAGGACGGGTGTAGGGAAGGTCCATAGCTGCCCATTTCTTTACCAGCAACAGCTGTGCATATGCAATAAATTTGGAGTAAAATCTGAAACCTTCCACCCCTGGGAGAGGGGTGAGGACAACAAAGTATGTTGTATTGCCAATTATAATTATCAGTTTAGATGTCCAGTGGACATGTGTGCAAAATGGGCAGCTATGTATGGGCCGTAATTTTTTTGTGGGTACAGATTGCCCTTTTTTTTTTTTTTTCAGGTGAGAGAGGAAAGTGAGGTAGAGGAAGTAGGTATGTTCGGGGAAGTAGGTTGGAGAGGTACACAGACAAGACAGACAAGACGCATACAGGGGCGGTGTATGAAACATGGGGTGGGTGAACACAATTGACGGGGACGGATGTTTGGAAATCGCAAGCCCATGAGCCCGCAGATGGTAACAGTGGAACTAAGATCCACACCCATGGGCAGTCACCACTGCACCTTCATAGCCCCGAGGGTGGCTGTGCTGGGGGCTGCGTAGGATGGGCAGGCTCACTCGTGAGACACGCCACTCTCACCTCGAGCTGGCGTAGGGGATCAGCGACTGAATACTGGATCTCCCTATGCACCACAGCCCGGACCCTTCGAAGGGTGACAGGTGGGCCTTCTCTGCCCATGCTTGCATGGGGGGATGAGCCCCATCCCCTGCAGCACTTCCACTCAAAGGTGGCACAGGACCAACAGAGGGGGGGAGCCCGGGCTGGGCACCGGACCTGCTGGTGCCAGGTGCACTCGCCAGCTGACGAGGGACAGGTGGCTCCGCTGGGACCGACCTTCCCATACGTTCTGTGATTAGGTGTGTTTAATTACAACATAAACAACAGCATTCCAGATTAGTTGTAACAGCATGCGGTAATATTCCCATTAACCCAACACACCACGGTTCCAATAGATGAACAGCAAGCATAACACATGCATATATTGAATGACAGTGGATATTCCAACAGCATGCAGGGATGTTTGGTAGCAACAGGCCACCATGATTGTGGGGTTTGAACAGGGCACATGCATCAACATGAATGCAAATATTTATAGAACAATACGACATATGTCCCAACAAATATTTAAGATTACACATACACATTGAGGTGTGGAATTGCATGGTTTATGCACATACAGTAGAGAGTAGAAAAAATCTCAATTAACATCTTATAATTACTTTTACTCTACACTACATTCCTAGTGACTGCAGGTGTATATCCCCTACATGTATAATTACACTTGCCACCATGCATTAGGTTGTGTAATGGGTTTGGCTAGTTAAATATATGCCTGACCTATAGCTGACACACTAACTGTCCACAATGCAGATGCTACTGCTACATATTCCTTGATTACATTTTATATTTCTTTATCTACATATCTGGATGTTTTCACATAACATTTTCACTTCTATTTGTACAGAACCCTGCATTTCTTGACACACACTCACATTTCTGGGAACAAATTAACATGCTACTAGTGTGCCAGATTTACTTATGCATGCTAGCCAGTAACTGACTGTTGAGGACTGTATATATGCTTCACAGCTACTAGCACTTCCATCACCCACTTTATATGGGACTGCACAACTCTGGGTTGCCAGCACTTTTTAAAACAGTACTATTTGTATAATGCAAGGGTACAACAACATTTCACACTAAGTGACACAGACACACTCCGGGTTTTAGACCTTTATTAATGACATTACACACTTTTCCACAGGCTCACTCCTTTATTTGTTATAACGGTGCATATGGAAGACATAGGTTAGAACACTCTTTTTCAGGCTCACTCACTTATTTTATATGACAGTACCTGCAGAGATATTATTCCGGACATATGTTACCTTTCTTAATGGGTTACTACACTCTTTTTCTGGCTGTCTGACTTTTTTATCTGACAGTATATGCAGAGGAGTTATTCAGGCCATTTATGGCTGTATTATTGGACTACAACACTTTATTTCATGCTCTCTCCCCTATTTTTTTATAACAATACATGCAGAATAATCGCATCAACCAAGCACTGAGCAGAGGTGATAGTGAAGGTAAAAGTTTTTCAGAAATGACAATCCAGTTATAATTCGATGTAGTTTAATAAAAATAAAACGGATAAGCGCTTTCACTATGTCAGCTTCATCAGATCCATGTTCAAACCTCTTAACAGACAATCTATATATAAAGAGGGCCATGTAAAATCAACCAATCATGGTAATTAATTTAGCTCAAGCTTCTGCTTAAAGTCACAGCATGTTACAGACAGTTGCAAAGCACAACACGTCTCATATAAAAACCTATCCACATATAATAACTAAAGTCTCCTATAGCATGTATAAAAAATATGAAAAAATAGAAAAATAACAAATACAAACTTATTATTGGTGCGGCGATATATAATGAATGACTTATTCATACTTAACCAGAAATATTATCAGATCACAGCCTTTCCTATTAGTAAACATCCTAGCCTTTAAAAACACAGAATCACATAGCAACATAACATATGTAGATATACATAATATATTAATACATAACAAATATAAAAAAATACAATAACATGTTGATACCTAAAAAATATATATATATATATATATATATATATATATATATATATATATATAATATAATAGAACTCATCATATATGTGGAGTATACAATGGGAAGCTATTAAAACCTACTATCATTTAGCATGCCTATGTTGCCTCAGCCTCGGTTTTATAGACGCCCTTTCATTTAATCCAGAACCCCTATCTGCTCTCAATCTTATTGTACAGTCACTCTCTTTGCCCTCAGTAAATGTCCTAATGTCACCTCCCCTGGAGGTTGGGGTGATGACTTCTAACACTCTAAAGAGAAATTCATGTTCCTGACCATTCGCGGCAACATGATTAAATGAAAAGGCGTCTATAAAACCGAGGCTGAGGCAACGTAGGCAAGTTAAATGATAGTAGGTTTTAATAGTTTCCCATTGTATACTCCACATATATGATGAGTTCTATTATATTATATATATATATTTTTTTTTAGGTATCAGTATGTTATTGTATTTTTTATATTTTTTATGTATTAATATATTATGTATATCTACATATGTTATGCTGCTATGTGATTCTGTGTTTTTAAAGGCTAGGATGTTTACTAATAGGAAAGGCTGTGATCTGATAATATTTCTGGTTAAGTATGAATAAGTCATTCATTATATATCGCAGCACCAATAATAAGTTTGTATTTGTTATTTTTCTATTTTTTCATATTTTTTATACATGCTATAGGAGACTTTAGTTATTATATGTGGATAGGTTTTTATATGAGAAGTGTTGTGCTTTGCAACTGTCTGTAACATGTTGTGACTTTAAGGAGAAGCTTGAGCTAAATTAATTACCATGATTGGTTGATTTTACATGGCCCTCTTTATATATAGATTGTCTGTTAAGAGGTTTGAACATGGATCTGATGAAGCTGACACAGTGAAAGCGCTTATCTGTTTTATTTTTATTAAACTACATCAAATTATAACTGGATTGTCATTTCTGAGAAACCTTTACCTTCACTATCACCTCTGCTCAGTGCTTGGTTGATGCAATTATTTTTTAATTTTTCCCTGAGCAGTGGTGTTAACCTGGGAAGCAGCATCGTGTCTGATTTTATTTTTATTAATACATGCAGAATAATCACTAACCTGCCTGGTGGTGCAGCCTTAGCAGCCTATCTGCATAGGCTTGCTGATTCGCAGCATGGTCACCTGCAGCTGTAAAGTAAATTAAGGGATATTGAGACATACCTATCCATTATACAGAATCAATTATCAATTCCTACATACTGCATTCCATGGCTACCTACTCAGTTGTGGGGCATCCTGCATCCCACGGGCCTCCTGTATCCATTGGTTCAGGTGGTCCTGCTTCCATCTCTTCAGGTCTGCATGGTGGTGACGGACCTGTTCACCAGTCCGAGGAATGCCTGTGACACTGGGTGAGGTCATGAGCTAACCAGTTCCAAGCCTCTGCCTTGTACTCCGTCCCTTGGAACTGGCCCAGCAGGAGTCTTGACTCATGATGGTGGACAAGGATCCAAACCATGTATTTCGACTCCTCGATGCCCCAACGTTGCGCTCGGAAGCGTGTACCCTCTCCTGCATCAGCCATTTTAACTGCAGATGTGAACTACAATCAGTTATGGTAAGTATTCCTGCCTATGGTGCTTAAATATGCCGCATTTCCAGCACTTTTTTGTGATTGGCCGTTTTTGAAAATTCTCGGCTGACTGCAGACCTGCTTTGTAATGGTTAATCTACCATTACTAAGTTTATGTATGTTAACAGTGGTTGTTTCTCCTAAGTTGTCTTGGCTTAGTGGTTCTGTGCTTTGATTAGGATGCACAGAGTCCTGGGTTCGAACCTTGTCATTCATTTTATTTTCATACTGTCCAGAGAGGCTAGGGGGTGTGGCTCCATTTAAGCAACTTTGCTCTACGTTGCTCCACGTTGCCCTACGGTGCGCTAGTTGGCACGGCGCACACATCCGCGCAAACACATTGCGCTGGCTAAAGCGCTATTTCGCTATGGGCACCTCTATTGCGCTGGGTACAGCACTCTTAAACTTTGGACAACTCTATTGCACTGGGTAAAGCACTGTTAAACTATGGGCAACTCTATTGCGCTGGGTAAAGCACTGTTAAACTATGGGCAACTCTATTGCGCTGGGTAAAGCGCTGCTTAACTGCAAGCAATTATGTATCAGGATCCTTTAAAAATTTAATATTTTGTTCACTGATACATTGGCCATTTCACTGCTTTTTACTGATATTTTAATCATATGTGTCAGGTATTATTCCATGTACTGATTTAAAACATAGATAAGAAGGGGACAGGTGGGGCTCGAACCGTGAATGCCTCTTTTTTATGCGAATGCCCTACCATTACGCTATTGCTATTTGGTCTGATTTGCATAAACATTTTTTCTTATGCTCTTCCATGTCAGAATTGCTAACTACAGCTAAGCAATGGGCACACCCGTGCACACATGCACAAATACGGGCAGCTATTTCTGGAATTTAAAAAAAATAAAATAAATTTTTTACTTTTCATAACTGTGATGGGGGTTTACAATGTCAGGGAGTGTGGTGTTTGGTGCTAGGACATTTGAGTGGACTCGCTCTTGTGTCCTTTCATTTTCCTTTTACAAACCTTGCAGGGGCGTGGCCGTTTAGACTGCTCAGCAGTCAGACACGCCCCCTGCTTTCCTACCCGGTCCGTGTAAGACTTATGGTTGAGTCAGCGTGCCCTCATGAATATTCATGGCATGCTGATGTCATACCATTCAACTGCAGCCTCCGAGTAAGACTTATTAAGTCTTACACGGAGGATTCATGAATCCGGGGGAGTTTGTAGTTTCTAGTACCTTAGCCTGAGGCCCTGCTTTTCCTTGCAGGCACATAGTAAAACAAAAAAGTATTCCTTAATAGGTTAAAATATAAATAACAAGCATGAAGCGTAATTTCTTCCAGCTTGGCAATTTTCTATTGGATATAGAGTAGTGGTCTGATGTATAAAATATACTTATTTGTTATATTTCTATTAAATGTTAGCAATAGTTTCATAAATAAAATTTATCATCATGATAAGATTTTCTATATAACCTGTTTAAAATCCTTTGCTTGGGGAGACATGACTTTCTGAGTACTGTCTCCCATACATGTGTGTTTTTCTATTTTAATAAACTGCCAAGAGACTAAGTGTTTAACAAGTTTTACCTTAACAAGGCCTTTGGGCATGCAAGTCTAATTTGGAGTTTATAATTTAGATTATCAGATGTTCTTCCAGCAACTAGTTGATCAGGAGACTCAGACACAATGCTAAGAGACTTACTTCTCTATGTTGTCAAGGAGTACTCCTTTAAATTGATCTACAGCCAGGATTTCTAGGATTTTGCTTATATAACTTACATGAGGTTCTAGCCACAACCTCAAAAACAATAATTAAATCGGGACTTCCAAGATGGCTGCACATTGATTAACAACTTAATTTTATATCTCCCATTGTGAAAACAGAAACTTATCAGAGAAAGCCAGTGGACCTAAATTTCTGGGTAAATTTCAGTAACTAGCTAGTAAGTGCACTGCCTGAATGCCAGCAAAAAAGAAATACAGAGGACCTGAAGGAAAATCAGCTACAAAAGGTGACAAACATTGACTTGGAAAAGTACTGCAGCTGTTCAGCAAAAAACAGAGCAAGATCGAGACATGACTTCCAGTAACATAGAGAAAAGTATAAGATAACTGTACACAGACCTGATTAAAATAAATGAAACACTGATAGAATATATCAACTCAAACAATAAAAGGATGGAAAAAATGGAAGAAGCTTTAAACAAATATTCAGATAAGGTGATAAAAACTGCAAAACTCAGGAGTCAAAATGAAGAAAAGGCTGGCTGAATATGAGACTGCACAAGACAAAATGTTTCAAAAAATAATAGAATTAAAGGACGGAGGGAAAACTTGAGATTCTCTAATATACCAGAGAAGCTGGAAGAAACAGACTGTATTAATTTTATGAAAGCACAAATAAGCAAACTGGACTGATATTGCATGATATGAATTATTAATTGAAAGGGCACGTTGTGTGTATGCTCCTAACCTGGGTATGAGAAAGCAACCTAGACCTTTTAGTAAAGATGTAATCTTACCAGCAGGAGTGGATTCTGAGAAAACTGTGGCAGAAAAATAAAGTACTAAAAGTGGGAGACAGCAGAGTGTATGTGGAGAATGACTATTCATTGTACACCAAGCAGAAGAGGAATAATTTATTCCAAACTGGGAAAAGCCAAAAGACAAAACATTCAGGGAATGTTGAGAAGCAGGCATGAGATTCAAACTGCTGTATGCAGCTATCTTCAAAATATTTTTCCTTGGAGGGACAAAATAATTTTGATAAAGTACATGCTAAAGAAAAAATACAAAAGTCTATCCAACAAAACGTGAGTTGTGAAAGGGAAGGAGATTCTGATTTTTGTTCTTCTTGTAACAAAGACCACAGAGAGAGACTGCATCAGTGAAACCATTTCCAACGTTTCAATGGAAAATGCTTTAAAGAATGAAAAAGCACAAGATTTGACTAGAAGAACTGAGAGCACATTGGAAATGAAGCAGAGATGGGATTTGGGAGATGGAGATGAACAGGAATAAAACCAGCAATTTGGAAATTGACAAATGTGGGATTACAAAGCAATAGTTATATTTATGAAACATGACAGAATAAGAAAATATGGAAATATTGGACTTTTTTAGACTTAAACTTGTAGGGGACTCTAAAGTTTATGCCCTACTTCATGTCATTAATGTAAAGAAAAATATTCAGGAGAGGGGAAGAGGAGGAAGAAAGTTAATTGTAAGCAAAATATTTTTTCTTAATGGCACTATTTTAATAGTGCATGATTTTCTTTGCATGATCTAAAGTAAAGTTTTATTGGCTATTTTAAATGTTGTGGGGATACTAATGTAAATAGATGCACCCTTTTTTCCTTCTCTTTCTCCTTGTTTAACATTAAAAAAAATCTAGGTACTACAATGTAAAAATATAAAGAAAGAAGACAAATGAACAGCACGACAAAAGAAAATTAATATGCTTTTTCTCATTCTTGCATAGGGCAGTGATGGTGTTAAGGCTCTTAGCTTAATCTAGTAACAATTTTAAGAGAAAGCAAGTAAATGAAAAATAATATTGAATATTATGTCTTTTTTCTATTAAATAAATATATGCTTGGCAGTTTTTATCTGGTTCTCACGACAAAGAGAAATGGCTTGAAGAAAATCTTTTCTGAATTAATTCAAGTGTTTTCCCAGCTGAGAGTCCTATAAAGATAAGACAAAGCCAGACAGCACTTAGTAAAAGCACAGGTATGTGCCTTAGCATGGATAACTTTTCTTTTAGGTTATCTCAAGTATGTGTGTGTGTGTGTGTGTGTGTGTGTGTGTGTGTGTGTGTGTGTGTGTGTGTATGTGTGTGTGTTTGTGTGTGTGGCTATCAATTTGGAAAATGTGTTCTTGTTAGAAGGGCAAAACTTCAGTATTTGAAGATGTACATAGTTCTGTGCATTATTATTAAGTTTATGGGTTTTAGGGGGTATTGGAGATTTTTTTTGTAAGATGTAACATAGGCTCAAATGGAGATGACAAGAAACAACTGTATTAAAGATTAACCTGCCAAACAGTATATGCATGTGACACAAAATCTGGAAGTAGACATTTAGCAAACAATCTGTTATACATAAAAGGTGAGAATAATAACTTTTCAAGAAAATTATGCTTTCTATGATGTCATTAAATGTCAACGGTCTTAGAGATAAATGCAATAAATGAAAAAAAAAGAGTAGAGAACTATATTAAAATGTATGGTGCAAATAGCTATGCTACAGGAGATACACTTGGAAATAACTGAATATGTGAATTTGATAAAGAAAGAGTTTCAGGATGGTTATTCAACAGAATACCGGGGCAAAGGAAAAGAGGAGTACTTATATTAATTGCAAGAGGAGCTCCAATAGTGGTATAAGAGGATAAAATTATAATAATGGTATATTTTTAGTACTAAGTGGTTACTGGCAAGGGAGGAGGATTACACTGGCATTTTTTTATATTCCACTGAAAACTGCTATAATGGAGCTTAAGAAAACTATGGGAGAAATACTCAGCTTTCAGCAGGGATTATTACTTACAGGTGGGGGGCTAGAGTTTGATCTGCAACAGTCAAGATGTGTCTGGGGTGCCTAGAAGGGAAAATATAATAAAGGAGGATATATTTTTGAAGAAATTTATGAAATTATTTGGCATGGAAGAAGTCAGTACTAGGAGTTTGGAGTGAATTTACGTGTTATTCCCCAAGATACAAAAACTGGGCTAGACTAGACAAAATTTACATTTCACAGGAACATACACATTTAATTGAAGGTCTTGATATGTACCTAATAACTATTTCAGATCATGCATCAGTAATAACTAAAATAAAACCACAGGGTAATGAAATAAAAATGAGACTGGTGCTTTCCCATGTATCTATTGAAAACAGAAGAATTTAAGGAATGGGTAGTGCAAATTATTTGGGAGCTATTAGAGAAGATAGAAACTTCTGAAAATATATCTACAGAGTGGAATAAAATTAAAATGGAGTTTAAAAATAGGGTGGAAATAAAAGCAAGGTAGATATGGTTAAGAAGTAACAGAAATTATTTAGATGGACTGACAAATGTTAAGATATTGCAAAACAAGGGTAATCCCACAGAACAAGAAGAGCCACTGCAGAATGCTAAACAGAAAATAAGAGATTACCTGTGTGACACAAGGGAAATACTGCCAGCCCAGCTAGCTGGAATTTTGTAAATAATTATATGTCATTTGAAAATATCAATATGATTTATATAGAAATGGAACAAAACGAGACACTGCCAGCCCAGCTACCTGGAATTTTGTAAATAGTTATATGTCATTTGTGAATACCAGCATGATGCAATTGCTTGTGTTACCAAATGTATTAGAACTATATGTTATGTGTATATTAAACTATTAGTATAGATGTGTGTGTTGAACAGGGTTTATACAGTACTGAGCTTCAAGCAAGTGTCCACAGTGCACCCTACTGGAAAAGAACAGAAATGTATATAAACTATATACCTGTGCAAATGTATGTTTTAATACTAGAAACTGGAACATACAGAGTTAACTTGCAATATGTCAAGAAAATAAGTGGAAATTATATTGTTTTGCAATTGTGTTATAAAAGTTAGTTTCAATCCAGTAAGGAGACAGGATGTCTAGAACTAGGGTGGTTTCAGCATTGTTTTGAAAGTGTTTTATTGTTTTATGACTTCAAAGATCTGCAGATATCTGAGATATATGTATTTTTCACACAGAGATTTTAAATTCTGTTAGTTTCTGTTTTAGCCTGGGAACTGAAGTCAGGTGACCAAAAGTGATGTCATCCACGTTAACCTAGAGGTAATATTTGATATTAATTTAAGAACTCTCTGAGAGAGAGAGAGTGTGCATTTTGTATTTTGTCTTGGACCTAGCAAGAACATCCACTCATATCACCATCTGCACCTGCCTTGCTGTAAGATTTAGGGCACAGTATCTGTTTTAGATATAGATATGGATATAGTAAAGATTAGTTTAGATGTTTTCTGTATTTATTGGAGACTGTCCTGCAATGTTATTTAAAAAAAATCCTGTCATTTGAACTCTGAAGTAACTGTGTTTGTGTACTGAGTACTGTCTTGTTCTTTTCTTTATTATTAAATATATTTAAACCTATCTTTATTGCTGATATTTGTGTGATATATTTAAGCTCTTATTTGTATATGTAATTGGTGACACTGTACAAGCCACTCTTAAAATAGCCTTGCAAGTCTTGGTCAGACTACGATTTGGATTAATAGTAACATTACACAGTAGGATTGGACACCCTTTGTTAAGGGCCTTAAGTAGTTGATAACAGTGTTCGGTGGCAGTGGAAACTACCTTACAGTGTGGGCAAAAGGGGGCATAGCTAGGGAATCTGTTCCAGCCTTTGCCAGGAGTGTGTGTGTGTTTGTATATAAATCAAATCTCAAAGAGTGTGTGTGTGTGTGTGTGTGTGTGTGTGTGTGTGTGTGTGTGTGTGTGTGTGTGTGTGTGTGTGTGTGTGTGTGTGTGTGTGCGTGTGTGTGTGTGTGTGTGTGTGTGTGTGTGTGTGTGTGTGTGTGTGTGTGTGTGTGTGTGAGCTACTTGGGAAGGGACAAGAAGCACTGGTTAGACAGAGAGGGTGCAGGAGGTTTTGGCTTGGCCACTCAGCTGAGATCTCAACCCTATAGCTGTGCCAGTGGGGAGTCTTACTGGTTATCTGGTGAAGGAGGGAAAAACCAGCCCCAGACTGACTGTGATCTCTGTGTGCTCTTAAGGGAACTTTCAATTTATTGTGTGTGTACTTGTCATCCTCACAGTGTGTATGTCCCCCACTGTTGCCAGTGGTGAGGATTGAGGCATCTTGATTACTGGGCCAGAGCAGGGGCATCACAGCCTGAATAATATGCATGAGTTTAAAAAGGTTGCTATTAAGCAATTGTTTTTGATAACTGTAGAGCACAAAGGTTTTAAGCACAATGACTCAGACAACAGAAAGTATAAAGGGCTGTCCCCAAGACTAGGGAGCCTATAACAATGAAGATAATCGTAACTCACACAAAAGTTCCTGAAGTGCACAACACAACTCACAACTTGTAAGCCCAACACAGCTCAACGAGTCAGGAACCACGATAGTACTGCAGTTAGTTTCTTTTATTAAAAAACCATGCACCAACGATGACACTATTAGTTGAGCGCTTTCATCTAGTGAATCTAGATTTCTTCAGAACATTGAATGAAGATAATCGTGTTATTTAGTCAATTACTCATTGAGTCTCAGAGACTTGGGCCACTGAACAAAAAAAAAGCAACACACTGAAACAAAATTGACTAAATAACACAATCCGTGTTATGCTGACTGATACCTTCAGCAGCCTCACCAGGATGTCTGTATGATACAGCCTCTGACTTTCACCAACAAATGATGTGTTCCATCATGTTTGTTTTGTTAATTTTGTAAATGGACTTTAACTGGGTTTCTGAGTGGAATGTATATTTTCAGAGTTAATGTTAAATTGGGGGAACATTTTCACAATTATTATTTGAATGTTGGTATCCCACAATTCCACACAAGTGGGAGGGGTTGCATTATTATGCATGCAAAGTTTGTCTCGTCAGAAGTGACAAATTTCATGACACCCATGCAGACGGAAACTGAAAGTTCGACTGCTGAATCCTACACTAAGGCACTGTATGAGCACATCCACTCATGCATGAATCGTGCCATCCCAAATAGAACCAAGATGCTCTCCTCCAAAAAAGGAAGCCAATCTGATGGTCCCCTGCCATAAACAAACTTTACAACAAAAGGAAGAAACTGTTGTAGAAAAGAGGAAAATCCCAGGATGCAAAAAACTCCCTTACCAGCCTCAGTAAGAAGCTGAGATCCCTCATAAAATCCTCCAAAGCTAGTTACGAAAATAAAATTGCCAAAGATTCCAAAGACAACCATAAGGCATTCTTTAACTATGTCAAGAATCTAAAGGGCGATGCTCAGATCTGCTCTGAGCTACAACAGAATGGCATTAAATATACTGATCCCAAGGATATTGCCAATATCCTGGCAGATCAATTCAGTGCCAACTTCACCCCCCTCTCACCCTCTAAACGGCCCATTTCAATACCGGAAGATTGCCAAATTCCGGTAATAATGGCCACACAGGTAAAAAACGCACTCTCCAAAGCTAAGAATACAGCATCCATGGGACCAGATGACATCATGGGGTGTGTACTACATGATCTACAAAATGAACTGACACCTCACCTAAGTGTCATGTTTAATCATAGCCTCACCTCAGGCTTCATTCTCACTGAGTGACGCACAGATATATTTATCCCACTCCACAAGGGGGATCCACGTTGGATCCCGGGCACTACCGCCCCCATCAGTCTGATGAGCCTGATCTGCAAGGTCATGGAACGTATTATCATGGAGCTTATAAACAAAGACAGTGGCAACCTTCAAACACTGGACCCCACCCAGTTTGGGTTTGTGAAGGGCTGATCTTCCCTCCTGAACCTGATTGACTTCTTCGAATCAGTCTCCAGAGCCGTGGACGAGGGTAAGGCAGTCCACACAGCCTATCTGGACCTTGCCAAGGCCTTTGACAACATCCCCCACTCTGGAATCATAGATAGACTTACTAAGCTGGACATTAATCCCTACATCACTCGATGGGTTGCCAACTGGCTTACTGACAGAACCCAGACTGTAAAAGTAGCTGACTCCAAATCCAGCTCCAGACAAGTGAAAAGTGGAGTACCTCAGGGTTCAGTCCTGGGACCGCTCTTGTTTGGCATCTATTTCTCTGACGTACAGGCCAACACTAAGGGACTCTGGCTAACAAAGTTTGCAGATGACTGCAAACTGGGAGCCATTATTGAATTCCCAAATGATGTAGCTACTCTACAAAAGGGCCTTACAGAAACAGATGCTTGGTGCCAGAGCCATAGGCTCAAGCTCAATGTCAAAAAATGTATAGTTATCTCCTTTGGGAAAAAAAATGTACCCGTGAATTACCACATAGGTGGCAGTACACTAAACACCGAAAGTGTGATAAGAGACTTAGGGACACAGGTGGACAGTGGTCTCACCTTCGATAACCACATCGCCACAACAGTCAGGAAATCCTTCTATGTGGCATACCTCATCACTAATGGGTTTTCATCCAGAAAAACAGGGGTCATTGTCCCACTGTACTCATGCCTCTTTAGACCCATTATAGAATACAATGCCCCATTTGGTATGTATCTCTCAAGGCATCTGCAACAACTGGAAAGGCCGCAGAAATACCTCACTAAAAGAATCACAGGCCTAAAGCAGATGTCCTATGCTGACCACCTTAAAAAACTCCAGCTATACTCTGTCGCATGTCGTCTACTCAGAGGCGATCTCTGCTTAACATACAAGGCCATGTCAAACCCAGAGCTGTTGGACATGCTACACTTAAAGAAATCCCAATCCCTCAGAGCCACATGCTCCAGGGATCTAAACCTTGTCATCACAATAAACAAAACATGCTGGAGGGATAGGTTCCTGACCCAGAGACTCCCCAGACTCTGGAATAGACTGCCCATACATGTCAAGCAGAGCACCTCTTTGGCCCTCTTCAAAAGGATCCTTGACGATTGGATGGGAGAAATGAAATTCACCCCGGGGATCACGTCATTCACCTTGCTAGACAGGGATCCAGGGAAGTAAATAGTGTGGGAAGAAATAGCCAGGGAATTGCTATGGCTGGACTTGTGTAGTCCCTAGGGCCAATAGCCTAGTACCAACCTATGAAATTATGAACCTAAAGGTAAAAACTGCCATCTGTCCCCTAAAGGCATATTACGTAACATGGGAGCCTGCTAAAATTCTTATGCCCATAACTGCAATCCTCAGAACAATAGTACTAGTGCTACCAGCGATTACCTTCCTCCTACTCATTAAGACAACAGAACAAATGCTTCAAATGTTATGTTTTTGTGTAAAACTACTGTAACCCCATTAAAGTCAATGATCATTGGTGAAATTGCCTTCGTACTTAGCTGCAAGTACAGGTATGCAACAGATGTGAGATAGAAAAAGGGCATCTAACATAAATAAATACAAAATATTTCAGGAATGCTAAACTTGGAGGGTCTGAGCACTAAACGGAAAACTTGTCAAATGTCTGATTTTGCCCAGAGTTTCTGTTCATCTCTCATAAAATGTGTAGTTTACAGCAAACCATTTTTTATTAAATTATAACATATAACATTAAAGTGCAAATTTATTTTCTAGAAATTAATGCACAAATATTAGTATTCTATACATATTTAACAATATCAACTTTTATGCTCTAATCACAACACGAGGCCTTGGTCCATTTCCCCCTCATGTCATCCCTCGTAGGTGACAAGCCACATACAGAACTATACCTTCATGCATTTTTAAATTCCAGTAATGAATACAAAATACAGACTCTGTTAGTATATTATAATTTGCTAAAATAATAAACATTCTGCAAGAGTTTAAAAGAAAAGAAAAAAAAAACTTGCTAAAAGGAAGTTGAGTGGGCATATCAGAAATGTAATATTAAGCAAGTGCAGCTTAGGATGTGATGCTTACCTTCCTTAGGTCCTGCCTAACTGTACTCTCACTGGGAATAGCTTGCAATGCTGTAAGTAGCAGTGGATGCCCGAATACCCTCCTTTTACCTCACGCACAGCGACTGACTGAACAGGTAAGTGTTCAACTCTCCTTGGGAAGGAGTCGCACATTAACCTTCCTTGTTCTAGCAAGAGCACTCTTTGAGATATACTCTTTCCCTGAGAGTTTGTTCTACTCCAGTAAGCAATAACCCCAGCTTCTAAATATTTACTACAGGAACCTGACTGCACACTATCTGTCTTCCTTTCAAATGTCCCCCTGATGTTTCCCTGTGCCTCATAAATTTAGATTTCTTAGTAAATCATTGAGGACTACAGTCACCCAGTAACACCAATTATTAATATCCTGTTTGTTATTCAGAAAATATATGTTGATGTGAAATGTACAATATTTCTTATTCAGAAAATATATGTTGATGTGAAACGTGCAATTCTATTAAAATGTTTGGTGAATTAAACTAATATTTAAAGACTGACCCAGATTCTGGGCCTTTCTGCAGAGTTCTAAAAAAAAAAAGTTTGAGTGAGAGAGATATGTGCAAATGCCATTAGAAACACCCCCCCCCCCCACAAAACAATGTTTATTAGTAGTAGTACTTCTACTACTATTGTGGGGGGTGTTGAATTAGAAACTTAAGAGAGTCAACTTCAAATTCTCCTTTTTAGCACAAGAAACGTGGATCCAATTTTCTCTCCATTTTATATTGTATGCAGTGCTGGAAGTGCAAGTAAAAAGCACAAGAACTTGGATACAAGTAAACAAGAGCAAGCAAAGGAAAAAAAACTTGTGATAAAAGAGTTCCAGAAAAGAAAATACACCTAATTACATAGTGACTGTGCCACCTGAGCACAGAAGAGCTCTCTCTGTTCTCATTAATGATATGCATATCCTAACATAGCAGGACAACAGAGAACAAACAAAGATAAGCTGTGTAGTGTGTACACTTATGAAGCAACCAAAAGACACCCAGAAAAAGGTATATACTAACATGATAAAGTGTAGACCAAGCAGCATTGTTGAGTAGAGGTAGAAAATAATGCTTACCATTAGTCCCATGGGAACAGTATTTAACTGCAATGCTTACTAAGAACCAAATCGGAAGCTATACAAAATGTCTGTTTGTTTTTTTCTCATGAGACGCACCCCCCACACACACACACACACACACACACACACACCATTGCAGGGGCTACATCACCTACACTTATGCTACGTTTAGAATAATGTCCATACATCAGCATAAAAATGAAAATAAGAATAAAATGAAATCAGGATTTAAATGGGCCACTTGGGAAATCATGGCACCCTATTATTTTGAGCTCAAAAGGGGTAAATACTGATGAATGTGGTACAGCTGAGAGGTATAAGTGATGATAAGAATGTGTGCCATGGTAGAGACGTGAGAGGGGAAGGGGAAAGAGATGAAAGAAGACCATGGCATGATGGCCTGAGTATCTGGTAGTGGGCTGTACCTGAGGTGGGAAAGCATGTTAATATATATAAGCTGTAGTGAGCAAACTTTTGGGTCAACATACCGAGTAATGTTATTATATAGCAGACCTTAAAGAAGGAACACAAGCTTATGCATAGGTGCTCCCTCATAGTATCCCATAAGACTTGTTTCAGCAGTAACCTAGGAGTAGTGGGTGATTAAGTGCCTTGCACACAGTCACACATATGCAAATGGTGGTGATTGCAGAAGTCAGACCAAATCTATCACCTACAAATTTAACTATAGGCAGTTCTTGTCCTTACTAATTTAATTAATCATCCCTTATACGTGGTGCCAGAACCTGTATCTGACATTTGTGTGTGTGTGTGTGTGTGTGTGTGTGTGTGTGTGTGTGTGTGTGTGTGTGTGTGTGTATTTCTATTAAATGAAAGTTTCAGAACTGCAAACACCTAAAGTATGATCAACTTATAAAAAATAAATAAATAAATAAATAAATAAAATATATATATATATATATATATATATATATATATATATATATATATATATATATAACTATCAAAACTCATTGTAATACTGTTCAGTCTCTTTGTCCCTATATATATATATATATATATATATATATATATATATATATATATATACATATTATATATGCTAACACAAAGATTTCTGTAGTTCAGGCAAAGGAGAATTCTGAGGTATAACAATCTCATTTTTGGCATACATATGATACCATTTATACTTTTTCAATCACATTTATCAGGCTCACATTTGCATGCCTTGCTTATTCAAACTGACTATAAATCATTCCTTATCAAGAATATATCCCATTTGTCAAAAACTAATGCACGCAACCATTTAAATTCAGGTCATTCTTCAGACTGCCCTAATAATATTACTGCCAGAACTTTTAAGGTGTTTCCTTAGTTTTTTTTCTACTTTTTTAGGTAAAATTACTTTCCATTGAAGAGGCAGGAAACTTGCTACTAACTATTTGTAACAAAAGGATGAAGTCCTAATTGTGGTCACAGTGATCCAAGTCTGAGTAGCAGACCCAGTTACTGCAGGAGTCTGGCAGTCAGTGAATGTCAGAAGCTTGCTCATCCTGGGTGGTGGGAGAGAAGTAATTCCATCCTGTTACAAACCTGGCACTTAAAGGAATGCCGCTGGCAATGCAGAGAGCACTGCTCTGATACAGGCTCCCCATCCAGATAAAACAAAGTTTAGCCTTGTCCATATTCAAGCACAAGTAGATCAATAGATGGGAAACAAAAAATACCCCAGGACAGCTCCCTGTACTACTAATGTACAGTGGCATCTCCTAAATGCTTTATCCCATGCATGGGTCCCCTCAAATAATCTAGCTCACTAGCCTTATCTGAAAGGCCATGGAGCGAATCATCATGGACCTTATCAACAAATATATAGGTAATCTCCAAACACTTGACCCTACTCAGTTTGGGTTTGCAAAGGGAGATCATGCCTGTTAAACCTGGTGGACTTCTTTCAGACAGTCACCAAGGCGCTGGACAAAGGGAAATCTGTGCATATAGCCTACCTGGACTTAGCCAAGGTGTTTGACACTACCCCCCACTCAGGCATCATTGACAAACTCATCCAACTAGGCATCAACCTTTATATCACTAGATGGGTCACTAACTGGCTCACTGATAGAACTCATATAGTCAAAATAGGGGAATTCACTTCCAACAGCTGACCTGTAACCAGTGGTGTTACACAGGGATCAGTCCTGGGATCTCTACTGTTTGGAATCTATTTCTGTGAAGTAGAAGCAAAAACTAAAGGTCTGTGGTTGACAAAGCTTGCTGATAACTGCAAACTGGGAGTGGTCATAGAATCTCAAAATTAGTAAACTTAAAAACCACACAAATTCACCAAAGAACCAAAAAAAAGATGCTGCTTGAACCAAAAACCAAAAGGCGCGGACACCAAAAGTTAGCGCTTTCATTCACTTTAATAAAATGTGAACTTCATCAGAAAACATTCTAACCACCCAAAAGAGGTATTTAAATACCTAATTAACAATCACATGAGTAAAAATGTCAAACATAAAAGAGAAACTCTCTTTGTATATAAAAAAATATATAAATAGATGAAGACACATATCAAAGGGTTGACGTGTCTACAATAAAAGACAGTTATTTGAAATTAGACACTTCATTATTTGATATATTTTGTCAAGGAGAAATAGATTATTTGACTCACGCTTACTTACAAGTCGAGTACCCTAAAATGGCAGTACTTTTTGGTATACCAAAAGTACAGAAAAACGATGTGAATCCCCTTTTAGACCCATTATATCAGCAACAAAGTCCAAGACAGAAGCATTGTCCATCTGGTTATATATTTTTTCTAAATCCTGTGATGCAAGCATCAAAATACTACTTAAGGGATTCATGGCATCTATTAGAATTTTTAAGGGATTTTCTATTATCAGACAACCCTTTTGTCTTTGCTTCTCTAGATGTGGTGTCTCTCTATACCTGCATAGATCAAAATGTGGGTTTAGAATTTTTAAGAGAATATCTGAGTACCAACACCAATTTTGACAATTCTAAAATTAGTACTATTTGTGCACATATGGATCTTGTTCTTGATAACAATTTTTTTCAGATTCAATGATCTTTTTTACAAACAGACATCAGGTGTAACTATGGGGGCTAGAGTTGCCCCATCCTTTGCTAACCTTGTAATGATTAACTGGGAAAATAAGTTTCTCAGTAAACACAGGTTGTTTGAACAAATACTAGTTTATCGCCTTTACATTGATGATCTTTTTTTCTTTGGCAAGGCAGCTACGAAGATTTTGAGAACTTTGCTTCTGACCTTAATGATTCCACTGATTTTTTGAAATTTACTATAAGTGGTTTTTGGCTCTAGTATTAACTTTTTGGACTTGAGTTTGACCTTTGATTTTTAGTCCAAGCAGTTTATTAGTAGTATCTACAGAAAGCCAGTGTTTGCCAACTAGTACTTGCACAGAGATAGCCTCCATCCTATTCATATGAAGAAAGGTGTTGTCAAAGGACAACTTATTAGATTAAGTAGATTAACCACATCTGATATTAGATTTATGGAAGAATTGGAAACCTTGAAAACTTTATTTGAAGCTAGAGGTTACAATAGGTTATGGTTAGAACAGATAGAAAAAGAAGTTTTGAAGTTAAGGCAAGTCCAATTCTAAGAAGTTATATCCAGAATGAAATTTTGGAAGAAGGACAGGCTGTTATTGAACACTCTGGAAGTGTCATCAGTGACTTTACTTGTTCATTTCCACTTCCTATAGTCAATGAGATGTGGACAATTAAACAAATTATTGTTGACAATTGGAAGATTATTCTAGGCAATGTGGACTTAGCTAAGATTTTAGGACCACGACCTTTGTTTACTTATAAAAGAGTTTCAAATATCAAGAGTTTATTAGAACAGGGTAATAACCTTAACACAAAGATTAATTGCAATCTGGAAAAGGGAAGTTATTCGTGTAATAATTGTAGGCAGTGTAGGTACATCAGTAACATGTCTTCAATTGAATTTAGTCATATTAAAAGAACTTTTTGGGCAAAAGGACATTTTACTTGCAAAAGTGAAATGGTAGTATATGTTGCACAATGTTTGTCCTGCCCAAGCTGTTACGTAGGAAAAACCTCAAGATGTCTTAAGAGATGTATTTATGAACATTTGTTAGCAATAAAGAAAAAAGAACAAGCTAATGCTTTGGCAAGGCATGCTGACACTTGCACTAATTTCAAGGTTTGTTTTTTTCAGTAATTGAAAGTGTCAGCCACGAATTGTTTTCAGGTGATTTCAAAACCTGGCTAGAATGTAAGGAATCTTTATGGGAAATTTACCTGGGAGCTGATAGAGCACCAGGTTTAAACGAAACTATCAGTATAAAATGTTTTTTGCAAATTAAGTAGAGAATTTTTATAATTTTATATAACATTTTTTTATAAGATTGAATATCATGTACTCTTTTACATATGTAATTGTATATATATTTTTTATATACAAAGAGAGTTTTTCTTTTATGTTTGACATTTTTAGTCATGTGATTGTTAATTAGGTATTTAAATACCTCTTTTGGGTGGATAGAATGTTTTCTGATGAAGTTCACATTTTATTAAAGTGAATGAAAGCACTAACTTTTGGTGTCCGTGCCTTTTGTTTTTTGGTTCAAGCAGAATCTCAAAATTATGTCAACATCCTTCAAGAGGGTCTTACACAAATGACTGTTGCCAAAGTCATGGCCTTAAATTCAATACAAAAAAATATATAATCATTCCTTTCAGTAAAAGCTATGTTTCTGGTTACTCCCACATCAATAGCAACACCTTAAGTACACACTCACTGGTGAGAGACCTGACAGCAACCTTACCTTTGCCCACCATGTCTCCACAGAGGTAAGATGGGCATTCTACATTGCTCATCTCATAAGTAAGGGCATTGCCTCCAGAAAAAAATAAGTTAGAACCTTCATGTACTCTTCGCTCATCAAGCCAATAACTGAGTACAATGCTCCTTTTGGTATGTACCTTTCCAAGCACCTGCAGCAACTGGAGAAACCACAAAGGTTCCTCACAAAGAAAATTCAAGGTCTTCAGCATCTGTCCTATGGGGATCATCTGAAATCACTGTCACTTTATTCTGTTTCATAAAGACTACTCAGAGGTGATCCCTGCCTTGCATACAAGGCAATTTCTGAACCTGCTTTATTGGAAATGCTGCATAGCCGTAAGTCAAATGGTGCATGGGTTACTCACTCTAAAGTCATTAACCTGGTATGTGACATTAATAAAACCTACTGGAGGGACTGATTTGTCTCTTAGAAGTTACCACACCTTTGGAACAGACTACCTCTTCATGTCAAAGTACCTGTTTGGCCCTCTTCAAACGCAATCTGGACGATTGAATGGGTGACCGTAAATTCACCTCGGGGATTCCACCTGTATCTATCTTGGACAGGGGCAACAGGTGCTGATCATTGAAATAAGGGTAAGAATGTGGCTAGGCTTGTAAGGGCCCTAGGGCTATTAGCCTAGTAACTTCCTATGCTCCTATGATCCTATCCTATGGTATGATCCTAGTTATTCTATTACGGGTAATATCTAACTATCAACCATGGGATGGAGAAGGCTAATCTATAACCAAACAGGATAGTTATTTCATGCACAAAAAGGAAAAATGGCTAGGCTTAAAATGGCCCACAAAGACAACTAGCCTAGTACTTACCTGTGAATCTATAAGAGAGGGAATAAGCTGGGACCAGGCCAATGACTTACCAAAAAAAAAAAAGAACTGCACTGCAGCAGGTAAGAGGAGTGGTAGAAGCATATGCACATTGTGAGACACCATCGCACAACTACTGTAGGCTTCAATTCACAGGTGTACGTGGCAGCTTCCGTGTCATGGGGGGAAGTATACGGAAACCCTAAAACAGCAAAGATGATGGCTACGGAGTAGCCCTTGATTCTACATGGTCATCAGTGATAAGAAAGATACCTGAAGTTAGGGGAATTGTCCAAATAGGATGTCTAGATGGTCACAGGAGGATGGAATAAATTACTCAGAAAAAAGGAAATGCATTATTTTTTATAAAATTCTCTGCTTGTAGTTGAAGGTAAATCTTTTAATCTAAATTTGAAATATTTCCTTCAACCATCACAGAACAGTGTGCTAAATATTTAATGTAAACATATCCAAACAATGCAGATCATATCTCTCAACCTCTTAGATCAAGATCAGGGACAAAACCAATAAAAAAGATTTTTGAGGAAAAAACTCAGAACCAGGAAAATGTTCTAAATATTGCTTTCATATACCTAGAAAGTTACTAGAATAACAGAGTTTGCACTAAAATGCATTTTATAAAGAATATGAAGTCTGAAAAACAAATCCATCCACTCAGCCATCCATCCACAATCCCCTTTTCCTATTTATGCACATGGGGTCAGGGTATCGCATAACAGGGCCAATCTAGTGCAAATGTTAACACCATAGGTGGCTTGACAACAATCCTCAGCAATTTGCCAGAAAACCACAAATCTTATGAGGGATACACCAAAATAGGAGCTAAATTAAGGGACATTCTAAAAAATATTAGGGGCACTTTAGAGCTATGATGCAGACTAGTTTTGGGAGCAGAGCTTTTAACTCTTACATGAATTGCAGCTAATTTTACATTAGATTCATCAACTCAGCTATAGTTCTTTATCACTAAGCACTTTGTACCACAAATGAAATGCAGATAAGCATCTATGACTTCCATCATTTCAGGTAGAACCTCTTTCTAACAGATTGCCTTCTCGCCAGCAAAATGTACCAAGTTTGTAATATAAGAGACTATCAAAGGAAAGGACATGGTTATGAAGTATTAGTTTTGTTTTGCTGCCCTCATGTGTTAAACATGCAGTACTGCAAATCATTTATAGTAATCTTTATTTTGGGAGTTTAAAATAGGTAATACAAGCACATATTGTAGTTATTTTATTTACTTTCTTTTTTGTGTTTTGTGTGTGATCAGGAGATGAGTGCTGAGATTCAATAGGTAAATTTAACAATATTAGGGAAAAAGTTAGCCAGCATACCAATCAATTCTTGTTCACTGTATAACTGTAGTAGTAATATAACAGTTTAAATTTGTATATATCATATATATACACACACACACACACACACACACACACACACACACACACACACACACACACACATATATATATATATATATATATCTAGGACATTTATCTATAATAACCGAACACAATTTAACGAAAGCGCTTTTATCGAAAAAGCGCTTTCGTTAAAGCGTGTTTCAAAAAAAAAAATAAAACACTATACATTTACATTTTAGCAGGGAAGCTTCGCCCCCCTGCACCCCTCATGTGGGCGGCTGTGCCCCCCACATCCCCCTACATTAATATTCTCCCTCCGAGACCACACTACAGTGGGGAAAAGGGAAACTTCCCTTACCCGCACTGTAGTTTCCCTTACCCGCTTCTTCGGTGAAAAGCCCTTTTGCATAAGTATGCCCGGCTGTTTGGGTTTCGGTCATTTGCTCACTCAAGCAAATGTCCGGAACCCATATATATATATATATATATATATATATATATATATATATATATATTTTTTTTTTTTTTGGTAGTAATATAACATATCTTTGTTAAAATAACCTTGCTTGGTTCTGTTTCAATAAACATATTTTTTTTATTTTTATTTTCATTTTTGTAAAGCATATTTAGCTGCACGCTGCATGCAGTAAACTCTGATAACTTGTATGTAGTTATTAACCACTGTGACTTATGTGTAGCTTCACCTAGCTATTGCAGATTTAGTGCAGAATATCACTCGCTATTTTTATTTGTATTTTCCTGAAAGTAGTATGGTATAACAGAATTGCAACTGTGCCTGCCTTGCTCATCCTTTTTGTAGTGTTTAACGAAGATAATAGCTGAGCAATACTTTTCTTTGTAAACTGTCAGAACATAGGCCTGTCAGAATGCTTAGTTTCTGTAGCAAGCATACAGAAATTATGTTACATAGGTACTTGACAATGAAACCTTTGTACAGTGTCAGCAAATAATAGATATTCACTCACTTTGGCAGGTGATGTCAGAGGAAGACTTATGCAGTGGGTAACTTTGGATCTCTCTCTTTCTATTTCTCTTCCTTATGAGCCACTGCTGACTCATTGAGTGACCCAGTGGACAGCCAACAGTATCCACAGAGTCTTCATGGCAAAGAGAAAAATAGAAATAGGTTGTCAAGTTTTCTTCTGTATCACAAACACACACTCTCACCTACATACAATTTAAAGTTCTTAGTAAACTTAATGCTTGCCTTTAGAGCGCAGAATGAAAATGGATCACCCAGAGAAAATCCACATAAACACATGGAGGGCATGCAGACTCCTCTAATATATCCAGTTAAGGAACATTTTTTCTCTCTGAATACATTCAGAGGTGCATGGCCCTCCAACTAGTCCATCCCACTGTATCATGTACTGACATATAAAAGCAAGACTAACCCTTGCAGCCCTCAGTTCAACCCATTTCTAGTGAGCATTACATAAAGCAGCTACAATGCAATATATACTTGTCTAGCTTGTAGGAAAACTCTTCACAGCCCTTATATGGAGAAGCCATTCGAATCTGCTGCAGTGTTTGTGAGATGGTAATAAACACCAGCAGATAAACGTTTCCTTGCAGTACAACTGATCTGGTGCTCACATACCGATTCTAAAAATATAGAAGAAAATTTTCTTCTTTATTTGAGTATACAAAAGATATCTTTAAATTTTTGTAGCTTTAAGGTTTTTTTTAAATATATTATGTATGTACTTTAATCACACCAATGTTTTTGACTCCGACCCTGGAAAATGACAAAAAAAGAAATATTCAATCCCTGTTCTGTTCAAATAAGCAATCAATAATGCCCAAGAGTGTATGTTACTGTGTAAATAAATGAAACTTCCACAAAAACAACAATCCAAAGCAAAAGAGCAGTGCCACAACTCATGTAAAAGCTAAAAAACGTCTTTATTGTTAAAAACAGCACTTTCACCAGAACTATGCCTAGCTTCATGAGGGATAAGACAACACTTCAAAAATGCATTTAAATATCATTCCTAACTAGTGACATCATTCTATCCACCAATGAATGTTAAGTAAAACAATGCAACCACCATTCAAAATACAAACTATTAAATAAAAAGGAAATCTCTTAAAATCAGGACATCAATGGAATGTATGTAAAGTGCATTGGTTGTTTTATTTTTTATGTCTCTTGTGTATTCTCCTATACGAGCTTTCAACCTTCTGATAGTTTTTCCTGTATGCGGAACATGACATACATGTAGTAAAGTAAACCACCTGCTTAGTATTACAGTCCACTCTACCAGGGTAAGAAATCACCCTGTTGCAGAGGGTTACTGTTACATAGGGTCCATCATTAATAAATTTACAAAAATTACGTCTCCCATTTTACCATTCAAGATTTAAAGTTACTTGTCCCTTTTTGTTTTGTGGATTCCAATAACCCCTTAATAATTTGCCCTCTGGTATATACTGTTTGTCCAAGCGAAAGCATTCAGCTTTTTAGAATAAAGATGTTTTTTAGCCTTTACTTCAGTTTTGGCACTGCTCTTTTGCCTCACATTATTGTTCACTATGTAAATAATGCCTACCCATATGTGTTATGAGGCTGAATGCTGCATATAAAACTAAATTCTATTATTTAAGAAACTTTGTAATTTATAAGAACATTATTTAAAATACATTCCTATTTTGAGCCTTTGTTCCCTCTTTATTTTGGGCTTTATCCAGATATCTTGAGCTAAGAGGTCAAGAGATATGCAAGTCTCTTAAATGCTGCTGCCACTGTTAGATCACTCTCACTCTTCACACTTTGAGAAACACACCACATTTCATGCACACATAGACTAACACACACACACGCACTTTTCTATTTTTTTTTACTTTCTATTTTTTTTATTTTACACTCACTAAACAGCAAATATGCTGCTTAGTAAAATAATGGCAGTCCCATTAGCTTTCTTTCAGTCCAAGTGTGCTGATGTACAGGTCGCCCATTCACTAATGCACTTACTGCATATACCAAGGAAAGTCTATGCTTGATTAAAAAATATACATAGTCTTCATGTAGTGCAAATTAACCAGGCAAGCCTGCACACATGGGGATATGCCACTCTTTCTGTTTATTTTTCATAACCGGCTACATCATGTAGTATCCCTGCTGCAGTTCAAGTAAGGAATTGGCTTGTCTGCTTCTGTGCATTTTGTGTCTTTGACTAGAGGACTGCTTATGAGCTTACAGTACACTAGCTATATGTAAACTGTGTTATTTAATAGACACAAAAAAGTATCATTCCTCAGACAAGTGTGTTGTGTATTTATGTCTTTACAAAGTACGGACTTCAGAGGAGTATTCAGTATCGGCACAAAAATATAGTATTTAACATCAGTGACCCTCTTTGATATGTCTGAACTCAAGAGAAGGAGAAATTCTGACATATAAATCACCCAAACTATCTCCATCTAGTTGTTTCAGTGACCTTTTCATTGTTTGTGTGAAACATGTTTGGCCAGCCTGAGCCAGAGAAGAAGCCCAAGTTATCTGGCCACAGTCTGCTCAGCCTGAAGCTTCAGGACAGATGGGAAGGGTAGAGGCCTTGTTTTTATTCTGTCTCCTGTAAAGAGAAAATATCATTTAGAGCCCATTACTTTTGAAATCAGTACAGATGAGACCACTCTCTGCCCACAGATACCCTTTGGATGACCTCTACTTTAATGAAATATTAAGAATCATGAAATCCACAAAGAGCTGGCTTGTGTGCCTCATTATTTGTTCCCAGAAACGTCTGACTGAGTATCTGGAGAAAAAGAAGGTAGAGTCTTTTCCCAATTGCCCTTTCCTTAAGGATGACATTTGTACAATCTAGAAGCATTCAGATTCTCTCCTGTAGCTCCTATGAGATATTCACTCTCTACATGCATTTGGCTGAGTGGGGTGACATCCTGACCAAGCACCTTAGTGTGAATTTCTACATGTATGTTATTTTTGATCCAGCACAGGTCTAGAGGCCACAATATTTCTCCTTCTTGCAACCTAGTAAGGGATCTAAAGTACTGGATAAGATGGGCAAGGCAAGGCAAGGTTCTTCGCTGGCAAGTTGGAGCAAATATTCCTCAGCTCTTTCTCAGCTGTCCACTTTGCAATCCTTCTTACTGCATCAAACTCTGGAAAAGATTTCCCGCACTTTTAGGTTAAGAGGGAGATGGTCAGGACTCTTTTTGATGATATTCCCAGTGGACTGTCACATCAATCTTTGTTATTTTAACTGGGATGATGTTATGGCTGGAAAGGAAAGTTTAGACGTCCCTGCAGAGCATGGTTGAACTAATGCTCATTAGTGTATCTTGGACACCCTTTTCCAGTGAGAAATTTACTTCAAACATCCTTCATAGGACCTAGTAGAGGATATCCCAATAAAACATGGTAGACAGCCTTTTGCTCTTGTTCTCGTATCCCCTTCTTTTTGTTTGTTTTGTCCTAGCCAACCCCTTGCCAGGAAGAGGAAGCACCCTTGCAGACTGAGAAAGGTCTTTGATCATCATGTGTTCCACCTATCTCCCACCCCCAAGACAGTAAAGGCCATGTTGCCCAACAGGATAAACCCGACAACCCAACAATTGTAGTGTCAGCTATTCTTAGAATCTGGACATGGGACAGTGCCATGAGCGTGAGTTGCCTTGAAGGGCCATCATAAAAGATTAAATATGGTCATGAATCTTTCATCTTTTAAGTCATCCCAAGGAGGATTGTTTTTTTTTGTTTTTTTTGGTAGAGTAAACAAGCCCAAACTCTACTGTTCAAAGGGGCCTTAGAGGCTGTTTTTCACAGTGCAGTCAAGGATTACATTCCCACCTCTTTTTTTCTGGTTCATCCTAGACCTCATTGACTTCATCAAACACATTCAGTGTTTCAAGTTCTGGATAACACATCTACTGAGAATGCAGTCACTCTTGCCACAAGGAACCTAGATGGTGTCAGGGTACACAATATATATCTTCTGACATCAGTGTCTGAGGGCTGCACTAAGGGTTCCTTCAGTTCTGTCTGGGTGAGCACTGTGTTCAGTGCAAAATGCTGCCATAGGATCTATCCATAATACCCCTGCTTACCAATCCAAACCTAACAAAGCCTTCAAATTATATGTGCTGAATTGTTAAAATGCATCTGGTCACTCAAGTCTGTTAGATTAGCATTCAACAACATGTCTTTACTTAAGATGCTTGGGTGTTTAAACCTTCCTGACATACTATTTCACTGTCACTAGATGAAGTATGATTTGGAAAGTTATATAAATATCACAGTCTAATGAAGCCTGAGTATTTTCTTGGTCTAATGTCTACTCTAAAAATGTTAAATCTTATAACTGTAAGCCTCTTGCTATACTCTTTTATATATTCCAATGCAACATTACCTTAAGATATATAAAATGTTTGCTAAATTTATTCCATGTTTTCAAAAGCTTCTTAAATTGTTGCTACATACAGATCTTCCCTGGGATTTAATAAAGCCTACACTAAGTGTACACTGTTCTGAATGAACAGACAACACAAGCAAAACTCACACCTTCTTCCTCCCAATTTTAGTTTTCCAACTGATTTTCTTGCAACTTTATATACTGAGGAATTCATAAAGGCTACCACAAAGTGTAGGCTACAAGTACACTTAGTATAATCTTTCTCAGCAACTAGAAAGCACAAAAAATGTGGTATGCATGTTGTTGAATACAGATCGTGAACACTTAGTGTACACTTAGAGTAGGTGTTACTGATTCTGGCCCCTTGTCTTGCCTATTCCCATTCAACTTCTTATAATTCTAATTTATTTATTGTGATAATATAATTGATCTATATGTTCTTGCTATCATATTGATATGAGACGTTCTATATAAAGACTTTATATCTGTAATTTAAACTTGCAAATTTTATAACTTACCTAGAGGCTATGCTGCCATGGTAATCATTATGTGGAATTCTTTCACATTAAGACATTTTGTTACAGCAGTACGCGTAGTTAAATATATCCATCCTTAATTATTTAAAAATGTTCTGGTATCCTCCAAGCCACTATTAAGAACCCATGCCCAGATTACTAATGGGCTACGTACAACAGTTCTATTGAGAATTGTGCTTATTACTGTCCAGCAAAACAAACAACAGACAGCAAGGGAGCATCCTTTCATTGTTTTGAGGAAGACAAGTGATACCAAATAGGTATTGAAGTAACCAGGTGGGAGGCAGAAACACAAACTTTACCAAGCTGATATGATGGTAACGTATCATGATACAGAGACACTAATACTTAGTATGTATAACTGGTTACAACTGGAGTGAAATCTAGTAGCAGAACTCCTTAGTGAGACTTGAACTTATGCCACAGTGTATCAGGTAGTATGACAAAGCAGCTACTCCTACCCCCATTCAGTTTCAGGAAATCCAAACAGTGTTACAAGACTTTGGAACATCCTCAATGTTAGGACAAAATGAACCTGACTGTTGTCACCATGTGAACAACAACAGCCAATCAAAGAGGGTCCTTATAGGGTGCCTCCCTATTTTATGCTAACCATGTGGAGAGACTGCAGGAGACACTGAATCTGGAAATAATCTAGTAATCCAACAGTCCCTAGATCACAACAGTAGGGATGGTACCAATAAAGGATGCATCACCAGGTTCTATGTAGATTGCAGTAAACTACATGGTCTCACATAAGTAAATGTGTACACCATCCCAGGAAAGTTGAAGGCTAAGAGTCCAACCAGTTTTAAGTTTACTAAAAATTATCTTTGACACCTGGATCAAGAGAGAGGTCAGCATTTGTAATCCCACTTGGGGTGCATGAATTCAGCGAAATGTCCTTTGGGATAAATAATATTCCAGAAACGTTCTACAGTCTGAAA
Organism: Protopterus annectens; assembly: GCF_019279795.1. NCBI lineage: Eukaryota > Metazoa > Chordata > Ceratodontiformes > Protopteridae > Protopterus > Protopterus annectens. The sequence goes on along the minus strand of NC_056739.1, from coordinate 1,449,153,114 downwards.
GATTGCATGCTAAAAGGAGCTGAAAGCAATATTGTTAAATATATAAGTTGTTTAGGTCATCCTAGCAGGTATATGTGCAATATTTTATTTTTATTTTTTTCTATTTAACATTTGTTAACCAGGAAAGTCCGACTGGGACAGAGTCCATTTTCAGCAAAGGCACAGGGAGAAACACTTCAGACGCATGTCTTTGGAATGTGGTAGGAAACTGGGGCACCCAGGGGAAACCCACATGAAAGCAGGGAGAACATGCAGATCTCACACAGAAGGCACTCAAGATGAGAATCAAACTGGGAATTTCATGTTGTCAGGCTACAAAGCTAACCACTGCACCACCGCACTCCCCAAGACACAGAGGTGATTAAAATGATCTGAGCTGGCTACTAAGAGAAATGTCAAAGAGGAATGGAAAAGTAATTTATCTTAGTCATTATATGAGTGGTAGCAATATTTGCTCAAACCATACCAAAGTTGCAACTATCCAGGCACAGTGTACCCCTGTTAAAAAATCACGGTTAAGTTATTCCATGGGGAAATGAGTTATTACAGAAACTTTTCCTCTCTCTACAGTACCAAAGTCTCATGTCTCATTGTCTTTTCTCAAAAATAGGTCATCTGGACACTGACATTTGCATAGGACTTCCAGAAACTCATGTAGGCCTTGAATCCTCCTGATACTAGCAAGCCTTACTTATAGCCCTGAGTTTATTGTGCAGTTAGATGCTTCAGACCACAGACTGGAGGGTATACTCATCCTAATGTCTTCAAAGGCAAAATAAGATTTAGTAGTGGAGATTCATAACAGAATTTAGCCAAGGGAAGAATTGTGTGAAGCTGTGAAGGAATGTTTGCAAATACTGCAATCTCTCCCAAATTTTCAACTTTTTTTGTGATAGAAAATACACAGCAATTGCAAATTATAATCCATTGAAGTGATTGCAAAGAGAAAAGTGACAAAATGGAAAGATTCTTAGATGGAGTTTGGAATTACAGTCCTTCAATACGACAATGCAGCACCAGAATGGTGATGGTAATGCCAATGCAAATGGACTGTGAAAACTCAAGCTTGGTTACCATAACATAAAATGCTCTTTTATCTCTGTTAAGTTTCATCTCTTGTGGGTTTCTCAAGACAGCTCATTTGAGGTCAACAAACTGGACAGAAATTTAGAGATGTGGTACTACGACAAAGCAAATGTAAATGTCTTTGGGGAGAAATATGACAGGTTGAGCGAAATTTGCAAATGTCTTTCAGTAAAACACACAAGAAGCTACTTTACATTGAGTTAAATGTAATCTTTTTTGTCATAAAAACTGTAACTAGAACTGGTCGCTGCTTCTAGTAAATCTTGCAGCATATCAGATATGAACTCTACAAAAATATGTATTTATCAATGAAAGTTTATGAGAGATATTAAAGAATGAAACTGGCTTTCAAATTTAAATGCATTAGCACTGCTTAAACCTAGTGTGCCTGGAAATGCTAAATCACATAAAAAAATACATTGCCTTATGTGAACTTTATGCCAGAGGTACATGACTGGTGAGAAGATTGCACTGTAAGACACTAAGATAAATAATGTGAGGTAAATAAAATCCTGGGGAGATAGTGACTGTAACTCTGATCTGCACCTGTATGGTGTAAAGCTTGCTTGGGTAAGCCAGGTATTGGATATTACTTGAGGCCGTAGTGCACATTTACTGTATAGTCTTAAGACAAGTCACCATTCATTTATTTGACCATAAGCCATACAGATCATGGGACCTTAGTCCCTGGCCATTGCATTAATTTGTGGCAGTAGGTGGGATTACAATAACATTGGTCATAGTTGGAACTGACACTGTTATCTATTTTATTATAAACATTACTTATTTTTCTGACTATTTAGAAACTGGTCATAACAAGAAAAGTACCTTCTTTTAAAGCTTTAGAAAAGGTCCTCTTTTTTAAGCTTATTTGCAAGGAAGGTAGGTATGTAAATAGACAGATAGATGGATAAATAAACAAGTAAAAAACTAAATAAATAACACTTGTAATGAACAAAATATGCCACATGTCAGGTGTACCAAGAAAGTTCGCAGGGGAAGGTTCAAATTCTTTTGGCAGAGATGAAGACTTGACATTTCTCTGCAAAGGTTAATTTTCTTTGCATCAATGACAGGACAAAAGGTTACTAAACCCTGAAAGTACAGTTGTGTAAGTAAACTCATCATAACTGTAGATATTTGAATGATCACTGCTGCAATAGCCTTAGATATATGGGTTATATCCTGCCAAGGATATAACAGACAGCCAACTTCCAAAGCTTCAGGGCAACTTCTATTCGCTCAGACTGTCAGGCAGCTCATGCTGAGCTGACTTAAATACAGGTTTGGGCAGACAGCCAACTTCCAAAGCTTCAGGGCAACTTCTATTCGCTCAGACTGTCAGGCAGCTCAAGCTGAGCTGACTTAAATACAGGTTTGGGTGCCAAGCCTTTCAGTGCTTTCCTGACAACTGACAGGGTGAGGCTGATCCCTGACAGGACTTAACTAGGAGGAAGGGTATATCCATATATTACAAATATATATATATATATATATATATATATATATATATATATATATATATAATATTTATATATATATGTGTGTGTGTGTGTGTGTGTGTGTGTGTGTGTGTGTGCACACAAATACATACATATACATGTATATATATATATATATATATATATATATATATATATATATATATATATATACATATACACAAATACATACATATACATGTATATCTATTTCTCTCTCTCTCTCTATCTCTGTCTCTCAGTCTCTCTCTCTCTCGCTATATATATATATATATATATATATATATATATATATATATATGGATCTACTTTTTTGATCGAATTACATTTGGTCGAAAATGATTACAGGCAGCCCACTTCACCGAAAATGCATTTCACTGAAAATCCATTTGGTCGAATTCCATTTGGTCAAAAATGGAATACAGCCCCTGCCCCACTGCAGTGCAACCCTGGAGTGAGAATATAAAGTAGGGGGGGGTTTGAGGGTGTAGCCCCCCCCCCATAATTGCAGTGTATACACTATTATGTACATGTGTATCCATTAAAAATACATTGAAAGATATAACGTCAGTAAAAAACTAGTTGCAAAATGTGGGGGGCTTTGCCCCCCACACCCCCCCAACCTTATATTCTCACTCCAGCGTCACACTGCAGTGGGGCAGGGGCTATATTCCATTTTCGACCAAATGGAATTCGACCAAATGAGTTTTCCATCAAATGAGCTTTCAGTGAAGTGGGCTGCCTGAAATCATTTTCAACCAAATGGAATTTGACCAAAAGCAGTAGACCCATATATATATATATATATATATATATATATATATATATATATAGGCAGATATGGGCCTACTTCAAAAGAATGAAAACCCATATAACCAAAAACAACATTACCGAGACAGCATCACTGATACCTGACTTCAACGAATGATTACAATTTATTTATTTATTTATTTATTTACATTTGTTTACCAGGAAATTCCGACTGGACACAGGTCCTTTTCCAGTGGATGCCCGGGGAGAAAAGCTCCACACAAGAAATAGTACAAATAATAGTGATAGTACAAGAAACATCAGCATGGTAAATATGAACAAGTGACGTGCAGAATTATTGATAACATAAGATAGCCAATGGTATAATTAACAGCAATTATGTAACACATAAATGACACACAGTAGTGATTGGATCAATGCTGAAAGATTTCACAGGGTAAGTATCCAATTGGCCACCATCTAACAACAGAACAAACCGCACCACCTCAACCCCCATACCTAAATATACCAACTTCGGTATCACACTACAGTCTTGAAAAGGGCAAATTTCCCCTTGTTGGCCACCTGGATACTTACCCTGTGAAATATTTCTGTATTGTGATCATTCCTTAAGGTCAGGTTTTCATTCTTTTGAAGTAGACCCATATCTGTATATATATATATATATATATATATATATATATATATATATATATATAAACACACACACATGCGCACACTGGCATAATCAAAAAACAAAAAAGGGGAATGGAGGGAGGGAGCGGCTACTGCAGCACTGACCATTCAAACGTCTACTATTGTCGTAAGTTTACTTGCACTACTACACTATGTTCATAATATTGAATACTGCTGCAGTAGCATTAGCTATATGGATAGAGTATCCTACCTTACTACATTTCAGAGGTGGAATGAGAAGGGTCCAAGAGCCCATTGAGGATGGCCTTAGCAAAGCCTGATTTAAACCTAGGGAAGAACTTTGTAAAAGTTTGTACAGAGGACAAAATTGCTGCTGCTAGAATAATTATGGAATCCATCCCTTTACAAAAAGCCATAGAAGAAACCAATCCCTTGGTAGAGTGGGCCTTTATCCTGCCTGGAATAGTTTAATTGTAGTGAGAATACTAAAGGGTAATAGCCTGAGACAACCATTTGCAAAGAGTCTGTTTTGACACAGGTTTTTCCTCCATTTTACCTTCACAAGAAATGAACAAATGATCCGAACATCTGAAAGATTTTGTTCTGTCAAGATAATATCTGAGTTGTCTGTGGACATCTGTGGTATGGAGTAATACTCCTTTCTCCCTCCTTTTTAGGTTCAGGAAAAAAAGAGTGAGATGGATTGTTTAGTTTAAAGAAAACCTTGGATACCATCCATCCATCCTCAACCTCTTTGTCCCATTTTGCACATAGGGTCAGGGTGTCACTTCAACCGTACTTTAGGCATAAAAGAAGAATTAGTTCTAAAAATAACTCTATCTCTGTTTAGAATGAGACAGGTTTGACTCACCATTTGAGTTTGCAATTCAGATACTCTTTTTGCAGAGGTCATAGTAATCAGCAAAATAGTTTTCATGTTAACAATGGTAAGTCAGACAGATAAAATGGTTCAAACACAGCAAGTGTTAGCATGTAACACAAAATTAAGATCCGAAAAAATACTACTAATTTTATTGCAGGTATTTTATGCAAAACCCCTTTGAAAAACATTTTGGCATGAGAATACACTGAACGAGAAGGATCCATAGGCAGACATGCTGAAATGGCCAATGAATGAAGCTTGATGAAGGAATACGAAAGGCCAAAGGATAGTAACTCACACAAATATTGTAAAAAACAGAGAAACACTAATCTGGAATGGGTGATGGTTATGTTTTTGGCACCAACTAGAAAATCTTTTCCATTTGCTGATATATGATTTTCTAGTAACAGGCCTTCTTGTCTCCATAAATACTTGCTGCACATCCTCAGTAAACAGGTGTTTAAAGGGAATTAACGCCCTATCATCTAGGCAGTTAACTGAAGTCGGTCGGTGTCAGGATGTATCAAATACCCCAGTGCATGTAGATCTATTTTGTGTGGAAGCTTGTGGTAATTGCCCCTGCCCAATTCCATATTAAGGTAGTATCACTGTTGCTGGATCAGAAGGGAATCAGTTCAATGATCTTGGGGGATTCTTCTGAATCTTCAGGAGTTCTCTAGATATCAGTGGAAATGGTGGAAAAGCATACAGGAGCATTCCTGTTCAAGGAAAACAAAAGAAAAGGTATCTCTCTTGCAGGCCTTCTTGCATAAAGTCCTAGAGTAGAATTTTGACAGCTGCTTGTTCAGACAGAAGGCAGAGGTCTACTTGTGGAACTTTTCACAGAAGGATCAAACTTTGGAAGACTCTCCTAATTTAGTTTCTATTCATGAAGGTCTGTTTTTGTCCTGCTCAGCTTGTCTGCCACATGATTTTTCTCTGGTGGAATACAGGACGCCTATAAAGTGAGATTGTGCTATATAGCTATACACCAAACTAGCATGGCTAGTCTGCAAAGGGGGTAAGAACTGGTTCCCCCTTGCTTGTTGATGAACCGCATGATTGTGGTATTGTCTGTAGCAACTTGAGTTCCAGGGGCCAAAGATGATTTAGAGAGTTGATTGCATTAATCAAAACAACCATCTATTTTATATTTATGTGCTTGTATCTGTCCATGGTGTCACAAGCACCTTTCACTTTTATCCCTCCTGAAACTGCTCTCCAGGCAAGTCTGAGGCATCTGTGGTGAATGACTGCTTTGGGGTAGGAGGGCAAGGGCAGACCTGGATTTAAGGGGTCTATATTATCTTGCCAAAAGCTGTTTCCAGTGAATATGGCAAGATTGAACTTCAAACCATGAAAACCCACTAACGCGAATAGCCAGGTCACCGATTTTTTTCCTAGGGAAAAAAACTGGGTTGCCGTCACTGTGAAATTACCATTTACCCCACTGTAGTGTGATCCCGGAGTTGTTATATTTATTTAGGAGTGTGTGTAACTTTGTAAAAATTTAAATGATCTGTGGTGTTTAATTGGTCCACCGATTTTTTTTTCCTATGAAAAAAAATCAGTGACCTGGCCATTCACGTTAGTAGGTTTTCACGGTTTGAGGTTTGATCTTGCCATATTCGCTGGAAATAGCTTTCAGCAAGATAATATAGATCCAATTTAAGAATATTTGCTGTCTCTGCCAAGAGATTTTTTTCTGACAAACCCCAGGACTGGGATTTGAAAATGTAATGGGTGTTGGTACTGGGACAAACAAACTTCAGATACCACTACGTCTTTCTTATGGGGAATCCTGCCAGAGGTATAATTAGAATCATAGATGCCATGTGACACAAAATTTTAAGGTATTCCCTCACAGTGACAGAAGTCTGTGTGAAAGACCCTAGAAATGGGTCTAGTTATAGATCTATTTTTCCCTGTGGAAGAAAAGTTTTTTGGACTGAAGTGCCACCTCAGGTACACAATACTGTATGATGGAGTCAAAAAAGACTTTTTAATGTTCTCTTTGAATCCCAGCTTGAGTAAAAGATCTCTCAACCAACTGAGAGATTCCTGGCACTTTGAAAAAGACTCTGTAAAGATAAACAAGTCATGTAAATAAGGAAGTAAATATGGAAAAATGTGGATACCCAGTAGCCTACAATGGGCTACAACAAGAGCTAGACACTTTGCAAACACTCTTGGAGCAGTGAATAGTCCATAAGATAAGGCAGAGAACTGATAATGTGATCCAGACACAGAAAACCTTAAGAAACATCTGAAGTCTGAATGAATAGGGATGGAATGATAAGCATTATTTAAATCTAGTGCTACCAGGAAACTTAAATTGGGAAGAAGGGTTAATGGGTTGGGAAGTGACATCTTGAACTTGTGCACTGTCAAAAACTGGTTTAGAAAAGAAAGAACCAGAAATGGTTTCCAAGTGTTTGCCTTCTTAGGCCCCAAAATATCCTTGAATAAAAACCTTTCCCAATCTGGGAAGGAGGAACTGTCGCTATCACTCCCTGGGCAACATGTGTTGAAAGACAGGGGGAAATAAAGGATTCTGATTAGATGGATGGGGAATACCCCTAGAAAGGAGACATTTCCTCCCACTGCCATCTGTAACCTTGAAGAATGGTTTTCTGAACACATTTACCTGAAACTATTTGTTGCCAAAGACAGTGGTAGAGATTCTGACTTTCTGGAAGGGTAAAGGAATTGCCAAGATGGGCAGGGGGACAAGGTCCCTTAAATTATCACTCGGACTTGTTAGACTATCCTTGTTTTGGAGGGCTCATGTAGTCTTTTTGGAACCCCATTGCCATTTCTTCTTAAACATCTGCTTTCCAGCATTTTGCTAAGACTGATTATTTTGTTTCTTGCCCAAACTGGATGACATTTTAGAGAATCCCTTAGAAAATTCAATGAAGGAGGGCTGAAAAATATTAAATATTCACTGTATTAGCTTAACCCTCTCATCAAACTTTTTGATAAACTCTGCAGCAGATGGACCAAAAACTAAATCTCTATCCAGAGGAAAATTTCAAATCTCATTTTTCATATCACCTGGGAGGTTCTGGGACTGTAGCCAGGCAAACCTCCTTAAAACTGTACCAGTAACCATAGCCCTGGAAAAAGTATCAACAGCGTTATACACACACTTTAAACAATGAGTTGTGACCTGCAAAATGGAAGAATGTTAACTATTTAAACCAGATTTTGTTCTCAAAAGAAGAAACCGCAGACAAAACATTCTACATATGTTCATAATTAGAATAAACTTTAAAATATGAACCTGACAATAAAAAATTCTGAAAACAAAAGTTACAGAAGCATACAATTTGTCCACACTTGCCAGTTATTTTCCCATGTGAAACATGGCACTTTATGTGTGCAAACAAGGTTCACTAGTGGTTCAAATTCTTTTGGCAATGTAGATGAGTGGTCATTCTTTTGCAAAAGATAATTGATTTGCATGAACGACAGGGCATAAAGTTACCAATAAATTACTCATGACTGGAGTGATTTATTGTTAAAGAGGGTATTATTTTGGCAGATTTATTCTAATTCAGACAAAACCCCAGATTTAAATGAGACAGTTTCTATCACCTGTATTATAAAGGACAGGCAAAACCCCAATTCTGTTTCAAATTTATTAGTGAATGGTTAATTGGATGTGATGTGATGATAGGTATTTATATAAATGTCCAAAGTTTTAATGTGTTATATTGATGAAGTCTGAAAAAGTGAGGATGAAAGCCCTTAATATTTTTTTTTCCTGGTTGGACATGTCATCATGTTTCCTACATTTTGTTTTAGTGATTTGTTATTTTGGTTCAAATGCAACAAGTTGAGTTTCCTTTATATAAGCAAAGCGTCACATTGAGATGAAGCCATTAGCTAAAATAATAGTTTAATACTAAAATATTGTATATAAGATAAAAGGTACAACGGTAGACATATCTGTAACTCTTAAAACCAGCAGGACAATAAAACTGAAGCAGCATAAACTCAAAGTAAAAAAATCATGCCAGAAAATCGAACATAATTCTTTGAATGGATATCAAGTACAGAAAATGGGAGAGAGGTTGTAGAACTTGCTTACGTAGACATCAAAAGCTCATTCAATGTGGTACTGCATAAAAGACTAACAAAGCAGTAGAATTGACTTGAGTGGATTACATAGAGGTAGCGTGGGTAAAACAATAGTTAGAAAAACTGAACTGAGTGGATTACAGAGATGAGTAAAAGAGAAGTTAAAAGAAGACCCAAAGGGTAAGAGTAAAAGGAATACTCAGATAAAACCACTTCATCAGGGATATCACAAGTGTCAATACTGGCACAGTCCCTTGTATGGTCAGCATAGGTGATATTACAGAAGAACTGAAGAGGAAAGTGTGTTTTTATGCTGATGTCTTAAAAGTCAATAAAAGGTTTAATATGTAAGGTGCAGAAAAGATGAAAATGGAATTTGAATGGTTATTGGACTAAAAACAGTCCACAGCTGGAAGAATGCAATGCCACCAATCTAATTATTTTAGGAAGTGATTTTTACTAGGACTTAAATATGACTGGCTGAGATGCTGGATTAGAGTATATTGGATCTCACTGCACATTAGGTGACTGGTCTAAAATAAGGAAACAAATTCAGTGCAGAAGTCACAGCTCAGAAAAGGAATACAAAGCTGGGGAAGCCCCATCAACAGCAAAAGCTGAAAGGAATTGGGAAACAATCACATTTGATAAGTTATAAGCACACAAAAAATTAGAAAAAATATCTAGTAAGGCCAGGCGAACACGAGAATACCACTTTGCCACTGTAATGAATACAGAGCAGTATTGCCACCGAAAAATAAGAAGCTGTTACACCTCTGGGAAGAGGCCATGTAGACTACTGTGTGCCATTCTTGAAATCTCACTTGCAAGAATCTAGGCAGTATCTGGGCAGTTCAAATGCTGATAACAAAAGTAGTTCATTGTCTTTATTTGGTTAAACCTGAAAATAGTCCACATGGATCAGCATTCTACCCTGGTTACCAAAGGAAAGAATGAACAATTATATGAATGGATGAATGAATTAAATAAAATATATACTCACATAAATAAATTAATCGAAAACCATACAAAAACAGATTCATATAGCTTACTGTGGGGTCTATATTAGAACATCGAAGTTTCAGAACTTCAAATGTTCTAATATCGACCCCTAATAAGCAAAAGCTGAAAATAGTTAAGTTTCAGAAAACTGAATTCTTTCCTAGGGGAAGAATTTGGCTTTCCGTTCCTGTCGCTTCGCTATTTTCAGCACTGTAGTGGAAAGTAATGGGTCAGGTTCAGGTAAGTATGCAATTGTGTGGACATGAGGGTTAGGGCGGGTTAGGTTAGTTAGGTTTAGGGCGCGGGTTAGGTAAGTGTGCGAATGTGTGGACGTGAGGGTTAGGGCGGGGTAGATGAGTTAGGGTTAGGGCGCAGGTGAGGTGTGTGTGCAATAGTGACTGACCTTAGGTTTAGGGTTTGGGTTAAGGTAAGTGGGTAGATAGTGGTGTATGTACAGTTTAGTGTAGGGTTAGATGTAAGATTTTAGGTGTATGTGTGTGGATTGCTGTTTGTTTGGTGTGTTTGTGTTGTGTGTATGTGTTTTGGAACAGCAAATTTTTTTCCCTAGGAAAAAATTTGCTGTTCTGAATTTTTGATGTTATCAGTTTTCGGTTACTAGGGGTCGATATTAGAACATTCGAAGTTCTGAAACTTTGATGTTCTAATATAGACCCTTACTGTGTACTTAGTTTTGAAGAAAGCAGGGAGAGAGGGGACCTGATATAAAAAAATCCATTGAGTGGGTAAAGTATTGTTTATGAATGCAAGATTCTGTTTCAAGACACAAGGTAGAGAGATCAGAACACATGCAAGCATTTTTCTGATAAAGGATTGTAGATGATTGCATCAGTCTGCCTGAAGAGGCTTGGTAGTAAAAATATAACAAAATTTAAGATTTTATTGACAGACAATAAAACAAATGTATGAAGAGGAGGGAAATTATTATTTTGTTTAAGTGAGAGCTGTAAATGGTCTATCAGTAGGAAAGTATCGAAGAAAGAATAGGGCACCCTTGTATAACATATAAATCAATGTTTCTGTGTGGTCAGTAACACTAATTTATTACATTACCTTTTTGTAAAAGTTAAGACTGTAAATCAAGACATTACATTATTGAATTATATTTAGTAACATTAAGGAGTAACAGGGTAAGTGCTATATATAGCAATGCACAGCGTAGTGCTTATGCAAAATAATATGAGCTTGTTCAAGGGAAGCCCTACACTACAAAATCCACAGTATAAGCACTGCTGTGGTGATACATTATAGTAGGGGTACGGGTAAGTTATGCATTGCCCACGATGGAAGGCATTCAGTGGACATGAAGATACTGACTGAGTTACTAAACTACAGCCCTTCCACACTACCATGGGTAAGACACAAGCTATTCACACCCTGCTATGGTATTCTGTGATTGTATAATTCTGTGATTACACAATGGTATTATTTTTAAATAAATCCACTATATTGTAGCACTTTGACTTGGTACCATTTAATAACATTGATTCAAATCAGTGAACATGACTCACAGATGTTGTTTGTGTGTGCACATACTTGTATTGGAGACTCACTGTGCAAGATATTTTTGGAGAATAGTATATCCCACTGGAAGTGTGGGTAGTTTAATTTTAGTTATGCCTATTGTCTGAATTTCAAATCATGTATATAAAAATCTTAATGCCGGCAGTAAGTTTATATGACAGAGTATGGCACAGTTCAAAATTACTGATTGCAGGTGAATTTTTTTTTTTCATTTCAAATGGCAGCAACCTTAACGTTTTACTTCTGTTGCAAACTGGTGCTCCTTTCTTTGGTAATTTTTTTTTTTATCAGTGCCGGATGTTATATTTATCTGCAGTCTTTGCTCAATATTATAGTAAACTTTTATCCTACACTTTCACCTATACCTATCCTGGAAGGGCAGACACAAATTTACACCAGGGTTATCATGCATAGCCCTGCTTAATTTGGGAGGCAGGCACTATTAACTGTTTGAAAAGAGAGGCATGAACTTTTAAGTGGGTCTACTAAAAAGCTGTATATGTCTAGGCATCACATGGTCCTAAAGATCTGTTATCTAGTACTGCCATATATTCCAGTTATTATGGTGTGGTCATGTGACATTTGTGCAGGGTCAGATTTACAATGTCAAATGGTACTTTAAACTGCCTAAAACAAATACACATTGTCATATCTTTGGGTTTGGAGGTGGCACAAATCATTGCAGTTCAATAAATCTGGTACATCAGTAAAGAGCCACACACAGTGTTAGGCTGTAAATATAATGTGAATCTATGATACCCACAATAAATTTGCACAAATGAGCATGAATTTTGTTAAGTCTGGAAAAAAACAGACAAGGGCTTAAGCAGTTTTAACAGTGTGGAACCCACTTTAATGGGTGACTGTTATGCAGACAAAATCATGTTTACTCAATAACCCATCCCATAATCAACCTACTAATACATCTTTTTAAAATATTTTCTTTATAAAAGGAGTTTGGACTTACACAGAAAAGGGCAGAGAGTGACTACTAGGTAATATGTTTCATGTGTAACAGATTAACAATTAGCAGATGTTCATGTTATAGACTTTTTTTCTGACCCATCCTTATTCAGTGTCCAGTTTGCCGTCCTGGTCCAGACCACTCACAAACTACAACAATACAAATGAAAACCATATTCAATATAAACATGTAGGCCATATTATATTATATATAAATAATATAAAGCAACCAAACTTTAAATCCAGCTCACATCCTTTATTATTCTTCCTAGACGTAAGCACTTTTGCTCTTTAAACAAAATTCATCATATTTATTGATCAAGTACAGTATTAGCACTTTTCCAAGCAAATCACTCTGTGCAATTAAAAATGAGTCAAACACATTAAAACATGCAACTACATGAACAAACCAAACAAAATACAAAATAAAAAAGGTCAGTTACATAATTAAAAGGGAAATAAATATGTCTCAACTGCATGTTTTATATTTGAAAAACTCCTAAGGAACTTTTATCAATAAGTGTAAGGTACCTGTATGCTATCAGAAGAAATGATGCTCATAGTTCTCTGAGCAATATCAGCAAAATCTCATATTTACAGTTTATTTATTTACTTTCTGTTCTTAAGAAGTTGTGTGTGTGTGTGTGTGTGTGTGGGGGGGGGGGGGTGATACTGATCTTGACCTATGAAAAGGGGGGATGAACTGGCAGTTGTTGCTAGATCAAGATGCATTTCCTCACTTAAATTATATGTTGAACAGGGGTCTATATTAGAACATTGACTTTTTAAAACGTCGAATGTTCTAATATCAACCCCTATTCAGCGAATGCTGACAATATCGAACATGCAGAACAGCAATTTTTTTCCAGGGAAAAAATTCGCTGTTCCAACACACATACACACAACACAAACACACCAAACAAACAACAATCCACATACATACACCTAAAATCCTACATCTAACCCTACACTAAACTGTACACACACCACTAGCTATCCACTTACCTTAACCCAAACCCTAACCCTAAGGTCCGTCACTATCGCACACTCACCTCACCCATGCCCTAACCCTAACTCACCTACCTTGCCCTAACCCTCACGTCCACACAATCGCACACTTACCTGACCCGCACCCTATCCCTAACTCACCTACCCTGTGCCCTAACCCTCACGTCCACACAATCGCACACTTACCTGATCCCGACCCGTAACTTTTCCACCACAGTGCTGAACATAGCGAAGCCACAGGAATGGCCAACCGAATTCTTTCCCTAGGAAGAAATTCGGTGTTCCGCAGCTTCGCTATTTTCAGTGTTTGCTGAATAGAGGTCGATATTAGAACATTCGAAGTTGTGAAACTTCGATGTTCTAATATAGACCCATTGAAGAGTCAGTGCATTTTAGAATCATATCCATTAAAACATTAAACATTATCAATATTAATTGTTGTATTTTACTAAATCAAAAACATTCTTAAATAACTGCAGATATTACCTTTACATGCTCTGTAGTAGAAAAATATTACTGGAATTTTATATTAGGTGACAAGTGAATAAAATAGTCATTTAAATAAGAGTGTTTGTATGCTTATCTCTAGGATTTTTTTTTGCATAAAAATATGACTGTTAGGTAATTTTCAGAGGAAGTGTCATTTTGTTTTGGTTCAATTGCAAGAATCAATGTCACAAATACTTTTCTCACCACAAGTTTCTTGGCTAGGGCTTCAGGAAAGCATATCACCTAGTGATATTGTATTTTCCATTTGTCATAGTAACCATTGGTGCTTTTGTATCACTTCACTGGTAAGACCTTGAGCTAACTAAAAAGTCATGTTTATGTTGATTTTCATTTCTTACTGGCACACTTTTTCCTTAATGAAAAGAATGTTTCTTGTTTTTTCTGCCATTAACATATTTTCAGATGCTCTTTCTCCCATCTCCATTCATTACCTATTCATTGGGTCTGCTTGTGGTGTTGATTATCTAAGCTATCTTGTTTCTACACTTAAATAAGCAGAGTTATTGGCAAATCTCTAACAGTAGGATGAATAGATGTTCCATATGCTTTCAACATAATGTTTAATTTGTTCCAATGAATTTATTTATTATTTATTTATTTTACATTTGTTGACCGGGCTTATCTGACTGAGGGTAAGAGCCCTTTTTCAGCAGAGGTCCTGGGAGAAAAGCTCCAACATATTATACAGTTTTCATTATAAATTAGCATTAAACAGCAATGTTACAGGATTATTACAAGGCATTGAGTGGCAATACAATGTTATACAGTGTCAGTAATCAGGAGTATAGCATAACTATTTCAAGATGTATAAAAAGAAATAATACGTCATTAAGATGAACATAGTTTTTGGGGGTAAGTGGTTACAAAAACCCAGTTTTATCATAATGTAGTTGCATAAAGGCAAGACAATTACTATAGAATGTTTTTCTGATGTGATTAACTTAATAGGTTTTAGAAGACAGTAGAAAAAGTAGTCAAGGAATATTAGAGAGAGAGCTAGTGAGAAGAGTGAATTAAGGGCAAAAAGGAGATTAAGGTATGGGAAGTAGGGGATGTTTAAGGAGGGAAGAGTGCTGTGACAGGACCAGTGACTTTTAAAGTGCTCTTTGGTGGCTGTCTTAAATTGTTTAGGATGTGTAAGGGTCCTGAATTATAGTGGGAGCCTATTCCAGACAACAGTGGGGTGATAGCTGTACATGTTATGTCCAAATTTAGACTTGGGTTTGGAGATTTGTAGTAGGTCTTGGTGAGAGCTTCAGAGAGGTCTGGAGGGACAATAATTGGAGATGAGAGAGGATAGTGACGGGCAGTAGGAAAGCTAGATAGGATAGAATGAATGATCTGGAGCTGAGAGAGAAGACGCTGGTGGGGTAATTCAAGCCAGTTTAGGTGTTTTAGAGAGACAGTGATGGGATTTGTAGGTTTGTTTGGCAGCAAATCTAGCTACCTTGTTGTAGGTAGATTTAAGTTTGGTCAGGAGTGTGGAGTTAGGATTTGTGAGAATTTGAGAGCTGTACATTAGACTGGGTAGAAGGTAGGTGAGAGAGATTGTGACCTTGGCTTCAGAGGTAAGGAATTTTTTTGTTATGGTAAAGGAGCCCTAGTTTTAAATCAGTCTTTTTGATACAGTTATTAACATGCACGTCAAATTTAAACTGATTGTCGATGGTGATGATTAAGAGCTTAGTGCTGGATTCTACCTGAATGGGAGTGTTATTAAGGGATTGTATGGAGAAGGAGGGTTTAATATTGTTAATTTTTTAGGTAGGAAGAGTAACAGCTTTGTTTTTTTTAGGGTTAAGGATGAGCTGGTTGTTGGAGAGCCATGTTTCAACTAAGTTAAAAGAGGCCTGAGTAGCTGAGAAGAGCTTAGAGGGAGAGTTGGCTGTGGTGATGACTGTAGAGTCATCTGTGTATTGCACTAAAGATGACTGAGGACAGGAGGTATGGAGCTGATTAGTAAAGATATTAAAAAGTAAAGGCCCTAGGATAGACCCTTGAGGTACACCCATTTTTTACAGGAAGAGGAGGGGAGAGTGCAGAGTGCCATCTCACTGATCGAGATCTATCATTGAGGTAGCTGGAGAACCATTCAACACTATCAGAGGAGAAGTTGAGGTTATGCAGTTTGTGCAGCAGAAGAGAGTGTGAGATGGTGTTAAAAGCTTTTGAGAGGTCAAAGAATAGGCAAGAAATATGTTTATGTTTGTCCATGGCTATAGAGACAGTGCTGAGGAAGGATAGTAGAGCTGTAGTAGTGCTATGTTTGGGTCTGAAGCCATGTTGAGTGTGTGTAAGCAGATTTTCCTGTATTAGATACTGCATAACTTGTTTATGAATATATTTTTCTAGTGCTTTAGAGAGAAGGGAGAGGATAGTGATAGGTCTAAAGTTGGAGATATCAGAGGAGTTACCTCCTTTGTGTATAGGTAGAGTGTAGCATTGTTTCCAGATAGAAGGGACTTTAGATTCAGAGATAAAGTGATTAATTAGGATAGATACAAGGAGTGCAAGAGAGTCAGCTACTAGTAGAAGAAAAGTGGAAGGGATATTCTCATTTGATGTTGAGCATGGTTTTAACTTAGAGAGTAGAGTTTTGATGTAGCTAGTAGGTACAGGTTTGAGGGAGAAGGTATTTGAGGAGATAGTATTAGGAGTAGGTTCAGAAAAGTTGGAGATGTTAATAGTAGAGGAGTTTGGTTTAGGGTTCAGTAGCTTAGATATTGAAACGATAAAATAGGTATTGAAAATAGTGGCAGTTTCTTAAGATGTCTTGTCTGGGCATGGATTGGGGGAGCTAAGATTACCGGGATGTAATATTTGGTTATTAGAGTTCCAGATATTTTAGGATTAGATTTTAGGGCTGTGGGAGGTTTGTTATAGAAGTCCTTTTTATCTATGTTTATGTGTTTTTTTGTCAGATTTCTGAGTTCTTTATATTTTTGTAAGTCTGCAGGGAGCTTAGTTTGTGACCATTTTTTACATAATTTGTCTCTAGTTACCATAAGGGTACGAGTGGCTTTTGATAGCCATGGAGATATGGTGGATTTAATTCGGACTTTATGAAGGGGAGCAAGTGAGTCTAAGATGCTAAGGAAAGTGGAGTTGAAAGCTAGGACTGCTTCTTCTAGAGGGAGTTGGGTAAGGAATTTCCAGTTTACTTTAGAGAGGAGGGCATTAAAGGTTTCTGGATGGAAGTTAGAGAGTTTACAACAAGTGATAAATCTAGGAGGTTTAGAGAAGTGGGGAGTGAACCTAAACACTTTTATAGGGGAGTGATTGCTCAGGGTGTTAGGTGGGGTTTCAGGGTTATATTTGGAAGGATTAGATACAAGTACCCAGTCAATAAGAGTACTAGATGTGTGAGAGTTGTTTGTATGAGTAGGTTGGGAGATTAGCTGTGTAAAGCCATATAAATGATTATGAGTATTAGAGTTTGGATTACTGGGAGTTAACCAGTTAATGTTGACATCTCCAAGGAGGATAGTTTCACTGGGGATGTGTTGAGAAAGGTACGAAAGAATGTTTTTGAGCAGAGGAATGTTGTCTCCTGGAGGAATATAGATGGTTGCTATTGTGATTGTAGTGTGGTCATTGATTTTAAGGTCAGCTGTCAGTAGTTCAGCAGGAGAAAAGGATGGGATTGGTTTCATAATACTTGTAAGAGCGAGGTGGTTGGAGTAGAGGATGGCTATGCCACCTCCTTTTTTGTGCTCCTATTGAATTCCTATTTGCAATTTGTATAGCTTTGCTAACATCTTCTCGAAAATGGTCTAATGTTGAAATCACTTTTCTGTGTGGAATCAATTGGCTGTTAACATAATTCTTTGATATGAAGGCTGCCCAAAAGATAGACCACCCCCAGTCATCACAGTTTCTGTAATTCCAAAGGCTGCAAATATGTTGTCAAGAGCTAGAACTACTGAAAGTGGGAATAATACTGTTTCCACAACTGAAAATCAAAACCAGGATTATTAAATATAGTTGAAAATTAAGTATAGCTAACACATGGTAAAAAAATGTCTCTCTGCTTAAATGTTGGCTCATGTAACACTGAGTGTCAACATATCAAAAAAAAAAAGAGCAAAAATGCAAGAGAACAGTTAATATCAAAGATCGTTCTTCATCTGTAAACTTAATTTTTTCAGGGAAGCAAGTACCCAACCCCCTGAACTTATATACACCAACTCCAAGATTGCCATACTTTGCAGTAAAGGGAACAATCTGAGATATTGCCATCTTTGGACTTAGTATATGTAAGTCCATTTTTCCAACCATTCAGTCTCTGTATATGAGACTTGCTGAAGCGGGTCCTGATATCTCAGATGGTTAATGCAAAATCCACATACCACAGCCGTATTCAAACCATATAACTCCTTGGAGTAAGTGCCCATAAAACTATATAACTAATGGAGGGAAGCTAAACAGCAGGTATGTAAATATGTGTTATCACCTCCAATTTACAGATGCATGAATTGTGGAGAACAGTATGTAAATCTGATACAGGTTTATAACAGTTCTACTGCAGACTGCCAACATAGAAATATACAGACACATGTCATAAAAGCCTATTATAAAGATGCTGTGCTTGGCAGAGCACTGCTAAACAGCAGCATTAGCATAAAAACAGTGTGCTATATAGAGCACCATGATTACACTTGGAATCTGGAAAGAAGACAACTTTGTTAAGCACCTCACTTTGGTAAAAAAGTGCTTAATATAGAGGATTATGATCAGTTTGCCAATCATAACTCATTATATATTATGTGTTTGAGACAATGATGCCAAGAAATTCACCTCAAGAGTGAAGCTTCAGAGTGAATCTTGGCATCCATGTTGAGAACACATCATTTAGGGTTATGATCTGATATCCAGTCATAATTCTTTGTAGTGCATGGAGTTTTATCTGCTCCATGTACTACTAGTTATTAAAAAAAAAAAAAAAAGAAAAGAAAAAAGCCAAGTGTTTTGTTGCCTTTCAAAGCCGTAAAACACTTAGCAAGCTGACAGAAAGGCCATGAAACACACGGTCCCCTTACATTTACACTTACCTTCTATGCCTCTAAACTGTCCATATTTTCACAGAATGTCCAAAGTTTTTCCTTGTTTGTTTGGTGCACTCCTCATACAGTCCATTGTTTTCGGACATATCATAGAGGATTGAAGACACTAAATAATGACATACATTTAGGTTTCATACTTTGTATCCTTCAAAAATGCAGGCAATAACACATCCTGTTATTTTAGTAATTTTCTTAATTTGTAAGATGGAGACCTTACTAGCATGGACAGCAGACAGAACCAAATATTTTTTCTCCTGCTGTTGTTTACTGATCTCTACTGGTAGATTTAACTACCTAGCATGGGTCCCTATCTTAACAATTTCAGCAGGGCTTGCTTAACATTTGTTAAGGTCAGGTTTCATGCCACTCTAACACTTAACTGATTTGTCTTTTTCCAAATATCAGAGAGTAATCGCGATGCTCCATGCCCTACAATGTTTCGATATGCAAATCCCAGCACCGTTAAGCTCTAGTCTCATACTATTGCATAAGAGCAGCCAGTGTTGATAGGTTCATAGGTAATACAAGGCTAGTCGCCCTTGTGGGTCATTTTCAGCCTAGCCAATTTCCCTCAAATGTGGAAATCAAGCCCTGTATCTTGTGTCTGTGAGGTAAACACCTTGACCATTTTGCCATCCCCATCCCTCGGTCCACCACTGAACATCACGAAGAAGCTAAAACACTTTTAAAAGTTGTTATACCCGTTGTTGTCTCACAGACACACACACACACACACACACACACACGCGCGTGAGCGCGCACACACCTACAGTTTGGAGTGTTTAACAGCATTTAAAGTTATTTGTTCATCAGAAGGACGCATCTTCTAACTATCTATGAAGTAATGCTAAGTGTTTTACAACTTTAAAAGCTGCAAGGTACTTCATACTCTTATAATTTTCATTCTGTAAGTACCAATACATCAGACAAGCTAAAGCTCCATATCCTACAAAGAAATATAAGCAGGTCTCCCTAATCCTAACTCATTTGTTATGTGCAGTTGACAAGAATGCTAATATCAGCTTTTTGAGTTTTGCTTTTTTCTGCTGTGCTCTTGGAGTGAATTTCTTGATATCTGGGTATTGAAAAATAACAAATTAATTATGAATAGATATCTAACCATAATCATAAATGTTTAATGTTTTGTAATGTTTATGAAACTCCCATTCTTCTGTAGAACTGGACAGTGGCATCCAATGACATTACCCTGCATGACAACCCATATCACCTGCATGTCCTCAAACAGGGAACTGACAGATCTTCCACCATTGATAGCAATGAGATCTGCCCCACAGTCCTGGCTAATGATGAAATCCTGGTTAACTGCCCAATGTCAGAACTACAAGGCAGTACATCCTCTGATGCACCAATCTCATAAAACATACCAAAACACAATTACAAACAGTACAGAGTATACCTGTGCATAAGTCTGCTATTAGTAAGTTATAGTCTACTTTGTATTTAGATGTACTTGCAGAATGTAATACTTTGTCCTCTAAGCAAAACAGTTAGAAAAAAATATATCTATAAAGGAAACATGAAAGGCATAGACTTCTTTCTCTGACACATCCTGAAAAAGGTAGTTTAATTAAACAGTTCTAAGACTTTTGCATATATATATTTTTTACTTTGATTTTATGTAGAAGAGGTAACCACTTATCATGTCTAATTTTCTGTTACATGATTTTTTAAAATAATTATCTGACAAATGCAGGATACTGAAGGCCATTCACTGCATACCCCCCAGTGGTGTAATTCATAATCAAAATATTGGGTCTGTATGCTGCAGATAAGTAGCACAGTTAAGTTTTAAGAATTGCTGTACTTGCCAAACTGTACAAAATACATATGGCAAGACTCTCATTCATGGACTGCACAAAATGGTGATGAATATAGTGGCTTTGGTGGTCCAAGATAGTAACTAATAGGTACTATTTGCTATACCCTGGATCATAGATATCAATGTGCAAAGTGGTTTTCTTCAAAATTTAGGTACTTGTATTCAAACTGTCTTGTTTTGCTTTACAATGTCTTGACATTGCAGTTAGTTCTTGCTTCAGATGTATTTATACTCTCTCCATTTCGTGACTTACATTATTCTATCAAGTTCACATTTTCCATTGTTAACTCATTTTTTTTCTTTGTTTCCACTTCTGCCACCTTAGGCAAACTACTTTTAACAGTCCAATAATTTTTTTTTGTTACAACTCATTAGACTGAATTGCTTGTTCTCCATTGCATGAAAAACTCTGTCTATTACTATCTAACTTTGATATCTTTTTCAAACAGCCTTTACTTGAATGTGCTCTTTTGATTTATATTTGAGAACACTTATCTTAGTTTTCTGAAATTACACTTTGCTGTACTTCTTTGAAATGCTCACTGCTACTCCTGGTCTTTCTAAATTATCATTTTAATTTTTGTACACAATTGTTTATTTTCTTCTGCCTGAATTGTTTGTACCTTTAATTTTCTTTTTTTTTAAACATTTTGTAGTGATTTTCATGAAATAAAATAATACAAGAAAAACGATATATAAATATACATAATATATGTCTTAAAAACATCATAACATGAAACAATAACTATTTGCAATGTCCATAATAGCTATAATGTCATTGTTGCAATGTCCATAATAGCTATAATGTCATTGTTGTGATTACAGTTTATATAGCAATTGTTCAAGCTTTAACCAAGTTAATTTCGTATGTGTTATCTTAGTAGTTCTTTCTGAAATAGTTTGCAACTCCCTATTACATACAAGTTTAGCTAATAGTAAAAAATCTGTAAATTATAGGATTTTTTTACACTTCCAATTTGACATAATGATTTTCCTTGCAATTGCAAGGAAGGGCCAAAGAAGGTGGACCTGTATTTTGGGGATATGTGTTGGCATCAGTGCATTGAACAGTAATAATGAGTCAGATACTTTACACTTGTCTGACCACAATGATTTTATGAAATTTCTGAACTCTATCCAGAATGGAGTTACTATTTTACATGTAAGAAACATGTGTAACCAATCTGCGTAAAGTATTTCCTCACATCTCCAACATTTATTAAAATTAACTTTTGATATCAAGTCCATCTTATGTGGGGTAATAAAGCTCCTATGGATGTATTTCTAAGTGAAGATTTTTCCAAGAAGGGGATGACATTGTGTTGCTAATTGATTGAAGTACTAATTCTTTATCACTATCTGAAAAAATGGATTTGTTTATTCTTTCTGTGAAATTCCATAAGGAGTCCTCTGGGATTTTTACATTGGTTCTTAAAGATTTATATATACTTGACAATGATAGAATATTATTAACATGCAAAGTGTTTATTTCACAAAGAAGAGAAAGTATTTTAAGTATAGGTGTTATGTTGGTGATATGACATATTTTAAATTCATTAACTATGTATTCTCTAAATATTTGTATGTTCAACCACTTGTTATGCTTTATATTATATCTGGCCATAAGAGAACATGGTTCATTGATATTATTATTACTGCATAGAAACTGGTGCCAGAAAACTAAACTATTTTCTTCCATTACTTTTATTTTAGATACATTGAAAGAGTCCAGACATGTCTTTGTGTATGCTATGGGAAATATTAAAAATATTAAGCTTTTTATCATATGATTTTTGTTTATTATCTTTTTAAAATTATCTAATATATAGTTAATGAAAAGAGAGGTTTTTTATTCTTATTGGTATTGTAGAAATGGTCTTTGACAACAAGGAAGGTTTTTTTTTAATTTTCTGAGAACATATTATTGTCAGTAGTTGTGTCTATGTCAGATAAGATACTTATATGGAGATTTTTCGAGTTAGAACTATATTTGGAGTTTAACCGTTGGCTCATCACATTAATTATAGTCGATTCTGCATAGCTCTAAATTAGGGAATGCTATTCCCCCATCTTTCCAGCTTCTGTAATGCTAAGCATGGCTGATTCTTGGCTTTTGAGGAAACCATAGGAAATTTATTAACATAGAATTTAGTTGTTTCATTAACTTTTTGGATTTAAAGTTTGGAAGTAGAACAAAATTTTGGGTAATATGATAATTTTTATTAATGACAGTCTTTCTTCTATCATAAAATACATTTTATTCCATCTATTTAAAAATTCCTTAACTGTGGATAATAGGTATTTATAGTTCGTTTTTAAAGTATTATTCCATTTTGACTTTATGTATATTCCTAAATACTTAATGGTGTCATTTGCCCAGTTGAAATTGTTGCGTTTTCTTAGTAAAGTGCCTACTTTTTTATGTATTAAAAATGTTTCTGTTTTGGTGTGATTACAGCTTAGACCTGAAACCTCTTCAAAAATTTGCAGGGATTTTGTTATGTGATCTACAGAGGAATCTATATTTCCAATTGTTAGCATGACATCGTCCACAAAAAGTTGTATTTTAGAATTGTAGTTTGGGCTAACAGAAAAATCACCTTATATTAGAATTTGCTCTTATGAAGTTAGCTAGGGATTCTACTGATAGGGCAAATAATAAGGGGGAGAGTGGGCAGCCTTGTTTAGTACCTTTTAGGATGTTGAGTGGACCTGATAAAAAAGCATCAATTTTGATGTATGATATTGAGTTAACATATAGTCTGTTAATTATATCAATAAAGTCAGGGGAGAAGTTATATGCTTCTAATGCTTTAAATAGGACCAATTTATAGAGTCAAAAGCCTTGTTTACGTCTAGGCTAATAATTGATAGTTCTTTTTTTTTCCCTGTTAGCATGATCTACTAAGGATAGGAGCCTGATAACATTGTCTTGTACTCTTGTTTTTAGGATGAAGCCTGCTTGATCATCACCTATTATGTTAGGAATCAGTTGATTTAATCTGTTAGCTAATATTGATGTAAAAATTTTATAGTCCACATTTAATAGTGAAATGGGACAATACGAGGTTACTATTTTGGTGCCTTTGTCATGTTCTAGGATAGGGGAAATCATGGCATATTTCCAGAAAGGGAATGAGCTTGTCTTTTTTCTAAATTCCTCAAAAGCTTCTAAAAGTATCTTTAATGTATCGTTTGTGAGTACTTTATAAATTTCTCGTATTAATCCATCTAATCCTGGGGCTTTATTATTCTTAAGACTTTGAATCTTCTCTTTTAGTTCACTTAATGTTATTGGTTTGAGAAGTTTGTTATTCTGTTCTAGTGATAGTTTATTGCCTATGTTCTCATTTAAGAAGTTATCTTTTGGGACATTGTTATTGATATTTGGATTTGTGTTATTTATTATTTTGTGATGCTTTCTAAAAGTCTCAAGAATTTCTTCTAAATCTGTTACAATTTTAATTTTATTTTTAGTTTCATCAACAATTTCCCTTATATATTTAACATTTGGTTAAGTTTTTTGATTTCACAGCTAATCTATGCACGATTTTTGGGTTAGCAGAGTAAGACTGTAATTTTATTCTTTCAAAATGTATTGCCACTTTGTGGTTAAGAATTTCAGTGTAATCAAGGTTTAATTGTTTCAGTTCTGTATTTGTGTTTATGTCTTTATTATTTATATTTCTTTTTAGTTCATCAATTTTTGATTGTATTCTCAATAGTGTACTATCCCATTCCTTTCGTTTATTTAGGTACCAGGCTTTAATTTTACCAAATAACTTTAGAAGTACTATCATTGTGATTTTTGTCTAGAAATATTTTAATTTCTTTCAATAACCATTCCTTAAACCCAGTTAGCATCACAATGTATGCTGGTATTCTTTACCAATATCATTATTGACTAGATTTCATGTTGATTTTGAAGAAAATAGTGTTGTGGTCGGACATTGGACAGGAGCTAATGAAAACTTCCTGGATTTTTGAGAATAAATAATCTGTAACCAATACCTTATCAATGGTAGTTTGCGTGCCGAATCTGTATGAATAATGAGTGCATTTTAGGGATTTGGGTTCTATTTTTTCATAAATATCTCTTATATTTGAATTATTGATGAATTTGTTCAATCTTTTAGCAGGTGCAGATATCTTAAACTTATCACATTTAGTAGTGTCACTTCTGGAGAGAATACAGTTAAAATCACCTGCATATATTATTTCTCCTTTAGATTTGATTGCAAGTAAATCAAGATATTTATTCACTGTTTTAGCACTGATACCAAGTATCCAATAAGTGTTGGCTAATGTGATTAGTTTTTTATTTATTTCTAGAATAATTAAGAACATGTAATTTTTGTCTGAATATGTGTCGATTATTTTAGGTACTGGTAGTGTTTTCCTCCACAATATCATGGTGCCTCTTCTTTTGGTCCAAAAATGAGATTATGCAAGTATAGAGTAGCCACTGAAAGACATCCTATTCAAATCTTCTCCTATTATATGAGTTTCTTGCAAGAATGCAATATCTACTTTCTTAGCTTTTAAATATTTGGTTAAGTTTCCTCTCTTTATAGGATTGTTGAGTCCATTTACATTTAAGCTCAAACATTTATAAGAAAACATTCCTATAGATTGTGCTAGATAGCAAAGATTCTATTATGAACATAACATGAATACTGATTATAACTGTAAAACATTTAAAACTATTTACAAGTCTAAACATGGAATATTTAATTCCTGGTTTGATGAGAAATTCCTCTAAACCACCTTCGTCCATCCTAAGAACAGTAATCTATGTCTGTTCTGTGCTAATGCAATTACAATAGTTGTATAGAATGTAATAAGAAGTGAAAAAAATAAAAGGCTACTCCTTAAAATGATTACTGATTTGAGTAGTAAAATATCAAAATGTGTGAAATTACAGTTAATAGAGTATTTGTGGTAATTATGTATATTAGAAGTAATTATCTTTGTACAACCAAATCAGAGAGTTATTTTAAAACAAAAGACCTATGTGTATTATTACAGGAGTAGGAGAATAGTAATGCCTTTAGGTAGCTTATGTTTAGCTATGTGTCTAAAAATTTGCCAGATAGATTTAATAAAAAACATGAAACTATCAACAATTTTAAGTAAAAGCTATTAAGATTTCAGATAAACATTAAAATTAAGCAAATCACTTAAATCCATAATGGGCTCAATGGCCTGCATTTATATGATGTTACTCTTTCACTGGAAAAGTGGAATGATGTTGAGTAAAATAGATCTCTAAAATTATATCGATTTGCAGTCTGTGGAGTCAGCAGATTATTTACTAATGTTTTGAGATGCAAGAAGTGATTAATGTATCTGACATAATCTCATGCTAGTACAAGCAGGAAACACAGACTTTACAAAGGGAGCATCTCATGTGAGAGTGTGGAACAAATCATGTAACCATATGGGATGAAAGCCTACTTTGTCTGAAAAATATAACTAGGGGGAATATAATATTTTTGTAATGTAAACATCTTGTCTTATTTAAGTAATGCATAAATGTACATCTATTAAACTAGAGAACACAATAGCTATTCAAAAAACTAGTAAGTAACTCTCTCTGTAAATTAATGAAAGCAGATATTGCAAGTCCTGGCAATAACAATAGAAGAAATTAGTAATGTCTGACTTCTGTACATATTATGCTAGGGACATCTATAAACATGTATATGTATAAATGGCACAGACAACACAGTAATATGCAACAGTTGAACAGCAAATGCTATAGATACACAGGTAAAGTAGGTTTGATTATCTCAGACCCATATGCAAACATAATGTAACAAATTTGCTGTCAGCAATAGAAATGTTTCAATACATGTGTAAGGGTGATCACAACAGAATGGAATGAGTTCACATATCTAGGTGCATATTATAAGGATGAGTGTGTACTAGTCATATAGAGCTATACCTATGTATATCTAGCTAGAACAATGTATTTGAACTACAAGTGTATACCAAAGTTCATAATTACTGACCTGTGCATATATATCTTAGAATAAACTATGTTCAAAAAGGTAAGTTATTAAAGCTAGATAACAAAACAGGTATCTAGAAACAAGTAAGTAACACTCTCTGCAAATTTATAAGATCTGGTACATTTTCACAGATTGTAGTTAAATAAGAACCTTGGTCTTTTAAAAGCATACATATCTTGCTTTCATCAAACTGGGGATATAGATAAGTCAGTTGAACTGAGAAAAGGACAATAATTGTTATAAAAAGAAAAAGAAAAGGAGAGAAACAGACAAAAAAATTATTTCTGTATGTTAAATATTTTCATTAACTGAACACATAGAAGCCTTTCTGCAAACCTATCTGTGAACTTCAGTTAAATGCTTGTTTAAATATCTGCATTGTTACAAGTAATTAAATCATTGAATATGCATTTTAATAAGATCAAAATATCATTTACCATTAAGAAAAATGATTTCTATAACAATGTGCAGCATTTAGCACTTACATAAAGCAAATCCTTTCATTTCTTAATAGTCCTTTTGTTCTCTGCGATTCTGTGGCATTAACTTCCTTATTCTCCTCAGATAAAAAAATCGAAGCATGTTGAGAGGTCAAAGGTCACACTGCACGTCTATTTGTGCTGTTTCAGTGATGTAATCAGTTTACAAACAAGCAGGAAGTGTTCTAGGCTCAAGAAAGAGCTCTTATGAAGCTTTTTGAAATTTTGGTGGCAAAATGCAGCGCGAAGGTAATTTAAACAAGTATATCATGCTCAAAATGTTGTATGGCTCTTGTGCATAGCAAAAAATAAACAGGCAGAAAGAGTAAATCATACAGTAAAATGCTTAAACTACTTATTTTTGAACAGTAAATATGTACATTTTAAAGCCCTCTTTCCCCCTTCTACTTCCCTCAACTTTAACATACTTTTTAAATATAAAATTAGCACTATTTACATATTAAAGACATTTCTGGTATCTATCTCATGTTAATTTATAAAGCCAAAAGTCAGTGTGGAATGTTTGTATGGTCACAACAAATACATACTTTGTGTAAAAATCTTATTATAACTTTATATGATGGGTATAGTGTGCTAATAGTAATAAGTTTAAATTGAAGTAATGTGTATCTGTATCATTTGTATAATTTGTGAAGCTGTTGTTTGAAGGCTATTGTCATTTACTGACTGTCTGTGAGATTAACAGAGCAGTGTGAATGGATAGAAAAGAGAGGAGAAAAAAAGGAATCAATAAGTACTGGATAGGAATGATATGTTACCCCTGATGTAATGCATAGCCTGCATAATAAATATTTGCTATAAGGTGTTTATATTACTGCAGTTTATTTTTAAGTAAATATTTAAACAAGTTTGTTTATGTTGGAGTACTTAGCAACTGTATATATTATCATGCAAAATGAAAGGAAAAGAATGAAAAACAAAGGAAAGAAAAGAAAAAGGAGAGCAGGATTGAGAAAAAGATAATATAGGAAAAGCAGGCTTAAGTATATATATATATTTAATGCATAAGTAAAAAGTTTGTACCTTATGATTCCATTTGTATCCTGTGTTTTCAGATGTATTGTTTGTTAAGTTTTGAGAGTGATGTTTTTATACTATTTCCCCTTAAGCTTCTTACTAGATTTATCAGTTGTAGTTATTTTACCATTAACAACTTTTCTTTTCAGACTGGGCAAAGAAAGGTCCATTTCTTCTACTTTCTCAAGTAAGTTACTTTTCCTCATGAAGGATGATGCTTCTTCAAGAGAATTGAATATTTTTTGACCATCCGAAAGGGTAATTTCGATTCTGACTGGAAACATTATCTGGGCTTTAATGTTGGCTTTTTTTAAGTCTTTAATAAGTAGGACACATGATTTTCTCTTTGTGATCACAGTGGAAGTGTAATCATTGTCAAATCTTATATTTTCCCCATCGACTTGGACTGCATTTCCTGACCATGCAGCTCTTAGTATCAAGTCTTTGTCTTGTGTAGATAGGAATAATTTTACAATTTTACAAAACTGTTTAATTTTTGATGCAGATGTATATGACAGGGACCTGTGGGCTCTCTCAATTCCGAAAGATAAAGCTTCAGGGAGGTTTAATATTTTTGGAACCCAATCATTTAGGAAGAGAATCATATTATTTCCTTCCATTTTCTCTGGAACTCCATAGATCCTAATGTTTCTTCTGGATCTATACTCTAGGTCTTCTACCTTTTCTAGTAACTGGTTATTTTGTTTTAGTAAAAAGTTTATCTGGTTATTATTTTCCATTTGTCTGCCATCTATTTCATTTACTGATTCTTCTATAGCTGCTATTTGGTCCGAGTGAGTAGTAATAATTTCCTTTAAGTCATCAATTTGTTTTTTACTTTCTTTCTTCATATTTTCCATACTCTTCTCTAGATTATCCATCTTTATAAAAAGATCTTGAATGCTGGTAATTATTGTTCGAAGTTACTTTTTCATAGTGCTGTCTTGTAGAGATGTCTTTGAGTGATTCATAGCTGTTTCAGTCTGTAACTGGTAACAGAACTTCTGACAGGTAATATGTTGGCAAATAATTGAAAAAAATTAAGATTTCTTCTGATAAAGTTGTTCACAATATCAATATAAGTAGTTGTGAAAAAAATCTTCAATATTTATTGAGTTAAAATAGTAAAACCCTGTCAGAAAAAAATAATTTCAGGCAGAGCATCAAGAAAGGGCAGCTAACTCCTTGGCATCTTGGCCACCTTTATTTTCCTTTTGATGCCTATAATATATTCTCTGTCTCTAGCTGATATCTTTAGTGTTATACACATTTGTGGTCTCAGCACATTTATCTCTTACACTTAACTTAAATAAGTCATATTATACAACTTGCAAGGTACAGTCCAGCTGTTTATCTTGCTTAATAAATGCTGGAATCTGTTATGTGGTCCTGTTGTGACATGATATATGTTCAAATCTTGTTCTCTTGTTCTGCTTAACAATAAATAATTTAACCTATTATCAATGGATAGCTATATATATATATATATATATATATATATATATATATATATATATATATATATATATGTGTGTGTGTGTGTGTGTGTGTGTGTGTGTCCCCATTAGAGACATAGCTGCAAAACCAGGGATGAATTTCCTGTTCCCCATCCAATTGTCCAAGTTGCACTTGAATTGGGTCAGGGTGGGATTCTGCTTCACATGTATGGGGAGTCTGTTCCAGAGAAGGGGTAGTTTCTGGGGTACATAACCATCTCTTCAGCAGGGCCTATGTATATCACAGGCAAGGTTTCAGTCTTTAGAGTGGGTAATTCTGGTGCTGTTTTTTGTAGATATGGATGACTTCCATCAGAGTGGGCTTTGATGTTGCCTTTCATGCTAGGCATAGATCTCCCCTCAACAGCCCATGGGAAACAGAATACAGGGACAGGGCTTTTAGGTCACCTGCATAGGACATGATATTTATGCCATGTATTCTTTACGTGAGGAACCTCTGTGAATGTTCCAGTTGTTGGATGTGCCTGGCATTGTACTCAATTATAGGTCTGATGATTGTCGAATACAGTGGAACAAAGATATCCTTGGATCTAGATGTCATACCTTTGTTTATAAGTTGCACAACATAGAATGAGTTCCTCAATACCATAGACACATGATAGCCAAAGGCTAGATTAATGTATATTTGTGTCCTCAAGTCCCTAACTACTGGGTTAACCTTTAGGGGTGTGTTGTTAATATTATAGTTACCAGTAGTGGCTGTCTTTCCAAATTTATTTATTATTACTTATTTATTTAACATTTGGTGACCAGGAAAGTCTGACTGGGTCAAAAACCCATTTTCAGTGGATGCCTGGGGAGAAATATATCCACAACAAATTACATCATATGATATGACAAAAGCACAGGTTGTAATTATTATAAAGTTAAGAAACATGAGCAAGAGAAACAACAAACTACATCACAGCATATGATAAAAGCATAGACTTTAAAAGTTATAATAGTTAAACATAGCAAGACAGATTAGGAAAATGCACATTTTGCACAAGACATTTCAAAACTAAAAAAAATAAAAATAATGTCAGGATGACTCAGAGGTATACGGGGAAGTAAGAGTAAGAGGGTGGTTCACCAGGGTATAATGAGTATAAAAATTATTCTAGAAGACAGAACAGGTGCTAAGATGCAGGGATGCACATGAAGAGGGGGTGAAAGTAGAAACTAAAGGGGGAGCAATAAATACTGAGGTTATTAACAGAGAGGTAGGAGGGTTAAGGGGGAAAGTGAGTGAGGAGTAGGAGTGGGATACAAGGAAGAAGGAGAGGGAATGGAGAATTAGCTAGTTTTGGAGCAGGAGAACATATATAATTTGAGAATGAAATTCTTTAAAATGTGTTTGAATCTGATGAGGTTACTATAATAACATTAATAAAACAATGACAACAACAACAACAATAATAATAATAATAATAATAATAATAAATAATGATAATAATAAATTAGAAGAATAACACTATTATGCATTTCTTGAAATTTAGTTTTAGTCCATGGCTCTCACACCAGTCATTTGCTTATGCCAGCCCACATTGGAGAACATTAGTGTCAGCAAGGGATTCTATGAGTGCTTCTAATTTGCAATCAGCTGCAAATCTGGTCAGCTAGAAGCACTTGACTTTGGCCTTGACTTCACAGAAGTAGATGCCAAAAAGGAGCAGTCCCAGGAACAATCCCTGGGGGGACTCTGCTGGTGGCTGGCCTCTTTGAAGAGGTGGACTCCCCAGTTCTAACATATCAAATCTTGTCTGTGAGTCAGCTGGCTATCCACAGGGTAACATAAAGATTTATACCTAAGCTGTTGAATTTGTCAACAATGCAAGACAGAGATATTGTGTCAAATGACTTGGTAAGGTCAAGATAGGCAATATGAACCATTCTTCCCTCCTCCATTGCATTGGTGACCTTCATAAAGAAGTCCAGTAGGTTGAGTAGGCATGATCTGCCCTTGAAGAAACCATACTGGGCTGGGTCCAGTGTATGGAGGTTTCCTATCTCATCATTAATCATTTCAATAATTCTTTCCATGGCTTTGCATATGAGACTAGTGAGACTTATGGATCTGTACTTTCCAGGGTCTGTAGATGGTCTGCCTTTGTGCAGAGGGATGATGGTTGGTTTTCTCCATTTGTGAGGCACAAAGCCTGTTTGAAAGCTACAGTTAAATAGTGTTTTCGAGAGGGCCTGATAGGTCATGTTTCATGCTATTTAGAAGACAGCCTTAGATATTGTCAGATGCACATTGATGCAGTGTTCTTGGCCTTAGAGAAAGCCTTGAGGCCTGTTCTTTAGTGGTAATCAGGGGAGTTATATTTGATGGTATTTCCTCAGGGGAGGCTGAGGGGGAGAGTGAGGTAAAGTTAGAACTGAATTTGTATGCCAGTTGGTCTGCTATATCTTCTGGGTCAGTATAGGTGGTGCCATTAACAATGAGCTCTGCGCACAATTGTGAAACAAATTTATTAAAAAGTGTCTACAAGCTAATACAGTTATACTACTGTATAAGTTATGATTAGTTATGCTACTCCATTATGAAATACGCATAAACAATCTCAAGGAAGAGAATATCTGGAGTTG
Organism: Protopterus annectens; assembly: GCF_019279795.1. Classification (NCBI taxonomy): domain Eukaryota; kingdom Metazoa; phylum Chordata; order Ceratodontiformes; family Protopteridae; genus Protopterus; species Protopterus annectens. The sequence continues at coordinate 1,449,120,624 of NC_056739.1, read as the reverse complement.
ATAAGAATTTCTTCTCTCTCTCTACTTAACTGCGGCAAAGTTTTTATCTGCAAAGCTTCTCTAGGTCATATCAATACAGTCAGGCAAACAGCTTTGATCAGCCATGGCTATTCATAAATGTCCCTTAAAGAGAGTTCATTGATGTATCAGAAGCACAGTCTTTTATACTTTTTTATCTTCTGAATCATTTTGACACTGCAAAATTAAAAGTTTTCTCTCTCAGAAGTCAAACAGCTAGAACCAAAACATTCTGATTACATTTACACATCTGGTATATAGTTTGCATTTACACACACACACACACACACACACACACACACACACACACACACACACACACACACACACACACACACACACACACACACACACTCACACATACTACCTGCTGGAAGTAGTGGTGGGGGTGGAGTTTTCAGACACGCACAGAAGTTTTTTTACTTTTCAAGGCTAAGTTCTCCTTATCTCAAAACTACTGGTCTCAGTACATTCTGTAATTAGTTCTCTTCTCTGTGTATTATGAAACTCAGTGAAGGCACAGCTGAATATTTCTTAAGGGTGCTAATATAGCTAAAAATATTATAAGTAAATCCTGCAGTGCTAACTTACATGGAACAAATCCTTGCTTTACTAGCTTTAACTGTAATGTAAAATCATACTTACTAGTGCTGCAATCACACATATGCACACTCTGCTTATGAGGATCTCAAGCCACAGGCTGAGGCAAAGTGTGTGGGCCTCTAGACTGGTCTAAAGTCCATATGTTTCATTATTATCACTTAAGTATTTTCCCCTCCTATATTTCCAACTACTTTCCTGATTGTGTCTTTCCTGTACCCTTATCTTGCAGAGTTCACTGGGTGTATTTTCAACAGAAATCATGCCCATGTATGACTTACTGTGATAACTCTGTGGTAATACATGGAATAACTTTTGTAAATTAAATTAATTTACTCTACTTCTTTAGTAAAATTATTCCTTTTGACACAGCTCCTACAGACTTGATTAATAGCAATACATTTCCTTTTTAACTACAATTGCACCTACTGGGTATGGCTTTTTCTACATTTTATTTGACAAACTTCTCATTTTTATCACATTCCACAACTCATTTTATTCTGCCTTACTTTTTTTCTCTCTCCCATATCACAAGCTACTTCATCTTGTAGGCTTGTTCTTCATTTTTGTTCATTGTATATTTTCTTGCTGGTTACTCAGGTGATGTGTGTGGGGTCAAAATGTGTATTTTATGTATACTCTGAGATTATTCACCTTAGACAAAGCGCTATCTCTGCTTCATAGAATTTTCACTCCTTCCCTAAGATGGAGCAAACTTAGAAGTGAGAATATACCAGTAAGGGAAGTATTTGGGGGTGGCTAAAACTAGTGTTGAAATTTGTTACTGCTCATCAGCATGAAATCCAGTGAAGCCTGACTGCATTTTATGCATTTCTATACTTGAGTTGATGGGCTTCATGGATTTGTGCACAAAGAACTGTATTAAGGAACAAGGAACTTCTGCCTCAATAGACCCATTTTTAGACTATGCCACTATATAGAAATTAGGCCATGAGACACATTCTTTGTGCTACAAATACATTAGGTTTACACATCAATTTCTTACAACCTTATGCCTGTATATAACACTGGATAGTGTAGTAAAAAAAAAGGAGCGCAATAAGAATAAGCTAAAAAAAAAAACTCTAGAAAGGATGAAGAAATAATGGACATGACCAGCAAAAATACACTTAAAATGTCACCAGTAAAATGGGAGCAACAAAATGAAACATGGTGTCACTGGCTGATGGTAAAGAAGTATTGAAAATGTGAGGCAAGAAACCCTGTTCTTTTTCTCTTTACAAGAACACAGGCTGGCCAGCAAAAGGTGAGAAAATAGGTCTGAGAGGCAGAAGCTACAGTTCCTTGTACATAAAAGTCATGGCATTTTGTGCGTAGAAGGGGCTCATACATGCTGTGAACAGTAGTGCATAAAACTCCCCATTTTGGAACAGTACAGCGGTAGCGTTGTTACCTCACAGCAAGAGGTTCTCCTGTTCGATTCTCGGCTTGGCTTGGGAGTGCCTTCTGTGTGGAGTCTGCATGTCCTCCCCATGGTTGGATAGCGTTTGAAAGACATGCATGCGTAAATGGGCCTTCCTTCGTTGAAGGTTAGGCGTCAAGCTGGCACCTCGGCATTTCGTAAAAATCTACTGCCAATCATTAGCGGACCAGAGTTCCACTGAGGCGACCCCTTACCGAAAGGCAAACAACAACAACTTCTACCATATTCAAATATGAAGTTTGGTCATTCAGAATAAACAGTTATACATTCATTCATATGGAAATCTAAGTAATAATTTATGTTAAAGAAGCTGGCCACAAGCATCAACAAGGAAAAGATAAGCGAAAACATAAGTAAGCACAAATGTTTATAATTTTATTTATCTGGTTACTAATCAAATAAATTAACTTTATTTCATACTCCTTTCAGCCTTAAGCCTCACAACAAGGCAACTGCAATGCAATACATAAGGATAATCTCAGATGATCAGGCCAGTAGGCACATATTTAGCAGTTAGGAAGAAACTGGAATACTAGTAGAAAACATACAAAGATGTATGTCATGTGAGAACCTCACTATGACCTTAAATACCCAAGTAGGATCACTGCTGCAGCAGAATTTCTGACATGGGAATTAAACGGTAGGCAGATGTTCACCTATTCAAGCCTAATCCCAAAACTGCATTAAAGTATGGACATGAGCCAACTCCTCCCTATTTGAGGGTTCATTTGTGTGGAAGGTCATGTTTCACAAGTTCATAGTTACTAGACATGTGGTCTAGGAGAGAATGAGGAGTCTAGTCCAGTTTCTCAGTTGCCCCAGAATATTGTCAGTTTAAATGGTTTGTGCAGATTCGTACAATAATCAAATGCAGGCTGTGCTAGAAAAACCTCAGACAAGAAGAAGCTTATTAATAGCTTACAGCCTTAATCCTCTGCACAAACTGTCAGATACTTCTGAAAGCTTCGACTTTAGTACCCTATTCTTAGTTTCTATAAGTAAAAGTATAAGTAATGAGAGGGGTAGTAATTTCTCTAAGCTTCTGCCCCTCCCTCACTTGCAGAGATCCACAGGACTGCCTAGTAGAAGGGGTAAGGAAAGAGGAAGTCGGTATTGCAGTAGTGATTCTATATGAACATTGACTGTTGGGAAGAGTTTCTCACACAGCTGCACTGTGTTCTTTGCATGGATCACTGTTGGAGTAGAATTCCTGATATATGGGAATATGGGAAGACTCGTGCTGCTACATGAAGAATGGAGAGCTGGAAAAGAGCTGCATTCATCCTGCCATGCCCTTTAAATGAGTCCTTGCTGTACAGCAGTCAAAAAGCCTGCTCCACTCCTGGAATACTGATCCAGTTTGTAGTAGTTTGGAAAATTTGTGGACAGAGAGCATAAGGTGGCCGTCTTGCAAATGGAGACATTCTGTCTGAAGTAGCATTTGCTCTCACACAGCTTGTTTTCCCAATGACCTTTCCATACTTCTGTTGACAAAAAAAGCAATGCAGTTAGCTAATCGCTTGAAAAATATTTATTTAAACACTGCTCTTTCTTATTTCCTTTAGCAAAGGCTATAAATAACTGATCACAGATCGGTCAGGTGGAAGGACTAAGTCCTGTCCAAGCAATATCTAAGTTTACCACTGACATCCAGAAGGTTGCAGGATCCTCTCTAGGGTTGTGGATGGATGTGGGTGAACGGATGCCCTAATTAATGGAGATTTCAGACACTACTTTAAGCATAAAAGAAGGGTTTAGTCTGCGATTAAACTTGGACCACCATAAATAGCTCCCAACACATCAGTTCTGATATTTACCTGATTGATAACATGGCAATCAAATAGATCATCTTCCAGGACAGATAATTAATGGGACTGATGTCACTGGTTAAAAATGGTGCAAAGTCAGCATTTCCAGAAACAAAATGAATATATAAAGTGGTGGAATAGCCCTCCATGGTGGTCTAGTATGAAGAATTCCCATCATGATTTGCTTGACAAAATAAGTTGTTCATTAAGAGTTATCTTGTAATGCATGCAGAGATGGCAGACTCATGCACTTTAATAGAAGATTATGATAGTCCAGATGAAAAAAAAAATCTGTGGTGCTGCTGAATTCCAAGGGGGAACTTCACTCCAGGTCACACATTGTGATCTCAAGTTTGCATCACTAGTCTGCAAAGGGAGATAACAAATGAGCCTGCCCCTTTATTTATGTACCACATCTGTGTGCTATTGTCTGGTGTAAGTAAGAGTAACCCATGGCTTCCACAAACTGTTAAAAGTCTGGATGGTTATAACAATTGCCATCATTCCTTTATGCGATGTGGAGCTTTCTCTATGAATGAATCAATTTACCTTAGACACCGCACTTACATAAGGCCATTAAATGAAACATGATGCCTCTGCTATCAGTGACTAGTTTGATTCACATGGTGGAAAGGCAGGCCCTCGTTCATATGTACCTTCCCTGCTTGCCAAATGAAATCATTCTGTATGCATGGAAGCATTGGCAAGACTTTGTCTACAGACTTTGTATGCTCATTTCAAGAGGCCTCCAGGAACCACTTGATCTTTCTCATATGTAGCCTCACTAGGTGGGTCATCAGGATAACTTAGGCATATACCTTAGATCTTGCTGGCTTATGAGGGGAAACATGATCTCCAAACACATAGCTTTCTCCTTTAGTAAACATACTTTGCTTTCTGCCATATACAGCTCATTCTCAGACACACTCTGGTTGTGTCAGGGGTGAGGCTGTATTTGGGGATATTGAGAGAGTGCCCCAGTGCCCGGAGGCAGTTTCTTGTAGTAACAGCTTTTCTCAAAGTTCTCTGAATGAAATGGCTTGAAGGAGGCAATTATCCTGCTATGGCTATATATGCTCCCCTTCTCGAAAGGTTGGCCACAATGGAAATCAGGCACTTTGTAAATTCTGTATTGCCATAAGTGTAACAAGGAAAGGAAAACTGTAAATGGCTATCCCCTGCTTTGAAGCTCACATTCCTTTGGTGCTCTTTGCAAACATCCTTCACATCTAGCACCGTTAGGAAGGCCCTAAGTAAAAGGAAGAGAAGGAAGGACTGCAAGGCAAACCTGTTGAATTTTGGAGTTTTCAAAAACAGGTTAATTGTTGACAAATCTGACTCTGTTCTCTAATTTCTATCCTTTCTGAATACCAGAAACAGCCAGGAGTACAAATCCAACCATTCAACTCTTCTGTAGACTTTTGATGGCTCCTTCAGCTAATCTTTGGTCTAAATGAAGAATGACTAATTCCATGTGGTCCTCTGTCAACATCCTAGTGAATGGTGGTTTGAATTTGAACTCTGTATTGTATCTGCATATAATTATATTTATCACCCAAATGTCCATTGCTATGCTTTTCAAGAACTTATGGAAATAGTTTAGCCTCTCCCAAGTGGGAAGCCAATGAGGCTCAAGAGGTCTCACATTGCTGCTGCCTGCAGACTCACCCATGTTGTCCTTCTTTTCACATATTTGTTTCTCAAGTGCTTTCTTGTTCTTCGTCTGTTGGCCTTTAGTCTTATACGTGTAGAAATGGACAGATGTGGAAGAGTAGTTTCTGTTGTATCTGAGTATGGAGGATAGATAAACTGTTTTACAGTTTTCATTACTTTTGCCTTTTTTCTTGCAGTGTCTTAAAATCTGCTTTGTAGGGCTCCAGAACAAAAACTCCTTACCCAGAGTATCACTGAGTGGCTCCCTGTTAACACCATTCAGCAAGGATAGAGCCTCAGCTAGTTGTGTCATCTGACTGACTCCACAGTAGCTGCTCAGGTAGCCCCACAATCATATCACGGCCACACATAATAATATGCTTCCCTTGTTTTTAATCTCTTGGGGAAGTTTTGCAATGTCTGCCTTCAGGGATTCATCTTTCACTATTTCTATCAAATTATCTACTTGCTTAAGGACATAGCCTTAGTGTTTGGTTAAGTGTGTTTATCAGATGACAGCCATGAAGGTCAATGTTGCCAACAAACAGTCTTTCTTTTCTTTTGATTATGGCTAGAAGTCAGTTATCCATACTCTTGGGCAGATTACTAGTGCCTGGAGCCAGCTATTACCCTTTGTTATAATCAGCAAAATAATCACATTGTCAGCAACTGGGTTTTTCTAGAGACTCTGGACAGTCTAGTGGACACTGTAGAATTTGTCAGGTTTCTTGTGGGGTTGGGAGTTGAGAGTCTGATTCTAGTGAAGCTGTCAAATAAGCAATATAGAAAGTCTGAAATACAGTAGATATCTCTGTAGTTTTCAGTTCCTTTAACACCAGAAAGTTGTGTCATCTTCTTTTGGTATCTGATGCATTACAGCCTCTCATTTAAAATGATTTTACATCAAAGAGCGTTTTACCAAAAGAAAACATTCTGTAGAAGTGACCATGATCAGATGACTTTCTCACTGTCTGAGTTGTATCCCAGCAGGAAGGACAACTGAGTAGTCAGTTGGGGTGTTGGCCAACTAGCTATCTTATTCTTCTTTCTAGGAGGAATCTTAGTCTTTGGCAGAAAAGAATTCCATTTATATTCTTTGAGTATTCATTAGAAGAAGGCTTCATGTGAAGTCTTGCCGCAGTGAGAAAAAATATTTTGCTATTCTCTGACAACTTTGAAATGGCAGGTTTGACTGGCTTCTGACTCCTAGAAGGGCAGTGGTGTGGTGTAAGCACTGCATAGCATGTCAGTGCCTGTGGTGCTCAGGAATGCAAACTGTGAAGACAGCACAGATCAAAATACAGGTTTTCCTTAGCCAACCCACCATACTCAACTGGTCTGCCACAAAAGGCCTGCATCCTTTTCCCTCTACTATACTTCTAGTTCTGAATGGAAGTCAACAATTTGAAAGAAAGATGCTTCAGAACTAACATACTCAAGAAACTCTGTGAAATATGATGTGCTAACTGCTGCCTGCATGTCCACCTCTGGATGGGTGACAGAGCTGTCAGGATAAAATATGCACTTTCACAAGGGATTGTGTAACTGCCTCACTAGTTGAGGTGTCTTTGAGCCTATGTTATAGAAAAGCATCAGTTTTCCACTGTTTAGCATACTTCTTGAGCACTTTATCCCTTGATCTCTGTGTAATGCTGTTCTCTTTTTATGCGCCTTCATCAGAGGAAGGGACTTCCATGAAGATGCCACAAACAGCTTAGATGCCTGCACAATGGCTTCCAATGTATAATCATAGTGTGTTCTCTCTGTTTCTCTGAGTTTTCCTAGTAAAACTCACATCAACTCAGCAATTAAGTGAAAGGTGCGATAATCTAAAAACAAGAAATGACGTAGTGTGAATCATCATACAGGACATGATGCTAGCAGTCAAAAAGGATTTTTGGGCATAAATGAGTCACACAGTGGTAAAAAGAATATGTTTCCCTAGAAATTTAAACAGCAAAAATAAACAGCAAAACAGAAGTGTAAAACAAAGAAACAGCTTCCCCAACAGGGCAAATACATTTTTCAAGAGCACCTCAGGAAAGGAGTTTGAGGACTATCACCAAAGTGTACAATCTCAAACTTTCTCACCATGGCATACATATCTCAGTGAAAAAAAAACATGAAGATGGCATGGGAAGACTACTATTTTTATCCATGATGCCAAAGGATGATGCAGCCTGTCCCCATACATTTGTGGAGTTCTGGGAGTTGAGTTGGTCAAGCAGACATCTGCTTGTGATTAATTCCTATATGCCTGGAACTCTACTGCAACACTGATCCACAGAAAGAACACCATGCAAACTTCAGAACTCAGGATGGAACTCTTAAGCTTAGTGCTATTCAGGTAAAACCTTATCTACTAAGTCACCGAGTTGCTCATCATTAAGTGTGTATATCAGTTTAACACAGAGGATTACGGCTGCAAGCTCTTAATGAGCTTCATCTGTAGCTCTGGGTTTGCTTCCCACAGTCAGCATTTGCACACTTTGGTGATTCTGTGCAAGTCACTTACCCGGTAATCCTGGGCCTCCAGTGAAAATTGTCTTAACTCAGCCAATGAACATATATAACAATTAATCAACTGATTATTTCGCTGTTTGGAAAAAATATATAAACCTTGCCACATAACAGATATCACTTAGCAAAATGGAAAATGATCTGATGATCAAGATAATGCTGAAAGTGATCAGTATCAGAAAATCATTATTGCGGCATCTGGAGAGCAACAGTATACTATCCATTCAAAATAAAAAAAAAAATCTTTAATTTTCTGCTTCTTTCACCACTGGACTTCCCTTCACTATTACAAGCTATGCAGCATTAAGCAGCATATATGTCTAAAACATCCAGCTGTTGTTGTGATAGCAAACTTTAAAAAACAATCAATTTATTCGTCTCATCATTGCATGGCAAATATACATACACATATATTACAGTTCTACATTCAACTAGAGTTTTAATGATCCAATGACAAACAAACAAAAAGAAGAACACTTTAAGTAAGCCCTGTTTACCTTACACTGAACCCCTGAACAAAGAACTGGCTTCCCAATTTGCTACCTTTAGGCAACCTCCTTTTATACAAAAAACAAATAATCATTAGTTATTACAAGTGATTTTCTGACCACGTGATATGGGAATTTCACATCCGCAAGTTACTCGGTCTCACATTTAATGGAATATGTCTCTTTCCATACACAACATGTTGGAGCTTATGCTGATTGTTGGAATCAAAATAAATCACACTGCACATCATAGATGTCAGCCAGTTTACACTATGTACACTATACAGTACACAGTCGGGGGTTAGCAAATGCAATTAAAAATCACTTAATTTAACTAAGTAAATAAATAAGCTTGCTTCTTAAGCCTTATCCTCCCCTCCCCATATAGCAAAGCCATCCAGTGTAGCTTGACAATAACTGTTAACAAGATGCTTAGGCACCTGCTTGCAGGTAAACGCTTCTTTCATTTTTAAAAGGAAGCTGCTGCAACAGGTATTAAGCTCTTCCCATGTCTTTTATTTTCTTTCACTATTTACTACTTGTGGGGAATGAAACTGTGAGAGTAATTAGGTCAATGACCTATTTTCTTTGAGTGTAAGGTGGGGCAGGTAGCAGGCAAAAAAAATATACCAAGGTCATGGAAGTAGCAAGTGAGTAAGGAAGGGTGACTGAAGGAGATGAGACAGAGGGCATGCCTTGGAGTTTTGCAAATGGAATTTAACTTTTATTGGCTTTAGGTGTGTTAGCAGGCTTCTTTGAATTCCCCTTGCATATAGCTGCAACATGTCATGTTAATTTCTTTTTTGTTGTATTTGCCTGACTAGTGTGTTACTGTCTGTGACTGCAGTTTGCCACCTTCTTTTCACCATGAGAGGTTGGTTGCATTGTAATTCTCTTCTTGCTCTTTTCTTAATGTCAGGTATCTCTGTTGGGAAGGACTACTACAGAATTAGATGCAATACCCCCCCCCCCCCCAGTGCCTGCTTCTGTTGGCACGACTGCTGAAGCATGTCAGGCAGGACAGCAATGTTTTTCCATGTTATTATTAAACAGAAGCTGAGGTATTATTATGCTGCTTTGGAGCAGCTACAGCTGTTCTTCATGTATCACTGTTGCTGTAGCCTAAGCTATGTGGACTCAGCTCGCCTACACCATCCAGTTTCTTAATGCTTTGGACGCCTTCCCGGCACTCCATATAAAGAGCACTTAAATATTTTTTGCCACTGAAGGAAGTAAGTGCTTCATTGGTGGTCTCTGTGTTTCCCATCGGTTGGCTAGAGATCTTCAAGCTGGGCAAATTAAGTGCCAGTTCGGGAAAGCCTTCCCTCTTAATTGTATAAATATGTGGAAAATGTTTTTATTTGCAAGGAGACTGTTTTATCCTTATTGAAACAAACAGAGAAGGACTGACATTTATCATAATGTAAATAGATTGGTACAGCTTGTGTAAACTTTCTGTGAGAAAAAAGTTGCTTGTGTAACTAAAACCCTAAGGAATTTTATATCTTAGTGTGTTTGGGAAAGGACATTGGGCCGGATTCATGATGGCTTGCACGGAGTGTACGAGTAGAGTAAGACTCCATGCAGCTATCATGTCCGACGAGCGATCCAGGAACAGCCTGTAGGGGCATGTAAGAGAGCTCCTAAAATGTCTCCTACACGGACAGGGCTGGGATATGCAAATTACCTCAGTTGAAGCCGAAAGGCATGCAAATGAGGTAAATTTGCGATCCAGGAAGCACAAACCTGTCCGAATAGGAGTCGTGTTAGTTGCAGAAATGTACTCAGTTGACAACTGAGTACCATTCTGCAAATAGCACAATGGAGCCTTGTCAGCTCCAAATAAAGGTTGCATATGGTTGAGGAAGCATGCCAATGGCCAAATATACGGCCATTAGAAATGTTCCCAGATGCAAAATTAAAATAAAAATACTTTTTTTTTTCGACGATGTCCGATGTTTAAGTGTAGCTCAGTGCCACGCAAACGGGGTGCGCTAAAAAAAATCATAAAATAAGAAAATAAAAGCTGCAAACGTGGAATCTATGAAAATTGTTAAATTACAATGTAAGGGAATAGCAGGCTGAAGACAACATGGCCACCGAGTAGGGGTTGCTATGGGGAGAAGCCCAGTCTAAGACATGTAACCAAGCATTAGTAGGCAATCCTATGTAAATGAGTGTTAGGATAGTGAATTGCACTTTTACATAGCAAATGAGCATAGTCAGTGGAGTGTAGGAGTAGGATATGGGGAGTAACAGAGTAGGAGATAGGTGACATCACAAGGGGGTTATGTATGAAAGTAGTGACGCTCATAGGAGCAGAGTGGCATGTGTCAGCTGTCAGTTAGACATCATGGAAAGAGGTGTGTCAACAGGTAGGCCAGGGAAAGCCAAGAAATGGAAGGTGTATACTGTGGATAACACCAAAGTTTCTTGCTGAGTGGGTATGCGCGCGTGTGCGCACCTGTAAACCCGAGTACGACAGAGTGCGCGTGTGAAAGCGTGAGTGCGCGCGTGTAAGCCAGAGTAAGCATGTATAAGGCTGTTTAAAGACCTGTAAGCACGTTTGCGCTGGTGTGCATGCATTTTAACCCAAATAAGCAAGTTTTAGTCCGTCTAAGCATGTGTGCACGCGTGTGAGCTGCTGTGAGCGTGTTTGCGCTTGTATGCGTGTCGGTCCCCCATGAGGAAACAGAAAGGAAAAAGGAAGCACAACAAATAGTAGAAATCTACCAGGGAATACTAGTAGAGCTAGCAGGTGAAAACAATCAGAATCAGGCAATTACACAGGCAGAACACTAGCCCAGCCCAGCACTTAAAACTCTGCAAACAACAGTGCAGTTTGTTTCTCTCAAGAGACACTGCAACACTGGAGTAAGCTACTAGAAGTGAAAACTGAAAAAGCTTCACTCAGACAAAAAATGCTAGGAGCTGCCATTGCTGTTATAAGGCGACATATGCAACATGCTGAGGGTGGTGACAATGCAAATGCTGCCGGACAACCCACAGTGAGGAGACGGAGAAGAGTGTACAGGCCCAGGGTCACCTACCAGGGGTTACATGAGCTGGAGATAGTGGAGTGCTATAGAGTGGACAGAGACCTCCTGCAGCAAATTGTTGAGCTGTGCAGGCCACACCTCACACACATAACCAACAGAGGGGAACCCATCCCAGTGGAAACCAAGGTATGTGTTGGCCTAAGAATACTATCAACAGGTACCTTCCAGAGACCAACTGGTGATATGATGGGGATATCACAGGCATCAGCATCCAGGGTACTGCACCAGTTCCTGGATGCCATGTCAGCACATGTCAGTGATCATGTATATTTCCCCAATTCTCGTGAGGTATTGGCCAGCAATATGCGTCTCTTCCAGCAAATAGCAGAATACCCTGAGGTAGTGGGTGCAATAGACTGCACGCATATACGCATCAAAGCACCAGCTGGTGAGCGGGGTAGGGCCTACATTAACTGCAAGGGCTTCCCCTCCATCAACTGCCAGGTTGTGTGTGATGCCCAGGGCATAATAATGAATGTGTGTGCTGGCTGCCCTGGAAGCTACCATGATTCCCATATCTGGCAACTGACGCAGCTGTACCAGACATTTGCCAATGGGAATATCCCACATGGTCACTTAGTGGGGGATGCTGGCTATGCACTGGAGCCGTGGCCGATGACACCCATCAGAAACGCACACACACCTGAACAGGAATGCCATAATGAGGCACATGCACAAACACGAAATGTAATTGAGCGTGTGTTTGGGTTGCTCAAGTCATGGTTCCTGTGCCTGGACACATCTGGTGGAGCCTTGCAATACTCACCAACTACATGTACCCAAATTGTCATGGTATGTGCTATGCTACATAATATGATTCTGTGAAAACAGCTGCAGCAGGACCAGCATAGACCTGGGCCAAACAGCCCCCCACCATTGCCAAGGCCATCACAGGCAGAGCGTGACTTGGAGGAGGAACAACCTGAGCCTGCCCCAGTAGGCAGAAGGAGGCATGCCCAGTATGCCTTGGCCTTGGCAAAGAGGCAACGCATAGCACATACACTGGCTCAGTAGAAACCCTGGAAATGATACCTCTCTCTGACTCCCACATATAGTGAAAGGGATGCCTAAGTTGACACAACCTGCTTTCAAACATGTGCAGGGAGTGTAGTATGTGCATCTGACATAGGCAGCCCTGCAGCACCACCTGAGGCATGATTGCCATGTGTTAAGCAATGTAAGGTAGTGCTAAACAGCATTTACCACCATGTAGTATATGCAAACTTGATGACCTTGAGTATCATCCTACCCTCACCAAACATGATGCCACAATATGAAGACAAGATGATCAATTACAACAATTGGCTTAAGTATTGGTGTCAGTGAAAGGGGATCCAATGCCTGTCAGCCTGGGATGACATATTCAACAAGACATGATGCTTCACTAAGGATGGCTTTTACCTGTCACCTGTGGCCTTTTGGATATTGCCAAAGGTTATTGTCACCCCCATAGTGCCTTTTTTAGGTAAGGCTCAAAAGAGAAACCCTCCTCCACAGGTATCACAAGGGATAAGAAACTAGAAGTAATGCTACTCAATGCCAGAAGTCTAAACTGCAAGATGCACGCACTCCAAACTCTCCTCAGCATGGAGAATGTTGATATCTGTGCCGTAACAGAAACCTGGTTCAAGGCTCCCAAGAGCACCCTAGCACTAGCAGGTTACACCTCATACCATGCTTTACAGCTGCAAAACATGGAACAAACTACAAAAGGAGGGTGAGTATCAATATTTGTTAAAGATACCCACACCCCCAGGTTGGTGGCACAGCATGAAGCATCAGAAACTATCCATGTGCAACTAACAGTGGGTAAAACTGCCTTCCAGTTCATAGCCTGCTACAGACCACCCTCCTAAATCCAGGAACCACACTTGGCTGACTGGAGAACACATGAAAATATGAAGGTCTCCCCAAACACCATTATATTGGGCAACTTCATCTACCCAAATATAGACTGGGAGCATTACCCTAGCTGCAACACCCTAGCCTAAAGTTTCCTAGAATTTATAAACTCAAATGCTATGGAACAACTTGCTACCACTCCCACAAGAGGGGAAAACATACTGGACCCAATCATCACCAACATGGGGACTCTATGCCCAAGACCAGAAGTGTATCCCTCACTGGTAAGATCAGACCATAGAGTAATCTCACTGGATATTCACATCCTGACCCCAGCCCATGGCCAGAAAACCACAGTGAAAAATTTTCACTAAAGCAAATGTCACACTTCTCAAAACCGAGGTGGAATCCTTCAAAGCCCCTGTGCCTGTGGAAAATACGGCCCAGACCTCAGAACCCTTTATAAACGCATCCTATGAACACCTTCAGGAATGCATGGATCATGCAATCCCAAATAAAACCAAGATCCAATCCTCCAAAGGCAGGCATCCTGTCTGGTGGACCCCAGCCATAAAAAAACATACAATACAAGGAGGAAACTACTATATGATAGAGCAAAATCCCAAAAAGGGAAGGCATCTCTGATCAGTATTACTGAAAAACTACGACCACACATAAAATCGTCTAAGGCCATCTTTGAGATAAAAATTGTACAGGACATTAAGGATAATCACAAGGCTTTCTTTAGTTATGGTAGGAACCTGGGTGGGAATTCCCAGATATGCTCAGAATTAGTCCAAAATGACAAATAATACACCAAACCCACAGACATTGCCAACATCCGAGCTGACAGGTTCAGTGCAAACTTCTCCCCCCCCCCCCACCAAAAGGGCAAATATCTATCCCAGCAGAGTGCTGGCCCCCTGACATCTCAGATGTTCAGGTAACAGCCAGCCTCTCCAAAGCAAAACACACAGCATCAATGGGGCCAGACGGTGTCCTGGGCTGTGTCCAACATGAACCCCAAGAAGAACTGAACACAAACATAAAACCACTGTTCAATCTCAGCCTTACCACAGGATATGTACCCAAAGAGCAGTGTACAGCAACAGTGGTCCCTCTCCACAAAGGTGGTGCCTCAGTGGATACTGCAAACTATTGCCCCAGAAGCCTGACTAGCTTGTCCTGCAATGCTATGGAAAGGATCATCATGGACCTCAGAAATAAATATATTGGGGACCTACAGCCACAGGATCCTACCCAGTTTGGCTTTGTTAAGGACAGATCCTGCCTCTTAAACCTGGTTGAGTCATTTGAAACAGTCACCAAGGCCATTGACGAAGGGAAGGTGGTCCACACAGCCTACCTGGACCTCGCAAAAGCCTTCCATACAATACCCCAATTGGTCATTATAGATAAGCTCACCAGCTTCAATATAAACCCCTATGTCACTAGATGGGCTGCAAACTGGCTCAAGGACAGAACCCACACGGTCAGAAATGTTGGAGCCATGTCAGACCCCAAACCAGCTACAAGTGGCATCCCACAAGGCTCAGTCATGGGACCTCCCTTGTTTGGTATATATTTCTCAGAGGTACAGGCCAACACAGAAGGACTGTGGCTGAACAAGTTTGCAGATGACTGCAAACTGGGCGCCATAATCGACCCTCCAGCTGACACAAGCATCCTACAAAAGGGCCTCATAGAAACAGACAACTGGTGCCAGAGCCATGTCCTCAAGCTAAACGCAAAAAAGTGTATAGTCATCTCCTTTGGCAAAAGCTAAGTGCCCACAAATTACCACATAGGTGGTAACCCATTAAGTATGGAAGAAGTGATAAGGGACCTGGGGACCCAAGTTGATAGCAATCTCTCATTTGACAACCACGTGGCCAAAGTGTTTAGAAAAACATTTCATATAGCCCACCTAATCATGAAGGTATTCACATCTAGATCAGGGGGGGTCATCGTGCCTCTTTACTCGTCCCTCAACAGGCCCGTAATTGAGTACAATGCCCCTTGTGGGATGTACCTTATCAGACACCTGCAGCAGCTGGAAAGACCACAAAAGTACCTCACCAGGAGGATCAAAGGGCTCAAACACATGCCATTTGCTGCCAGGTTAAACAAACTGCAGCTCCACTCAGTGGCATACCCCATGTCCAACCTGGAATCAATGGACATGCTGCACCTTGGAAAATCAGAATCCCATCAAGCTACGTGCTCAAGAGACGTGAACCTCAGGACTGAAATAAATAGGACATGCTGGAGTGACAGATTCATAACCCAGAGGCTCCCTCCACTCTTGAGTAAACTCCCACTCCAGGTTAGCCAGAATCCCTCATTGACTCTCTTCAAGAGGAATCTTGATGAGTGGATGGGAGATTGTAGGTTTACCCTGGGTATCACTTCTATGTCACTGTTAGACAGAGACACAGTATACTAACCTTGAAAACTGTCATGGCAAACTCCACTTAAAATGTGTGTTGAAAGCCAAACATACTCTGGCTAGGATTATAAATGCCCTAGGGCAGATAGCCTAGTATGAACCTATGAACAGAATCACGCACACACCAACTAGTACAACTGTGGTCAACGTGGAGTAATGTTTGGCAATGTCCACCCAAGTTGGTGAATACACAGCAATGTTGGACAAGCCTGGTTTAAGTAGGCCATAGCTGAACAAAATGCAACATGCTCATGGTTGCCCAACTGGCCCTTAACCAGTCTGGTCTGCTCAGTATGAGCATTTAAAGCAGTGATGGGACTCAAACCCATGATACTGTGCACCATAGTGAAAGTACTGAACCAGTACACCATGACAGTATTGCAGTGTTTAGCCAGTATGAAAGAATGTTGACAAGTCTTTGCAAACTATCCCATGGAAACCCTGCAGGCACAGCACAATCCCTGTTGAGTTATGACACAAAGGGGTCTGGCAGTAGGAACACAACATGACTTCCAACACACACAGTATAAATGTCAATATTGGTTATGTTCACACACAGCCACAAATGTAGTGGACTTCAGATCACAACATATGGAAATGTCACGCTGGGCATGCTCACACACTTAGATAAATGAGACATATGTCAGGCAACAAACCATGGAAAGCCTGAACTGGGCATGCTCACACACTTAGGCCATGTCTGAGTATAGCAGTCAGCCACACATATCTGGCAGTTGTATGTGTTAAGCCAGGAACCTCCCACAATCCAGCAATCTGCCCTGTGCACACAGTTAAATGACAACAGACACATATATTAATATACTGGAACCCTGTCATGATCAAACATGTTACGCAGATACACAAGTTGTTCATAGAAACTGGGAAAGCTACGGCAATAAAGACCTGCAAACAGTATCAGCAACAAATATTGTGCATCCCCAACATAAACATAGGTGCAGAGGTCGATACTAGGCTGTCTGCCCTAGGGAATTCATAAGCCTAGGCAGAGTGTATTTGGCATCCGCCTCCCCAGTAGAGTAGCCTACTGTGCCTCTGTAAAGTAGGTCACAGAAGGCACCCTCTAAGGCTAGGTTGCTGTGCCTCTGTCAAGCAGGGACACAGTGGAGATCCCAGGGGTGAATTTGCAATTTCCCATCCATGCAGCTGGATTTTGCTGGAAGAGGGTTGGCGAGGGGCTATGTCTACCTTTAATTGGGATTCAATTCCAGAGTGAGGGGAGCCTCTGGGTAATGAATCTGTCCCTGCAGCATGTCCTATTTAGTTTTGTGCTGAGGTTTAAGTCCCTGGAGTGTGTAGCTCTAAGGATCTTGGATGTTATGAGGTGGAGCATGTCCATTACTTCTGGGTTTGACATGGCTGTGTACGTCAGGCATAGATTACCTCTGAGTAGGCGTTAAGCAGCTAAGTAGAGCTGGAGATCCTTTAGTTGAGCTGCATAGGACATCTGTGTGTAGCCCATGATCCTCTTGGGGAGGTACTGTTGTGGACACTGTAGTTGCTGCAGGTGTTGGGTAAGGTACACCCCAAAAGGGGCATTGTAGTCAAACATGGGCATAATGAGTGACTAGTAGAGGACCACAATGATCTCCCATGATCTACATGCAAACCCCCATGTGATAAGGAGGGCTATATAAAGATCTTTGCAATGACTCTGTCAATGTGATTAGCAAAGGAGAGGTTACGATCTATGTTGGTTCCCAAATCTGTAAATACACCTTCTGTACTTAATGGATTACCACTTATATGGTGATTTGTGTGCACCTTGTTTTCCCCAAAGGGGATGACTATGCATGTCTTAGCATTTAGCACGAGGCCATGGCTCTGGCAACAAGCATCCATCTCTGTGAGACCCTTATGGAGGAAGCATGTGCCAGCTGCAGTGTTGCTTATGGCCCCCAGTTAGCAGTCATCTGTGACGTTTGTTAGACATAATCCCCCCGTGTTAGTCTGAACCTCAGAGAAGTACATTCCGAACAGGACAAGTCCCACAACTGAGCCCAGTGAGACACCAGTTGTAACTGGTCTGGAATTGGACATGGCACCTGCAATTCTGACCATGTGGGTTCCATCCCTGTGGCAGATAGGAACACATCTAGTGATATAGGGGTTGATATTTAAGCTGGTAAGCATATGTATGATGCCTGAGTGGGGTATTGTGTTGCAGGCTTCTGCAAGGTACAGGTAGACTGTGTGAACTACCTTGCCCTCATCCATGGCTTCAGTAACCATTTCAAAGATATGAACTATGTGTAAGAGGCAAGATCTGCCCTTAACAAAGCCGAATTGTGTATGATCCACTGTCTGGAGGCTCACAATGTTTTTGATTATGACTTCCATGATAATACGCTCCATAGCTTTTTCTACCACACTAGTCAGGCTTATGGGGTGATAGTTCCTGTGGTCCGTTTTGGCACCACCTTTGTGGAGTGGGAGCACTGTATCTGTATGCCATTCTCAGGGTACATATCCTGTAGTAAGGCTAAGTTGGAACAGTGACTTAATGTGAGTGTTCAGTTCTACTCAGAGCTCATTTAGGACAAAGCCTGGGACACCGTCCGGTCCCATATATATCCTGTGTCATTTGCTGTGGAGAGGGCACCTTTCACCTGTGCATCTGTGATGTCAGGGAGGTTACATTCATTTGGGATGGGCATCTGTACCCTTGGGGGGTACGGGGGGGGGTGTTTGTGCAGACTCTGTCTGCCAGGGTGTAGGCTATGTCCGTAGGTTTGGCATATTTTGTGCTGTTATGCAACAATTCAGAGCATATCTGGGTTGTTTCCACACATATTCCTGACATAACTAAAGAAGGCCTTGTGATTATCTGTAGTGTCTGGTCAATTTCACTGTCAAAACGTGCAAGTGATGATTATATGAGGGATTGAAGTGTCTTGCCAATACTGTTCAGAGATGTCCTCCCTCTGTGGGATATTGCTCTGTTATGTAGTAGCTTCCTCCTTCTGTTGTACAGCTTATATATGGCCGGGGTCAACCAGACAGGTCTCCTGTTTTGGAGGAGTCATGGTTTTATTTGGGATAGCATGATCAATGCATACCTGCAGGCGCTCATAGAATGCGTTTGTAAAGGATTCTGCAGATTGGGCTGTATTATCCTCCAGCACGGGGCCTTTGAAGTATTCCACCCCAGTCTTCACAAGTGCAAAGTCTGCTTTTGAGAAATTCTTTACAGTGATTTCCTTGTCTGGGGGTGGGGATGGGATATGGATGTCCAGGGAAAGTTGTTTATGGTCTGATCTTAACAATGAGGGTTATACCTCTGGTGTGGAACATAGAGTCCCCATGTTGGTGATGATCAGGTCCAATATGTATTCCCCCTTGATGGTGTGGTGATTGGTTGTGCCATAGCACATGGATTCACAAATTGTAGTGGCTGTAGGGTGATGTTGTTGAGGGCCTGAGTAGTATCCCCAGTCAATATTTATGTACCTGAAGTCAACCACTATAATGGTGTGTGTGAAGACCTTCATATCCTACACTGTTCCCAGGAAAGCTGAGTGCGGTTTCTGGGTATGGGGGGGTGGTCTGAACTACACACCAAACCAAAAGGCAGCTTTACACAATGGTAGTTGTATATGTATGGCCTGTCATGCTTAGTGCAGTGGTACCAACCCAGAGGTGTGTGTATCTGTGATGTATATGGATACACCACCTACTTGTGTTGTGTGTTACAAGTCCTGTGGTCACGAAGCATAGTATAGAACATAACCTGGCAGTACCAGTGTGCATATGTGACCCTGAACAAGGCATCTGTTAATGCACAGATATAGTTATCCCCCTGACTGAGGGATAGTAAAAGATGTACATTCCTCTTTGGAAAGACTGATGATGTCAGCACCCTATAAATACAGCAGGAGAAGAGGAATCCTCCAGTAATGCAAATAGCATGCTGCGCTAAAGCGTCTCTCTTAAGTATCATAACATAGTTAGGTAGGGGTTCGAATCCTGCAAATGCTGTGTGTGTGGGGTGGCTGAGGGGTGTGTATGTATGCAATTCTCTGTGAAAAGAATGGCATTTTTGAAGACTGGGATGCACACTAAAAGATGTACATTCCTTTTTGGAAAGACTGATGATGTCAGCACCCTATAAATACAGCAGGAGAAGATAAAGCATCCAGTAATGCGAATAGCGTGCTGTGCTAATGCACTTCTTTCAAATATCATAACATAGTTAAGTAGGGGTTTGAATCCTATATGCTGTGTGGGGTGGCAGGAGAGTATGTATGTATGCAATTCTCTGTGAAAAGTATGGCCTTTTTGAAGACTGGGATAACACACTAAAAGATGTACATTCCTCTTTGGAAAGACTGATGATGTCAGCACCCTATAAATACAGCAGGAGAAGAAAAATCATCCAATAATGCGAATAGTGCGCTGCGCTAAAGCATCTCTCTTAAGTATCATAACATAGTTAGGTAGAGATTTGAATCCTACAAATGCTGTGTGTGTTTGACACACAGTTTGTTAATGTGTTGTGTGTTTTGCTTTTATTATTGTATGACATATTATTATAACAGTAATTTCAATGCACACATCAGGTATGTGTGTGCCACATACAGATATGTACCTGTGACCTTTAATAGTTCCTATGTGTGAAGCCTGCCTCATATGAATACAGTTGTTACCTTTGCCAGCATGTGCCGCAGCTTACCAGACCTTAGGCCATACATGTATGTTGGTGACAATGCAGGCTACTGCAGTGATCTGTGTCCTAGGCCAGCTATGTGACACACACCCATGAAAGCTTTGCTAGATTAATGTGGGTGAGGGTTCATGTCTGGAGTATATGTCAGACATGTTAAAACACAGCAAAGTCTGTGAGCGATGAACATCCAGTGTAGGTGTATGGCAACTGTTGCCGATATGCATACAGACACCTTCTTGCTTAGGTGATACACCGTGGGACTGCAGAATACCTTTGGAAATGTGAATATCACAGGATAGACAAGATAACACTTGTCCACATGTACACACCATTACCCATTCTACATGATGGGTGCTACCACCTACATGGTACTGTTGGAATACTATGTTAACTACATGCCGATGACAATGCTACAGTTGCGTTACAGCAATACAGCATGGCTTGGACAACAGGTATCTGACTGTATGATACCCTTGTGGTGGTTAGGTGTGTCATGTGTAGAATGCATTGTAGGCCACTGTATGCATTTGCAGTTGTGGATGGACATATCCATAGTGTGTTGACATGTACGTGAGTCTGCTATATGCCAAAGAGTATTGTTCCCAGGGATGTGTGGGGCTCAGTAAGAATAGCTACTGGTATAGTGTAGTACTGCAGGGATATCACTGACACCAGGTTCCTACATCTGTGACACCATGTAATGACCACTGAATGTCAGGATATGTAGGCTGTGTATAGTACCAGAATGTAGACCATTGACATTTGAAACCGTATCACCCACAGCATACTGTCAAACCATGTCATGCTCCATGCTAACCATGTTCACAAATGTACACCTGCAACTCTGTGCTGCAAACATCACACATGTACTGTCCACACCCCAACACATGCAAGCACAGGTACACACAACAGCCATGTGACACATGTGCAGACAGTACACTTTGGGAATTAACACTGGTGTATACGAAACTACAATGACAATCATAGTTAATGCATCATGCATGCTCGAATATACCCACAACGATATCATTACACTGTACTGTTAACAACATGACATTATTACTACAGTGCTATGTAGTCACCCTGTGCATCAGCACCATGCTATCCTGTTCCTGTATCAATGTTACAGATGGCAGGAGGTGGCACAGTTTCATCATATGCACAGGGTGTGTACTTGGTTTGCCAGAGTCTGCCGTTGACACATCCAATCGACATGTATGTGTGTGTGTGTGTTAGTGAGGGACAACAGTACAACATGGGGCAATGCTGATGCGATGTGTGTGTGTATGTGTTAGCCCTAAGTGTTAGCATTATGTGTGTGTGTATGCATGCACACAGTTCCACCACGTGGCTGCCATATACGGGTGTTTGTGGACAGCCACAGACTGTACCTGCCAGGTCATACAGATCACTGTCTCTGGCCACAGACACAGTACCTGTGTCTGGCAGTGGTGCTACGGACAGTATCAGGTACTAAGCCAGACTGGGTACTGTCATCAGAAGCAATGGGTTGTTGACTGGACACATATCCCTGCTGGGACTGTCCAGAGCCACGTGCACATGGTCTTCTAGGACGGTCTAATGACAGCAGAGACCCAGCATTGCTGGGGCTGGTACTGGCACTATGGGAGCGGCTGCAGGTTTGTTGTCTTCTGCGACGACTGCCAGCTGATGATGTTGCTGGCATACGTCCACGTCAACGCCTCAACCGTCCTGCACTGTCCTGACTCCTGGACATGTAGTTGTGGAGGAGATCTAATGTGTCTCCCATCGTCTATCAATGACCTCACTGATAGTACGGATGGCAGCCGCAACGTCACGCATAGTGTCATTCATAGCGGTGTGATGTGCTCTAAGCTCCTTCAGACCCTGTCTGGTGTACCGTTCCATATGTGCCTGTGCCTGCATTGCAGCCCGGAACATAGCTGAGTTTGAAAGACATCTGTGGGCACGTCTGACAGGGGCAGTACGACCACGGATGCTCCCATGAGAACCCCTGGACATCTGCCTGTGTGGTACCATGTCAGGAATCTGGCCATGGCTGCTGTGAGGGGATGCATGTGCCAATGATACCACACTACCCTGGTCAATGCCCACTGGATGCTGTCCCTCAGCTAAGGACATTGGTGACAATGGATGTATCGGCATGATGACTGTGCGCATTGATGGGGTTGACTGCTGTGTAGTGTCGATTGGCTGACCAATGACAGACCCTGTCACACCTCCCTGTGCCATTACACATGTATCATCATTATCACTATCCCCAGCAGTGGCTTCAGGTTCCCTGCTGCACTCCACCAGAGCAACATCAGAACCTGTGAGAGAAAGATAGGAAACACAGTTTACAAATGTGTACACGATGTTAGCACACATGCACACATGCGCACATGCACACATGCACACATGCACACATGCACATGCACACATGCACATGCGCACATGCACACATGCACACATGCACACATGCGCACATGCACACATGCGCACAAGCACACATGTGCACAGGCGCACATGCACACAGGCACACAGGCACACTCCTCAGTACAGCAGATACAAACACAGACACATCTGCAATCCACCACATACACAATACTGTTTGAGGGTGGGTGACAGTATCACAAGGAAAAACATCACTGCACATGTGGCAGCATGCAGATTATGTGTAGCACAGGAACATGCAGTGCAAGTGTAGACAGCCCTTGTTAATAACAGTATATGTGTACTTGATGCTTGTGTGTAGTTGTTCAGTGATTGTCTCCACCCTGGGACACAATGTGTACAAGGACATAACAATGTTGTGCAAGTGTTACAAGCTGTGGGTGCATATATTTGCACACACACACACACACACACAACAAATGACGGTGCTACGCAATAACTGCTATGTGTACTTTTGTGGTCAGTGGAACTTGATGTGGTGTAGCAACGTGAGCCATGATCAACATGCTTCTTTTGGTCAGTCAACAATAATAATGTGTGCCAGACAGACAGCTAGCATGCTGTACCTGAATTGCAGTAACATGACTACATCCACAATTACACAGCCACTTGTTACATGGGTGTGTAAGGTGGCCAATAGTGAGCATTGCCTAACATGAATGAATTATTTGTTCAAGACTGTTGCACAAAGACATGGTAGGCCTCTACCCCTCAGATATATTACGTGTGCTGCGTAGAGGATAAGTGGGATACTGAAGGGTGGCCATACAACAGGTTTCATAATTGGACATGTGTAGCAGGCTAAGGTGTAGTGTGTATGCCAAACATGTGTGTGTTGTGCACATGTGTATCAGATATGCCTATACAATGTCCAGTACTGTGTTGCCACACGTGTGTCATGCTCTGTGTATTGCATGTGAGTGAGGCAGCTACTGAGAATAATGGGATATGCATAGTCTCACAGCAAACATGCACAGCATGCATTATGCGTAGGTGTTACATGTGCACACACTACGCCTCCATATGACATGCACATGTTGTTAGCAATAGTATTGTTATTACACACTCACCAACATGGATTGGCTGCCTTGCTGTCACTCCAGAGGGACCTGCAAAAATATGACAGTGATTGCCAGTGGCCACAACTGTGCCATTGTTACCATGAGCATGATAAAGTACAGTAGTACAACAGGTGGCTTTCACAGGTGTACAGATTATGCTTAGAATATCAATCTTCCAGAAGAATAGGCAGGTTGACAGCTACACACACAGTACATATCTCACACACGCATAAACTACCAGTACAGAGAACAGTCAACTACAGATATGGCATGTTACCTGCACACTCCATTTCAACATGCTGGGTGGCTCTGGCCTCCATGATGACACATGTTTGTGGATGTTGTTGTTGTTGGCCTGGAGCCACAACACTTAGGAGGTGCTCCTCCACACTGTTGAGGGGGGGGTGGATAGGTACCCCACCACCTGTGGCAAGTTGTTGTCTGT
>NC_056739.1:1449023614-1449091114 GCF_019279795.1 Protopterus annectens | reverse complement strand
ACTCACTTATTTCATATGGCAGAATTTACAAGGATGTATTCAACACTTGTCTGTCCTTTGTTGATTGATTACAACAGTCATTTTCAGGCTGAAGCAGTTATCTGATATTACAATACAGGTGGAAACTCTATTTGAGACTTGTTTAATCTTTATTACTGGATTGCAATACTCTTTTCCAGGCTGCATCACTTATCTAATCTTACAATACTAGCAGAATCTTTCTTCTAGGCTTATTTGACCTTTATTACTGGGTTACAACACTGAACTCTTTTACAGGATGTCTCACTTCTATTCTATAACAATACCAGCAGAATAATTACTAACCTGCCTGGTGGCGCAACCTTGCCAGCCTATCAGCATAGGCTTGCTGATTCGCGGAATGAACACCTGCAGCTGTAATATAAATGAAGGAATATTGGAACATACCTATCCATACTATAGGCTAGGATAGCATTTCTTACATAATTAATTACATGGATACTAACTCAGTAGTGGGGCATTGGGCATTTGACGGGCCTCCTGGATCCATCGGTTCAGTTGGTCCTCCTTTCATCGCTTCAGGTCCGCATGGTGGTGACAGACCTGTTCACCAGTCCTCGGAATGCCTGTAGCACTGGTGAGATCATGTGCCAACCAGTTCCCTGTCTCTGCCTTGTACGTTCCCCATTGAACCTGGCCCTGCATGAGTTGGCCTTCATGATGGTGGACTAGGAGCCAAACCATATATTTTGACTCCTCAATGCCCCACCTTTGTGCTCTAAATCAATTTCCCTCTCCTGCACCTGCCATCCTGACTGCAAATGGGTACCACAATCAGTTATGGTGTGTATTCCCGCCTATGGGGCTTATATATGCTGGTTTTCCCCCACTTATCTGTGATTGGCCATTTTGGATATTTCTCTGCTTACAGCAAACCTGCTTTGTCATGGTTATATTTTCATTCATTCCTATATGTATGGTAATACTGTATTTCTAAGTACATCTGTCATGGCTTAGTGGTTCAGTACTTTGACTATGGTGCACAGTATCCCGGGTTCGATCCTTGCCCCAACTTGCCCAATGTTGCCCGATAGTAAGCTGGTTGGCGTGCTGCACATCTCTGCACAAACAGCTTACGCTGGGTAATGCATTATTTAGCCATAAGCACTCATATTAAGCTGGGTAAAGCACTGCTCAGCTACGGGCACTCATATTGAGCTTGTTAAAGCGCTGCTCAGCTACAGGCACTCATATTGAGCTTGTTAAAGCGCTGCTCAGCTACGGGCACTCATATTAAGCTTGTTAAAGCGCTGCTCAGCTATGGGCACTCATATTAAGCTTGTTAAAGTGCTGCTCAGCTACAGGCACTCATATTAAGCTTGTTAAAGTGCTGCTAAGCTACGGGCAATTATGATCCTTTTTATATATACATAATATAGGTTTTTGTTCAGAAATACATGGGCCATTTCATTACAGTTTACTTAAATTAAATTTATATATATCGGGGAATTGTTTCATACTTATTTAAAGAAAAATGGAGGGGGATGTTGTGGGGTTTGAACTGTGACTACCTATTCGTTGGGCGACATCTCTATCGCTATGCTATTGCTACTTTGCTTAATTTGCATATGTAGATCTTGTATGCTTTTCAATGTCATATCTGCCAACTGTGGTTGAGCGAAGGGCATACCTGCGCAAACGAGTGCAAATGCGGGCAAACATTTTGGAAATTATAAAAAAAAAAAGGAAACTGCTATTTTTACGTTTTACATATTTTCAGTAGGGTTTAGTCTGTGGGGATGTGTGGTGTTGTGTTCCTTGACATTTCAGCGGACTCGCTCGTGGGTGTTTACTTTCAGGACACTGACTCTTCTGGGGGTGTGTCCCTTTGCTGTACTCGGCAATCGGACACACCCCCTACTTTCCTACACGGACCGTGTTAGACTTGGGTATGATTCAGTATGCCCTCATGAATATGCATGGCATGCTGACGTCATACCGTTCAACTGCAGCCTCCGAGTAAGACATATTAAGTCTTACACGGAGGTTTCGTGAATCCGGCCCATTGTGCTTTTAGGAGATGTTTAGTGGAATACTTACCTCAATATCACTAGTTCTCCATTCTTTGTCCTTAACTGGTCCTCTAGGCTTTGCTGCCCACAGTGCAATACTCATTCTTGGCTTACTTATGGAGTAGCAGATAGTACCTGTGGTATTACCTTTCCCGTTGCACAAAAAGTAGAAACTTGCTAAGTAGTCTTACAGGAATTGTCCTCCTCCACAGGGAGGCTGACACTACAATGTCAAATTTTTGTTTCTCAAACCACTCATCTCCTTTCACAGGTCGTCTCAGTGTAACACTGGCAGCCACCAAAGATTGAGGGAAACCCACGTCCTCTGTGGATGTAGAGAAGCTCAGGGTAGGCCAAGGAGAGCCACTTTTTTCAAATGCTGGAGAAGAGACTTTACTTCACTAGGAGAGGCTGTTTAAGGTGGAACCAGTATGCCTAAGGGGAAAACTTTATTGAGGGAGTGTGCGCTCAGTGAGAAAAACAGTACATCCTGTCTCAATTTTTATAGAGAGGGTAGATTTACTGGCTTTTGTTAAGAAAATATTTTCTGCTTTTGCTGTGTCAATTCATACCACAAGCAAGAAAAAAAGAGTTTTCTCACATTCTGACAGATCTTCCAGTCAGAAGAATGGTCACAGCAAGGGGGGAGGGTGTACTTAGGAGGATTCTTCTCTGCACATTCTGATTTTGAGGAAAGCATAGCTTCAAACATTCCTACTGAAGAAATCTCTTAAAAAGATGTTTTATCAAATATGAGTGATTTTTTTTCAGTGGGAGCAGAGTGAAACCTCTACGATACAGAAAATGTATTATGATCTATTACAAATACAGATGCTTAATGTTACACCTGTTAACCCTGTTTTGCCTGTCTTACAGAAACCTTTTCTTACCACATCAAATATTTCTGACAGAAAACCTTCTGCTTCCAAGAGGCGTGACAGGTGCCCTAGACTCATCTATGTTTTGTAATCCTAAAGCAGATCCAGCCATTATCTCTCTGCATACATCTATTGCTGCTAAACAGGCTCTTACTTCTACCACTATTTCCTCTGATAAAGATGAGAAAGCAATGGATACATTGGGCAAGAAAATGTGCTCTTCCATTACTTCAATGTTCAGGGTTTTAAACTGCTAAGTCTATATGTTAAAGTTTTTGCTTGAGAATATGCAGAAGTTAATGGCTAACCTTCCTTCCTCTGATGTAAAAAAAAAAAAAAAATTCATTAAGTTTTTCCGTGGCAGCTGATTCTGAGGTGACTAAGCATATTCTAAAGTGTACTTGTGATGCCACTGATTCTGCTTTCAGAGTAGCTGCATCTGGATCTCTTTTGAGGAGATGTGTTTTGCTTTGTGCTCAGAACCTCTTTAACAATGAGAAATCCAAGATTTTAAATTCTCCGTTAGATACGGATTCTCTATTTGCCCTTTCTGTAGCTGAGGTACTCAAGAAACATGATCAGAGGGGAACTCTATTTAAAGAAGTGACACAGCTTTTTCAGACCTCCTACTCCTCACCCCCACTTCATTCCTAACAAACCATAAGGGACCAGTAACTGAGGAGGTACACAGCAATGGATAAACACAGAGATTAGATGCTTGCAATTCAGGTCTTACTTTCACCTCTCCAACCCCAGCCTACACAATCACCATAATTCCTTCAGATCTGTTTTGGGCAGCAGTTTCAAATGGATAAAAGTGCAAGCTCTGTGGGATCTTGTAGACAGACAGAAGCACATACATTTTAGAGAGATGTTGGCCATTATAAATGTTTTGAAGGCCTTCAGTCAAGTCTGGTCTCCAGGAATTCTGCCAGTGTTTATGGACAGCACATTAAGCAAGGGGATATCAGATCCTACCCTCATTCGAGACTAGTTATGATAACCTGGGAAGTAGAAATTCAGTTCACTCTTAACTCTTCAGGCTCCATACAGTCTATCAAAGCAAAACCTCATTGCAGACAAGGTCAGCAGCCCTGGACAGATCCTAAGCATGGAAACCTAATCCAAGGGTTTTTCAAGGATTTAATAGCCTGTGGAGAACACCTCAGACAGACCTGTTTGTCACCTTTCAACCACTAAAGAAATTCTATTCCAGGATTCCTTCCAGGCAAGTCTGGAAAACATATATTTTCCTTTCCATGGATGAGAATGTTCTTGTATGCTTTTCCACTCACTATCGGGGTTCTTTTAAAGATCCAGAAGGACTCTCCAAAATTTATGGAGTTGACTGTTCTGGCAAAGGCAACACTGGCTTTCCCTTCTTTTCAATTGGGCCAAGGTCAGTTACCACAGACTTCCCTTTGAAGAGGATTTACTGTCAAAAGATGGGGAAGTTTGATACATACTAATCTAGAAACTCAAGTAACTGCCTCGATGACAGAACTTTGATACCTTTTTAGCACCTTTTTCTGAGGTCATGTAGCACTTGCTAAAGGAGGCAAGAAATCTACTACTAGAAAAATTATATATATATATATATATATATATATATATATATATATATATATATATATACACACACACACACACACACACACACACACACACACACACACACACATGCAAAGAACCAGGATCCGTTTCAGGTCTAGTTGCCTCTTGTTCTTGATTACTTATGTGAGTTACTGTCCAATGGTTTGTCATGCTATTCTATCAAGGTACGTTTGTCAGCCATTTGGTTGGTCTACCCTTAGATCCTCCTCCCCCTTTCTAACAAAATTGTCAAGTTAACACATTTTGAAAGAGGTCTTACATTACTCACCCACCTGGGAGACAGATGGCCACTTCTTGGGATTTCAGTTTTCTGCTCAAGAAGCTTACTTTGTTTCCATTTGAACCAGCTTATGATGCTGACTTGAGGTTCTTAACAATGAAGATTGCTTTACTTATTGCTCTGACCTCTGCTTGAGTATCTGAATTACAAGCACTTATTGTGAGTCAACCCTACCTTATTTTTCACAAAGACAGGGTATCTTTGAGAAACAATATTTATGTACGCATCATAATGATGCATCTGTGTTGTCTGTTTTGATCCTTCCTCAACCTTCGTGTTTCAGATCCTTCCTTGGATCCAACATACTCCATTTTTCAGACTTTGGATCCATAGCTCAAGTTCCTCCCCTTACTCATAATCCTCTCCCAAGCCCAGCATTACTTCAGATTGAGTTTGTCCCCTTGATATCAATATAGAAAAATACAACTCCATAAATGTTTAGAAAAAAAGACAGGAAGGGTATCTGGAACTAAGAGAGGGAAAGACGAAAGAGGAGAATACCTCCAGGTTATACCAGGAGACCATATCAGCAGAAGGGGAGAAGGGAGGGCAGACTGAGGAAGGATAAAAATAGGGAACACAGATGCATTGTTATGGTGAGTACATGACTATTATATCTGATACTCCCCCGGATTTACAAAGCCCTTTATAGCATGCAGGATTAGTTTAAGAGCTATTTTTGGCAATATGGCCGACGTGCGATCCAGGAACAAGCTCCCGGGATGTGCACGTGAGCTCTTAGGCTAATCCTGCACGGACTGAGCTCCTGTATGCAAATTACCCTCATTTGCAGGTGAAAACCATGCAAATGAGGGTAATATGTGATCCAGGAAGCTGGCAGCTGTCCGTGCAGGAAGAGTGCAGTGTGCAGAAATGTACTTGGTTAGTAACCGAGTACAGTTCTGCAGTCTATAAAATGTAGGTATGACAGCTCCAAATAAAGGCTGCATATCATTGAGGAAGCATGCCAATGTCCAAGTAGAAGGCCATTGGCACTGCAAACTGTAAAAAAATAAATAAATAAATAAACAACTTTTAATTTTCTTTCTGCCAAGCTCACCTGGTTAAGCATAGGGCAGCAACGGGCAAACGGGATCGGAGGGGGGAATAATAAAATAAACCTAAAATAAGCATGCTAACTAAAATCAGTATTCTGCCATGCAAGTCAATGGCAGGCAGAAGGCAACCTAGCCAGTGAGTAATGGTTGCTAAGGGGGGAGGCTTAGTGTGGGACATGTAACTATGCATTAGCAGGCAATTCTATGCAAATGAGGGAAAGGTTACTGAATCCCAGATTTTCCCAGGGTGTGAGGCAGGTCCCAAGAGTGTAAGAGTATAAATAGCTGGGTGCAAGACTAGGATATAGGTGACATCATGGGGGTGTGTGTCAGGCATACTGTAAGTGGATTGGGGACCTGTGGCTCAGGATTACTCCTAGCTTAGCACAGCTAAGCTAGGGGTGTGTCTAAACCTGCCTGGCACTCTTTACAAAGTGTAAGCGGATGTGTGCACTGTGCACTGGGTTTTACAGGAAGAAAAAGGAAGTTAAACCAGGAAAAGCAGCTCTGTGCACATTTGAGCACTCCATTTGTGCGGTGCGCACACGGACCTAAACAGGGAGGCAATGGGAAGGGAAAACAGCAGTAGGAAGGTAATCAAGGAGAAATAGCTGAGCTGCCATGTGAAATGTATCAGAATTAGCTAATCACACAGGAAGCAGACCAGCCCAGCCCAGAACACCACTATAAACCAAGCAAACACCTACCCCCCTGTTTTTTCCATACTCTACACCACCGGTGTATACAAGCAGGGAAATTTTAAAACCAAACCTACAAAATGAGAAGGGCTGCAGCAGGCAACATAGAACAACATGTGCAAGAGGCCGAGGGTGGTGTGGATGTCAATGCTGCCAAACAACCCACAGTGATGAGACAGAGAAGAGTGTACAGACCCAGGGTAACCTACCAGGGGCTACATGTGCTGGAGATAGTGGAGCACTATAGGGTGGATGGAGACCTCCTACAGTAAATCATTGAGCTGTGCAGGACACACCTGACACACCACACTGGCCTAGGTGAACCTATCCCAGTGGATACCAAGGTATGTGTAGGCCTAGGTATACTAGCCACAAGTACCTCCCAAACTACAACTGGGGATAACATGGGCATCTCATTGGCATCAGCATCCAGAGTATTCCACCAGTTCCTGGATGCCATGTCAGCACATGCCAGTGAGCACGTATATTTCCTCAACACACATGAGGTGTTGACCCGCAATATGCGTCTCTTCCACCAAATAGCTAACTACCCTGGGGTAGTGGGTGCTATAGACTGCATGCACTTACACATTAAAGCACCACACTGTGAGCAGGGTAGGGCCTATATCAACTGCAGGGGCATCCCCTAAATCAACTGCCAGGTCGTATGTGATGCCCAGGGCATTATACTGAATGTGTGTGCTAGCTGCCCTGGAAGATATGATGATTCACACATATGGCAACTGATGTAGCTGTACCACAGATTTGACAATGTGGACATCCCCTACGGTCACCTAGTGGGGGATGCTGGATACCCACTGGAGCCATGGCTGATGACACCCATCAGAAATGCACACACACCTGAACAACAACGCCATAATGATGCACACGCACAGACCAAACATATAATAGAGCGTGTGTTTGGGATGCTCAGGTCACGGTTCCGGTGTCTGGACACATCCGGTGGAGCCCTGCAATATTCACCAGCTACATGTACCCAAATAGTAATGGTATGTGCTATGCTACACAATATGATCCTGCAAAAACAGCTGCAGCAGGATCAGCATGGGGCAGGGCCACACAGCCCCCCACCAATGCCAAGGCCTGTACAGGTACAGAGTGACTTGGAGGAGGAACAACCTGAGCCTGCCCCAGTAGGCAGAAGGGGGCGTGTCCAGTATGCCCTCGCCTTGGCAAAGAGGCAACGCATAGCATATGAACTGACACAGTAGGGCCCCAGGGAATGACACCTCTCTCTGACTCGCACAGGCAGTAAAAGGGATGCCAAACATGACACTACCTGTGCCCAACCATGTATAGGGAGTGTACTATGTACATCCAACATAGGCAGCCCTCCAGCACCATCCTCAAGTCCGGCATACCCTCAAGGTAAGTCAATCAAACTACCAATTGCCAAATGGAGTAGAATGTGTTTTTACCTGTAGCTATGGTATGGATGCGAACATGCAATGGAATTGGGTGGCCGGATGTCAAGGCAGCAGAGAGTAGACACCCATAGTGGCAGCATGAGATCTGTAACACATACTGGAGTCACCATAGTAGCCAGTACTACACAGGGTGGCAAAACCCACTGCGGAAATGGCCTGAGTGACAGGGGTGTCCATAAGAGCCACACATACCAGTCAGGATGGATCACATACCCAACAACAGTCTCAGCCAGCAGGACAGGTGAAGCCAAACACAAACAGATGCTGTACTATGGCCTCTGAATGTGCCCTATGGTTAACCCCTCCCCCAGGACTACACAGACAGACTGCAGCAGGCCAGGCAGTCGGATGTAAGTTGTGAAGGCTAGGAAGTCAGACACTATTATGTAGGTAAACAAAGCTAGGATCTGTACAACACTGGTAAGCCCTAGCCAGCAGGATAGGTAAGACTACAGACTGAAATGGAGTACCTGACATACCAGTACAGTCCTAGCAAATGTGTACAAGTGTCAGGTGCGTCATCCCATCCAACATACACATAGAGTAACAGTCAGGTGTGCCCCCCCCCACTCCTGTGTAGAACAATAGAAACAGTCAGGTGTCCCCCCCCTATGCAGAAATGTAGCAACAGTCAATGGCAAATGACCGATGGATACCCTACAGACACAGCATGCTACCTGTCAGTGTACAACAAAAGGTCAGCACCGCAGTACAAACAACCTGGAAGTGATCCACACATGCAACACAGATGGCCATACTGGGCATGCTCACACACTTAGAGGAATGAAGGCAATGTCAATCAACAACATACTGAGAGGTCATATTGGGCATGCTCACACACTTAAACACATGAAGGCCATGTCTGCAAACACCAGTGGACCAGACATGTCTGGAAGTTGCAGTTCTCAGTGCGGACACATGTCAGTAAGCACCACTCCTGCCTTGCACACACAGTGGATAGGAATATAGACAAATATTTAAGGTCAGCACACTATAATAAGCCACAGGTACACGGGCATAGATGTGTGGGAGAGGGTGACCGTGACAAGGAGCCATGCGGGCCTGTCCCAACTGGCACACAGCCAAAGGGCCCTCAACACATGAGGTGCAGATGTAACCCACTGCAGATACTAGCCACCAGTACTTGTCAGCATGGCAGACTATGTGGTGTACATCCCAGCTGTGCAACAAGACTGTACAAGGAAGCAGCCATCTAGTAGCTGTATACACACACCTGTGACATTTGACCCTGTGTGTGCCCGCATGTGGCATGTCAACCCCTACATGAATGGGGTATGGCCCATGCACACACTACCCTCCCCATAGCAGTAGTATGACAAGCCTGCTGAGGTCACCCAATGTGAATTACACCTTTGGGAGAGCTATAGCTCAGTAATATACATGGCGAGTCCCATAACTGCATACTGCTGTAGTGACAGAGTAGTTAGGTAGTAGTACTAACCCCAGACCTGTCAATTGTGTTAGTGTGTCCTTGTGTGTGTGCCTGACTGCATCTGACTGTGTAGAATGAAATGCTTGTTAGGCTACTCACACTCCGTGCAATACATATATTCAACTTTGGCAAGGCTGCTGATGTCACTCACCTAGAAGTACACCTCTGGGAACATAATAGCCAGTAATCACTGTGGCGTGTCCTGTAAAGGTGTACTGCTGTAGTGTGATAAACTAGTTAGGTAGGTGTTCAAACCCCAGCCCTGGCAACTGTGTGTGTCTGACGGGTAGACAGCAATGCTTTTTAGGCTACTCACACTACATACAATACAAATACTCTACTTTGCCAAGGCTGCTGATGTCACTCACCAAGGAGTACACCTCTGGGAATATGATAGCCCAGTAACCGCTGTAGCGTGTCCTGTAACTGCTTACTGCTGTAGTGTGATAAATTAGTTAGGTAAGTGTTCGAACCCCAACCCTGGCAACTGTGTAAATCTGTGTGTGTGTCTGACTTGGTAAAGAGCAATGCCTTTTTAGGCTACTCACACTCCATACAATACAAATACTCTACTTTGCCAAGGCTGCTAATGTCACTCACCTAGAAGTAGACCTCTGGGAACGTGATAGCCCAGTAATCACCATAGTGCATCCTGTAACTGCATACTGCTGTAGTGTGATAAATTAGTTAGGGAGGTGCTCGAACCCCAGCCCTGGCAACTGTATGAGTCTGTGTGTGTGTGTCTGACAGGGTAAAGAGGAATGATTTTTAGGCTACTCACACTCCATACAATACAAATACTCTACTTTTCCAAGACTACTGATGTCACTCAATTAGAAGTACACCTCTGGGAACGTGATAGCCCAATAATCGCTGTAGCATGTCCTGTAACTGCATACTGCTGTAGTGTAATAAACAAGTCAGGTAGATGTTCAAACCCCAGCCCTGGCAAGTTTGTGTGTGTGTCTGACTGGGTAGAGAGCAATGCTTTTTAGGCCACTCACACTCCATACAATACAAATACTCTACTTTGCCAAGGCTGCTGATGTCACTCACCTAGAAATACACCTCTGGGAAAATGATAGCCCAGTAATCACCGTAGCACATTCTGTAACTGCGTACTGCTGTAGTGTGATTTAGAAAGGAGGTAGTGTTCCATCTCCATCCATGCCAGTTCCGGATGTGATGTGTGCGTCTCAGTGTCTGTGTATGAAGCAATGCATTATAGGCTACTCACTTACAGTACATTACAAATGCCTTACTTTGGTAGTCCTGCTGATGTCATTAATTGTGAAATGCACCTTTGGGGAAGATGTACTTCAGTAATGTCTGTGGCGCATAATATAACTGCGTAGTGTAGTAAACTAGTTAGGGAGGGGTTCTACTCCCCGACATGACAGGTATGTGTGTGTTTGTAACTTGTATCCTGTGTAGAGGTGGTGTGAGTCTGTGGGCAATGTTGAGGGGGTTTTGCTAATTTCATTTATGGTGGCCCTAATATATATCACAATGTCAACCATACAGGGATAACAGATGTAAATGGCTGAGAGGCTGGGGTGGAAAGTCATACCCATACATGTGACATCAAGGCCTGCCAATCACAGTTAGCAACCCCACTTTGCCTTCACATGTGACTCACAATGGACATACCATGCCTGACAACATGGCCTGTATGGAAAGATGACACTGACACCAGGAAATGCTATTAGCATGCTATCAATGTAGGTGCAGGGTAAATCTGCTGACTAGTACCACTCCCTGCAACACGTGGGCAAGACTGGCACATTTGATGATAAGCTGTGTTCACAGCATGGGCAAGACACCCCAGGTACAGTTCCACATGTCACTGTACATGCATGTGGGAGGTGTGCACATCCTAGATACCATCCAAGTCATGGACTAGGGAACATACATGGCAAGTGATGCACGGCATTGGCCACAAACAATAGTCACCCAGGTGACTGGAAGACGGATGCAATACCCACCTTTGTGGGCAAATGCAGAAGCTACAGGCCTGTGCCACAATGCAGACCATTGTCATGTGGGCTGATGCCAAGGTATACCCATCACCTACCCTTGTATAGCCTGCTGGCAGTGTTGGCCACAACACACCCGTGCAGACATGCACCCATGCATGTCCGAACTGGACCCTGTGTGTTTGTGTGTGTGTTGTATGGTGCGTATGTTCACATCCACATGCACTACTCCCCCCAGGGCACAGTGAAGCATGCTGCCTTATGTCTGACAACCCCTCATACTCACTGTCCATACGACCTCCATATCACCCGTGTGGTGCATGTGTTCCCTGCACATTGATGTGTTGTGGCAATCCCACTAGTGACGGGTTTCACTTCTGGCCCTGCCAAGTGTGTTAATGTGTGTGCATCCCTGTGTGAGTGTGACTGTGCTGACACTGACAACTGTTCATGCAGACAGGCATGTGTATGTCACCTACTGTATATCTACTGTATCCCTGTTGCAGATGTCACTCACCATCACATATATGTTCTGAGTGCTCCCCACCAGATAACCCATGTGGTGTTTCCAATAACAGCATCGAACTGTGATAGCACTACATAGCTGTTGGGTGTTTGATACCCTGTGCTGGTAGGTGTGTGACACAAACATGTGTTGGTTTTACCCTCCCACCCCACCCTGACATGTATTCGTCTCTCCCCCACTCCCTCTCTGGCAGATGTGGAGGGCCACACCTGCATTTCCTAGGCAGCAGCATGTGTATTTAACATGATGCTCATGATCAGCTGATGGCCTCTGCATGAATTTCAGCCCTTCCCTAGCCAATTGCATGTGGAACAGGTGTGGTAACATTCCCATAGCCAATTGCATGGAAACACACTCCAATACCTGGGAACATCCTGGTGGTGCTGGCCCTTGTCTGTCACTGTGAGCAGGAGCTAGAACTGTTTGGCAAACAGCATTTCAGATGGGTTGGGGATTTACCTCTAACAGCATACACTGTGGGAAGAGGTCAACAAGCAGGAGGGGGATGTGCCTGACCTGACTATGAACTGTAAGTGCTGCCATACTGCATATGGAGTAATGTTGGATTAACAGTGTTTGTCTGGATATGCCTGTTGTACATGTCGCAATACCTGCCATGTCAGTTCCATGTATATCAGGAATCCCCATCTGCAAGCTTATCTGCAGACTGGGCAGTGTTGTGCCTTTGGTGTCATGTGTTAGCCATGATGCACCTATCAGTGGAATGCAGAAGGTAGTGTGAGGATTGCAGTCTGTTGAAGGTGAAGGCTATGACAGTTACTGACTACATATCCCTCATTGGACATATGTTGCAACAAACCCCATTACAATGGTAGATCAATGAGGGTATCACACCAACATGTCTATACTGGCCCTGTGTATGTGCTGTTAGCCACACCTCTGTCAACCTTTGTACATATGTCGTGCAATGAAGTGGTGCATATGTGCTGTGCACCATAAATAGTCATCATATCTGATAACATGCCAGTGATATATCAGAGTGCTACACATGTCATGTACAGTAGGGGTTACACTTAATGTCATAACCTGGAAATTCTGTGGATGTTTGTACAGTACTGAGGTCTGTGTAGTGATGGTAAATGTTGGCAGTGTGTGTATTGTTAATATGTACTATGGCCTGTGTACAGACTGTGGTAGATGTCATTGTTCTAGCTCCCATTCTCTCTGTTGTTACATGCTGCCCCACTGTATGGTACCATTTTACTTTACATGTGTGTAGAGCCATACACACACATGTCCCTTACCACAGACAGCTATCAGACCAGACTGTGTAACAGTCCAGTATATGTAGGGTCATTCTGTGAGTGGCACATATGAGGATGGTGTAGGGCAGATAGTCCATATACTGTACTATTATGCTAGCGTACCATATGTGGCTGTGTTCACATTGGTTGTGATTATGCACCATCACACAGGTGTATCCTACCCTGTGCTGTGACATGACTGTTGAGCCTGCTATATATGCAGGTACTGTACCATGATAACCTTAGGATGTCTGTCAGTAGCCAATGGCACACATGTTATGAGCAGATGTCACCTTCCACACACACCGTGTCTGTGACAACAATCCCAATGACAGCTGCAAATGTCTATAATATACCAGCTATACATACCAGACATCCCCTTGCACTACTACATTGGGACTATAGGGGCTGGCGTAGGGCTACACTCCATGTCCAGGACATATGGTAGGACAATATGGACATGTACTTATCCAGATAGCCATATATATATCTGAGTACACATGTAGTACTTCCAATTACTACTGTCATGGCAACCACCCACTATGAATCCCTACATCATGTGGGCGTAT
The DNA here is from genome assembly GCF_019279795.1 of Protopterus annectens. Lineage (NCBI taxonomy): Eukaryota > Metazoa > Chordata > Ceratodontiformes > Protopteridae > Protopterus > Protopterus annectens. The sequence goes on along the minus strand of NC_056739.1, from coordinate 1,449,077,298 downwards.
TCCCTGTACATTCCCTGTGTGATGGATATCCTTCCTGTGTGTGGGCATCAAAGTTACAGACAGCAGGTAGCAATATCTCTTACAGGAGAACCTGCACACTCAGGGCAGCCACATATATGTTGGAGGATCGGGACATAAAGGCAGACTGTGAGTAGAGTGGTGAAATGCTTTGCATAGTACTAGTGTTACAGGGTGTGTGTGTGTGTGTGTGTGTGTGTGTGTGTGTGTGTGTGTGTGTGTGTGTGTGTGTGTGTGTGTGTACATACTAGTTTACCTTGGACTGCAGTTTGTCTGCATAGCTCACTACTGTGGGCCTATCCTCTAGCTGGACAGAGGTGTGCCTATCATGTGTCTGTCTACCACACAGGTCCTATGTCGGATATTACACTGGCAGTGTGTGTGTTGCATGTTAGCAGTACATGGCTATATCCAGTTGTGTACCTGATGTCGTATTCCTGCATAAGGGTATGTTGAAATTAAAATCATTCTTTCTGGAAAGGGGGTACCCTGCAGTTTTGATTAACTCTGTATTTGAGGAAGTTAGAAAACTTAGAACTAGTCGCTTTGCCCCTATATTGGGGAGGTCCAAGACAGTTATTGAGGATGACTTACACCACAGACCCATTGACTAATTGGGCCCTGAACAGATGTTTATCACACAATATAGTGAACATGCAGGAGAGATTAGTTATATTATTGAGAAGGAATTCAGTGACTTTAAGGAATTCACGGATTTGGTTAACCTTAAAGATTTAACATGCAAAACTGTATACAGGAAAGGATTGAACGTGAAAAGGACTTTAGAACAAAGTTCCAAGGTGAAGGGCATAAATATGCATAGAAGGGGGACGTTTCATTGTGGGTGTTGTACACAATGTAAACATATAATGGACCAGGACAGTATATATTTGGAAAGCAGAAATAGAAGACTGTGGTCAAATGGTTTCTACAACTGCAATTCCAGGGGATTGGTGTACCTGGCTGCCTGCCGTTCTTGCCAGGCATTTTATGTGGGCAAGACGGAGAGGCAGCTAAGGAGGCGTATATATGAACATGCCTATGATATTCAGAGAAAAGTAAACACCAAAGCATTGTTTAGACACACCCTGGTCTGCGAAGGTGCAACCTTCAGGTTTTTTGTATTGGAATCTGTTGTACAGTGCATCAGGGGAGGCAATTGGTCTGCATTGTTGTCTCATAAAGAAACTTGTTGGCAGATCTTATTGGAATCAAACAAGCATCCTGGGTTGAATGATTCCATTTCTATTGTCCCTTATCTAAAATTAAAGGCAGAACAATTGTAAGGCAATGGAAGCTTACTGTGGCACTGTATAAAACAATATGATTTTACATATTTTAGATATTTGTTAATATTGTTATGATTTATAACATTTTATACATAAATTTTAGCACTACTTGTACATGTAGGTTATTATTTTTTATCAAAACTATATGGAAAATGGTTATAGGTATATGTTCTTTTGGTGTATAACATATACAACCATGATGGCGTTGAATATTTTAAATATTTGAAATGTTATGTGGTTTAGTATTTCATATCAAGTACATATTGCTTTAAATTTTTAATATGCTATCAATTTATCAATTAAGTAGTTGTATAAAAGAATCTGTGGAGGAGTGTTTTTTTATCTGAGGAAGTTGTTTTAACAACGAAAACGTTGCTACAGTGGATATACGTTAAAAATAAATTTGTATTGCCAGAACGTGTCTTTTATCTTGGAGGGTTTCTGTTCTTATTGTGCGTTGGTGGTTTTGCTGTTCTCCCTGCCTGTTTAGCTGCCTGTTTTCTGGTGGATTTCATGTTGCAACACATCCTGTAACACCAGCATATTCCAGGGTGTGAAACTGCAATATTGCGGGTATGGCCCTGCGTTCCTGCCTTTGTCCTGCTGTGATACGGGTAGGGGTTGTTAGGTAATGGCCTATCATTAACTACTGCTAGCATTCCTATTATCGTCCCAGTCATAGCATGGGCACCCACAACATTTGTTGGCCGGGGACCATACATGTGATAGATACATTGACATTACCACAAGTAATGAATGTCCCCCTAGGGCTTGACTACAGGGTGTAATTGGAGGCTGCTGAACTACATCTGATATTGTTGACTGTTACAGTGCAGGCAAATCTGTTGTCAACTGTTGTATGAATTGAAGGGCTTAGCCTGGACACCATAGTATGTTATATATCCACACTGTCTGCATCTACTGTTTTGTGTGGGCCTTGCATTCATCACTGGTTATATACATCAACATCCATGTGCTGTCAGTAATGGCATACATTATTGTATGGTACACAAATAAAGGTTGCCTGTGTATACATACCTGTGTGTCGTGTCATGTCCTTTGAATTGTGAGTGGGTATATGTGCAATGTAAGTATCCCTTTTGGGGCTGGTTGCCACACCACACATGTCACAGGTACCAGTTACAGGGCTTGGGGCTGGGGATATACATTGCACCCAGTACATCCACACTACTGCTACACATGTATGACTAATAATACCTTTTGTCTGTGTATATGTGTATGTACCCATATATCCCATATATCTCATCTATCTATATATATATATATATATATATATATATATATATATATATATATATATATATATATATATATATATATATATATATATATATACCTGCACATGATTGTCAATGTATGGATGTGTGTGCATATCTGTACCGTTGTAATGTGTAGCCCTTCAACATAGTACATTCCCTGCGGTACAATGGTGTATCTGCATGATATGTTACAGATATTGGCCTGACATATACAGGTGACATGGATAGCTGTTGGAGTACTGTCGCTGTGTTGTGGTGGGTCCTGCTGTCAAGTACTGCATGTGCTGGATATTGGATTGCACAGCATATCCATTAGAGCTGGGGGGGGGGGTTACAGAGCAGTAATTACCAGGTGTCCCTCATTTGTGCCCCCACCCCCATTAACTGTGCTCATGGTCTGTTATGTAGTATGGAGTGGGCCAGGAGTTCTTTCCCATGTGAAAATCATATACACATCTATCTGTATGTATATATATATATATATATATATATATATATATATATATATATATTTATGTATATCTGCATAAGTATATATGTTACACCCCCATATATAGAGGGATAGAACTGGACATTGATATAGCTCTAGCTATGTATATGTATCCATGTATATGTGTGTATGTATGTATATATATATATATATATATATATATATATATATATATATGTATGTACGTATGTATGTACATATATATATATATATGTATGTACGTATGTATGTACATATATATATATATATGTATGTATATATATATATATACATATATATATATATATATATACATATATATACATATATATATATATATATATATATATATACACTGAGCATATTAATCTATATACAATTGCTGTTATATGGTTATTTGTGAGTCATGCATACACATATATATACCTATAGCTGTCTATCTCTCTACATTTACAGATATGTAGCTGTCCATATGTCTATGCATGTTTGGCCTATATGTGTGGCCTGTACCTCATTCTCTTGGCAATTGACATGGATGACCTTAGGACTGAGGTCAGTCATTCATGCTGACACGTATGTGTTTCAGACATATCATCTCCAGCAATATATGTGTTCTACCACATATAACTGTGTAACTTGCAATGTTTGAAGTGTATTAGAGCAGGATATGACAGATAACCCTATATGTACCCACATTATGGCGCACTATGTCCGGGATTCATGCATTAAGAGGTTGTGTGGTGTGTTATTACTACATTCCCTGTGCTGTTGACTGATTGTGCTGGATGATATGTATGTTGAATGAGTGGTTATGTACATCTGTCATGGTTTAATGGTAAATCACATAGTGTATGATGTGCAGCGTCCCAGGTGTGGGCCTACCAGAGGCTGTATATTGTGTTTCAGGGCAGAACACCGGCTCTCGGTTACAGAGTGAGTTAGGGACATTTGAGTGGTCGTGCATGGGTTTTCGCAGATCTAAGCAATGCTAACATCGGGTTGTGTTTCATTACACTCAGCTAGCATCTACTTAGCTCAATCTATGTAGGCAATGCTTACCCCTGCGCGAATACACGTACACACACTTACAACTGCTTATCCATGCGTACTACTGCTAAGTGCTTACACATGCTTACTAGTGCCTTAGTCATTATGACACTTCACATGTGCATTTAAGGCAGTATTCCTGTACAAATATAAGTGTTACTTAGTAGGTTATACAGCACAATGAAGTTAACATACGGATATCACATGGAAAATAGGATGTGCTGCAGTGGGACTCGACCTGGCAATGCGTGTGCGTTAGGCGGATGCTCTGCCCACTACACTATTGCTGTTTTGCTTCATTAGCATATGTCTACCATAATGATATACCCATGTTCCCTTTTCCCAGCCCCCAAGCTCCACGTACACAGCATCCATCCATTCCCAGGTTGCTAGCCCTGCCATACCACACCTCCACACATTTCTCTCTCTGCACATCTCCGTACACCTCCAGTATACTGTCCCCACCTAAGTGTCTGCAGGCTCTTCATCCGTTTAGTCCACGTGCATACCAGCCTTCCCTTGATCCTCCACCGATACTGGTGGTTCATCCTGCCAGGGATGGACCTGTTGAGTCAAAAGTAGACCTAGCTGGTCTACAGTGTTTCTCCCACTGGTAGCATCCTGCCAGGGTATTGTGTAGCAGCGGTTTGCTCATACACCTGGCCAGCCTCATCTCCCAGTTCCATGGAACCAACTGCCCAGGTGTGACATACTCTGCATGAAGCACGCTCACATGCCCCCATGGTGTGCACCGTATATCAGTATTCCCTTCAGTACTATGCAGGACTACTGTTCTCACAGTATGATTGGACAGGCACTGTTCTGTGCTGCAAATAGACTGCTTATAATACTGTGGTTGAGCAATGGACACGTGTTCTGGTATTAATCTAAACACTTATATACATTTCCTATACTGCTGAATGCCTGTGCTGGATGATGTGTTTGTGATCACAACAGCTGAATGTGTATCCGCCATGGCTTAGTGGAACTCATGTCTACTATAGTGTGCAGGGTTGGGGGTTTGCAACCTGGCAGTGCAGATTATTTTGTTAATGGCCACAACAACAGCTGCTGGCTACAGAGTGACTAAGGCACTGAAGAACATTTGTAGGCGGGTATGCGCGAAGCACAGCATTACTGACCTCTGGTTGTGGTGTCTTGCACTCATTGAGCCTCTACATTGCTTCACCAGTGTGGTACTCACATACCGGCGGCCAAACAGGCGTATACCCACTTGCTCCCACATACACACGCGCAACATCGTGCATTTTGTTCACATCTGTCAACCGGGACACTTGGACTGTATGCTTGTCCATTATCAGCAGTGGCCTGGGGTGTAGAGCTCCACATTGACCCCAGCTACGTATCCCAATTAATATTGGGGTGTTCACATTTATAGAGGATAACAGACATAACATAGCTACATCCTCTATTAATCATGCTTAGTTTACGTTAAACTGTCGGTATTATCCATGCTTAGGTCAGATTTACATGTCAGGTATGACTGTTGACAAAGGTCAGTTTAAGGTGAGGTTAGATGCCTGTTTCACAGGTCTGGATAGGTTACATGCAGGTATTCGGGGTAGGTGTAGTTATTCCATACCTGTGTGTAACAGTAGAGGCAAATAGCTATGGAGTAGGTAAGTAGGTAGTGGGGGTGACATTGTAACTGTATAGTAGCCCGTAGGTATAACTTGATGGGGAGCAATAGGGAAGGTATGTCAGGTGTTGGGATTTGTATGCGAGGCAGGCCAAGAGGTGTCGTTATCACTACTTGATGTAGTGTTGTAGAGTGTGAGGTGGGGGAGAAGGTTTCTCAAGGTGGTGAGCCTGTGCTGCTCCAGGTGTGCTTGTGGTGTTCCTTCATGTGTTAGTTTCATGTGTCGTGTGGGACAGCTGTGATACTACATGTGGACTGGGGTTCCAGATACTGGCAATATAGTGGGGGAAGAGGGTGTCACCTATGTGTACCCATACATATTAAGAGAAATGGAACAGGGGCTGATAGGTATGTGGTGTGCATGGGGCACAAAGGGGAGTGTTAGTAGGGGGATTATCCAGGGCTGTGCAGGATGGCTGCAGGGAAGATTCACAGCTGGCCATGTTGTCTACGACAACAGCTGTGCATATGCACTGCATTTGGTGTTTGCGTTGGACACTCACACCCCTGGATGGAGGTGAGGACTACAATAATACTTTGTGATGCCTATTACATCGGCTTACATGCCTACAGTGGGGTGTTGCGACCATGTGTTTGTAGGTGTTGTGTAGTGGGTTATGCAACAACACATATGGTTATACCGTACTTTGCCATGTAAACTGGACTGTGCTGAGGTGGGACCCATATCGGGAATGGCTGCCCATTAGGCAAAAGCATGCCTGTTGACTGTACAGAATCTGCGGCCTGTCCAGAGTTTGCTTCATAATATTGGTGTGTTCCTCTTACAATCTGCACCTGTCTGGCAAATACCTGGGAACTGATGCCATTAAATACAGACAAGTAATTGGGTTTGACTCCACATCCTTCAGACGAGTCATGCTAATGCATAACCTATTATTCTATCAGCTTTCTAAGGTTGTAAGTAGAATATGTGCTTTCTGTCCCTATTTGTCCCCCCAATGGTTTAGGTTCTGTCCAGTGGTTTTGCTCTTAGAGATTGAGAGGTATGGGCATAAGCTCTGCCCAATTCGCAATATTACTAACATCCCTGGGGCGGTCCAAATACAGCTGCGCCAGCCAACACCTGCACGCCTAGGCCCATAATTGCATACCCATAGTTCCTCCACCTGCCCCTCCTCTACAGCACTCATCCTTACTGTGGGTACAGGTGGGGTCTAACCACACCACTACACACTGCTCACTCTCCATGTGTTGTGACCCATGTCGTATGTTGTTTTGACCCATGGGTCATCAGGTTTGCACAATCTACTGGTCCGTTTAAGTATATAGCCTGGTTAGATAAATTATTACAGGGACTGACTCTGATGATCATTAATTTTTGGGAGTCCCACAAGGGACATTGATGTCTTTGTTTCAAGATTAGACTTGGCAGGTCTCTCCCACTGGTAGTATCCTGCCTGTGGTCTGGGAAGCAGTGGTGTGTTTACTTGTATTGTGTGTTTGCATGTTTCACCTGTCTAGGTGGGGGGTTTGATGCTATGTGCTACATGTTTGTTGATTGGACCCCTCAACCCCATTGTCTCGGCCTGTGAACATATGTAATCCTTAAATGGTGTAACATATCTATATATATCTATATATATATATATATATATATATATATATATATATATATATATATATATATTAATAAATTGTTTTCTAGTCCTGAGGAGCTTTTCTCCCTGGGTGTCTGCTGTAAATGAGCCAAAAGCTCAGCCAGACTTACCCGGTTAACAGATGTAATTTAAATACATAATTCTGTTAATATCCTAGCTATATATATGTGTATATTTACACACATATATACATATATATTTCTACATATCTATATACATATAGATATGTCTGTATTTGTATATATATATATATATATATATATATATATATATATATATATATATATACATATATAGATAGATATATATATATGTCTAACGACATATGGATGTATGGGTGTCTGCATATGTATATATCTATATGTGGGTATTTAACTGTATTCTGTCTCTGTATGTACACATTTGTACTATGGAGAGGGGGAGGTTTCACTCCATGTAGGTATGGGTATATATACATACACACCTCTACAGTTGTACATCTACATCTGGTTATTCCATTCTTTGCCATGTACAATAGACTGTGCTGCAGTGGAACTCGTAGTGGGAGTGGCTGCCCATTGGGTGACTGCCCTGCCCAATGCACACTATTGCTTACATCCCTGGGGCGGTCCACATAGACACACTCCAGCCAACACCTGCTCAGCTAGGCCCATAATTTCATACCCATAGTTCCCAAACCACACATCCTCTTCGGCACTCTTCCTTACTCCGGGTGCAGGTTGGGTCTGGCCACACCAGTACACTGTACCCACTCCCCACTTCTCGGGACCCATCACGTATGTGGTCTCACCCCATGGATCATCAGGCTTCCCCTACCTTGTACACTGGGAACATGCGTGGCCTGCCATTCGACATCAGTGTAATGGCAGGAAGACCAAAAATGTTTGAATTTTTGGGTGTCCCACAAGTGACATACATGTCTTTGTTTCAAGATTAGATGTGGCAGGTCTCTCCCACTGTAGTATTCTGCCTGTAGTCCGGGAAGCAGTGGTGTGTTTACTTTTATTGTGTGTCTGTATGATTCACCGGTCTAGCTGGAGGGGAGGGTTGATGCTATGTGTTACACGTTTGTTGATTGGACCCCACCCCCATTTGCACGGCCTGTGAACATATGTAATTCGTAACTGCTGTATCATATACATGTGTATATTTACACACACACACACACATATATATATATATATATATATATATATATATATATATATATATATATATATATACATATACATATTTATATATATATATATATATATATATATATATATATACATTACTATATACAGATATATCTAGATATATATATAGATAAGATCCTTGATAGGAGGTCTAAACAAAAATGAACCTCTAAGGAAGACCTTGCATAATCTAAGGGAGGTCAATGACAAATGATCTTTATCTACTTGAAAACTGGAGACTGCAGCCATCCATGCTTTGTATGTAGAGTTAACTTGCTCCATTATGTAAAATGGAAGCTAGAAATTCTAAAACTGATGGAATGGGTGCTAAAAATATCTAAAATTCTCTTAATAGCCCAAATAGAAAACAGTTTCCATTTGCTCTTGTGTATCTTCCTAGTGAAGACTTTTTGTGTCATACCTGAGACACGGCCTGGACTGCCTAGCCATCACTGGAAGTGGAGAAACCATGAGGTCAACATGAGAGCTTGTAAGCCTGGGTGAGGTAGCCTGGAGGGATGAGACAGAAGATCCAGAAACCAAGATGGGTATATTAGTTGAGTCCAAAGGAATAGGGACCACACTTATTGAGGCCTGAATGGGGCAAAGAAGATCAACCTTGCTCTTCCTCTAATTAGCTTTCTGTAAAAACTTTGATATGAGAACTCTTGGAGTGTATGCATAAAGGAGTTGGGGCAATTGTGAATCACAGAGTCCCTCGTTGACTCCCCCTCGGGGAATTAGGGAAAGAAAACTGCTGAATTTGGAAATCTGAATAGAGATGAACATGTCACAGCATGACTGGCCCCATTGGCAAAAAATCTACTCTGCCACTGAAGGATAGAGACCTCACTTGTGAAGCATAAGAATAAATATGCTCAGTCTGTCCACTAATTGTTGGACTTCCCTGGAATGTGTATTGCTAAAAGGTAGTTGGAAGAGAGTGTCTATTGCCTCTAGACACAAGGCGTAAGAGTGGGTTCCTCCTCTGAAAAGCAATGATTTCCTGAGGTAAGATGTCCCAAAATGCCTGCAATGCTAGCAAAACTGCCCACATCTCTAGGACATTGATGTGAAGGTTGGCCTCCAAGAAGGACCATGTGCTTTGGACTGTCTGTCCCAGGTAATGCCTCGCCACCCCAACTGGGAAGTGTCCCTGGTCACTGTTGCCTTAGGCAATGGTAGAACAAAGGGGTGACCATGAAAAACATCTGGTGTGTGAATCCACCAGGAGACATGCCGACAGCAGACCATTGTGATTCGAATGGGAGATGTCAAGGGATGGGTACTCATAGACCACTGGACTACTATAGTCTACTGTAGCTCTCTCATATAGTATATTTCTATAGGTAGAAGGGTTATGGAGGCCATCATTGACCACAGAAGCTGAAGAGCTAACCTGTCTGGTGGTGACTGAAGAAATAGCAGAATTTTTACTTGAAGCTGTTAGTTGGACAACCTGGATTTAGGAAGTGGGGTTACTTGAGAAACTGTATCCAGATGAGCCCCTATTAACTCTGATATTTGAGTGGGAAGGATGTGAGACTTGTGGTTGACTGTGATGACCAGGTGAAAACATAATTGTTGCAGGCAGTCCCTGGTGTGTAACAGTAGATGTCTGGTGGGAGCTGTGAGGAGCCAGCCATGAAGATATTGAAATATGCGGAATCCCAGCAATCTGAGCTGAGCTGCAATCACTGCCATGCATTTGGTGAACACCCAGGAGGCTGTGATGAGACCAAAGGGCAGGGCTCTGAATTAAAAATGGCTGGCTCCCAGCCAGAAGCAAATGTATCTCCTGGATCGTCTGTGTATTTTATGTCACAGTATGCATCCTAGAGAGCTAATGAGCACACCCAATCATCCTTCCTCAAAACAGGAAGAACAGACTGATCTTTGACTATTTGGAACTTGGAATGTCTGACAAATTGGTTTAAATGACTTGGGTCTGGTATGGGAAAGAGGTTCCCTGTCTTCTTTGGCAGCAAAAGTATCTTGAGTAACCAAATCCTTGTTAGTCTGTTGGGAACTCTTAGATGCTTCTTTTCTTTAGGAGCTTTTCTACCTCTGAGGCTGCTTTTATCTTCTGATGGGGTTGTATGTCTGGGAATTTTTGTGGGTGAATGAGTGGGGGAAGGATAAAAGTAATGTAATTGCCCCATGTCATTATTTTCTGCACCCAAACATAATCAGTTATGAATGTCCAGGCTTCCAAGTGCAGAGATACATGCCCCCCAACTGCTTCCAGAGTGCAGTAGTCAGGCAACCATTTAGGGGTGCTGGAAAGGCTTCTCAGAAAATGGAACCTCTGAAGTCCTGGTTTTGAGGACCCATTCTGTCATGTGGGCGAGCTCTGCCATTAAAGTTCCCCTCTCTGCTGCAGGAGGTCTATCTCCATAGCAGTCCTGAGAGAACCCCTACACTTTTGGGAACCACATCTTTCTACCCCTTTCTGGTTTCCTGAGAAGGTCCTCTGAAGCTTAGAAAAATGTATCCCTACAGCAGACAAGGTCTTCCTGTTTTATCACTCCTGGAGAGCGATCTCTTTAACTTTGGGTCCAAATAAGGTAGATCCATCAAAGGGTGCACTGATGAAGGACATCTTGTAGGGCTCTGCAAAGTCACATAGGTGCATCCAGATGTGCCTTTTAACTGTAATGCTGAAGTCACTGAAATCAGACACATAGAGGCATTTGATAGGAACTGAAGGGTGGCCAGTTGCAAACAGATATTCTTTTATCCTCCACCCACATGGGCCCTGAGAGGGAATTGGTAAACCCTTCATCAAATACCACTAAAACCTAGAGAAATGTGCCAAATAATTCAGAAACTGCAGACCAAATGTCACTGAAGCACAAATGCACATCCCAAATCTAACCAGTACCCAGTTGGGAGATGGGCAGAGAGACTTTCCTCAGCATGTTCCATTTTGGAGGCTGTGGCAAACACCATGGCATCAATTCAGGGACCCCTGCTCCAATGGGCACAGTCCTTAGGTGCAACCAAGTGCTCATCTGGTTAATAGGAACAGACTCTGTCATATCCGGATCCTTCCATGCCGGGCAGAAAATAAAGTCCACCATTTCATCTGCCATCACACAGGATGTGGCTATGCAGGTTTAGAAAATTTCAAGAAACACCAACTCCTTCTGGGAAAGGGCTTCAAAAGACCACCACCTCTCTGTCTCAGAAGTTAGAGAGTTTCTCTGAATAAGACATACTCAAGGGTAATCCAGTGGACCCCTCTCCTTCATCTACATCAGTGTCTTCTGTTAGAAATTCCTGTGGGGAATCAATGTGCCTCCTTTTGCACTTAAACTTCCAGGAGGTTTCCTTGTGGTGGTAATCCAGGGAAGACCTGGAACTATGTGGGGAGTCCTGTAAAAGGACTGTCTCGAGACTAGAAATAATCAGTTGCCCTGGTGGAATAGAATGAGCAGACTCAGGACCCATGGCAGACAGTTGAGTTGGGGAACCCGATGACATTACGGATGTCATGTCTCTAGTGATGTGGAGGGCTCTCTTCCCTGCCTCAAATGCAGATGCCTATGGGGAGCCCAGGACCACCTGCCAGGTGAAATCCAAGACTTCCCCATGACCCTGCTCCAATACAGAGTTCTGAGGCATGCTGTCTAGAGCTAAGGCTCTGAGGGGACTGGACAGCTCCAAAAATCTAAATGTCAACCCTCTACTCCCGGATCTCATGCCAAATATATGGCTCCGAGATCCCTCTGGCTCAGACATGTTTAGTGCCGGGTGGATCCGAGAAGATGTTGGAGTCAATGAAGACCAGGTCTTCAGATCTGACCAATCGCAGATTTCTTGGATCATGAAATTCTGAATCTGAAAGGTGGACTGGAGTAGGAGTCACTAAAGGTGTTTGGGCTGATCCGAAGCTCATAGGTCCAATGCGAGCTAGAGCTGGAAGAACTCCCAGCTGAATTTGGGTCCTAAGAGGTTTTCTCATCATCCTGTCCACACCAGCCTCAGATTGGCTCCTCGTAGACCAGAAGGAAGAAGAGAAGGATGGAGGCCTACAACTCTACACGGAGGTTCCTGCAGAAAGGAAGCATGACATCTTAATGATATTGGCTCCAGTGAGAATTGGGGTTGTTTCTGGCCAGGGGACTTGTGCAGAGCTAGTATTGGATCTGAAGAGGTGGACGAATCTGAAACTTTGGATATCTTTGGAGGCGGAGCTGAAGTTGGTGCTGAGTGAGGAGAGTGGTCAGGGGAGTGCTTCTTCAACTCTTTAGACTTTTCTTTGGCTTGTTTTTGGTCTTATCACCTTTCTCCCCTTGAGACTTTTCCATAGCTTTTGCAATGGAAGGGGAAGCTCCACATACTGTAGAAGCAAAAGAAGGCATTTTATCTTTTAGAATATGTTTGTTCTTGCCTTCAGTAAGGGTTCTATGGCTAAAGCCTGAACAAATGTCACACACTACCTCAAGATGGACAGCCTCAAGGCAATAGACACATTCTGAGAGGGCATCTGAATTAGGAATTTTATGAACAAAATAATTATTCAATAAAGCTAAAGAAGCAGAACAGGATACCAACAATGGTATCAAATACCCACAGACTTGGGAAAGAAAATTACCAACAATGGTAATAAGAAATAAACAAACCAGTAAAGAAAGAGAAGGGGGAGTAGAACAAGTAGAAGGCAAAAACTGCAACACAAAATACGTGTATATATATATATATATATATATATATATATATATATATATATATATATATATATATATATATATATATATATATATATATGGGGAGGCGGTTGGAAAAACTAAAAAATTAAAAACACTGACAAAGGGTGCCTTAAGTAAAAAAAAAATTAGATGTATCTCACCAAAAAACAATTTAGCTATGCAGAAACAAGTCTGTTTGCTACAGTGGCAAATGAGATCTGGGGCTTGGGAGAGGATTATGGGTAATGGGAGAAGTTCAACCTATGGATCTAAAGTTTAAAACATGGCCAAAGTCAGATCCAAGGTCATATCTGAATCCCAATGATTGAGGAATAGACAAAAAAAGACATCAGATCAAATCCTTGACCTTTCAGAAATGATGACCTGCTGTTTGTCTCCTATGAAGGTAAGAGGAAAAGTCAACCACTGACAAATGGGATTATTTCTAGATGGTTGTCTCATGCTATTACTTTTTGTTATACTCACCACAATAAACAACTTCTAGGCAGGGTTACAGCTCATTCAACAAGGGCTTTTACTTCTTCGCTGACTTTATGGAAAGGTGTAGACTAAAGAAGCATTCTAGAGGCAGCAGTGTCGTTCTCTCTATATATTTCAAAAGCAGTGTCAACTGGATTCCGTTTTCAAAGTCCAGAACAGGCTTTGCTTGGACCATATTCCAAGGGCTCCTGGAATCTTAGGTATTGATCTCCTCCCTACTTTCCTTTTCCTGTCTAAATTAATCTATCCACACAGCTAAGGCAACTGCAATGATAATACGTGAAGAACACAGTACAGTTGTGTAAGTAAATGAACCATAAATGTAGAAGTTCTAATGGATCAGCATTGCAGTAGCCATCTCTCCCTCCAGTTCCCCTTTTCTCTACTGTTCTTGCTGTGTGTTTCCAAGGTGTGACTGTTCTTATCCTTGTGTATTTAGTTACAGTTCTCCTTATTCCACTGCACAGTTATCCTGGATTTTTGCCTTCTTCCTGCACAATAAAATGCTCTAAAGCTTTTAGTGCTTCACCTGGGTTTTATATAGACCACCTTGTGTGCTTCTGCCAGGTGGAGCACCAGAAGGGCACCCAAAGCTTTGAGAAACTGGCTTGTTCAGGAGTGGCAAACCCACATAGCTTAGGCTATAGCAACAATTACATCTAGTAGAACATCTACTGCAATGGCAAGTTTACTTATACAACTGTACTTTCCATTTGGTAATAAGATACATTTTTATATGTGTCTAATTGTGTAAGACTCAGAATTAGTTATGGAATTAGTTATGTATGACTAGGGATAGTATACATTTTGGCTACAGAGTTACAGTATACTGAATCGCCATGACAGATGATTTTGTTTCTGCAACAAGCTGCTGAGATTGAGATTTCAGTAGCTTTGGTAGTTGTATTTTTTTGATGTATGCAGATTACTTTAAACTACATAGTTCATCAGATGAGGTAAGTACAGTTGTGTACACTTACCATAAATGTAGATGTTCAAGTGTATTCACTGTTGCAGTCATTACATTTGGGTAATCTGCTGGCAGGTTGCCCTCAGTCGGCCTGATTAACAAAGTCTTGGGTCCTGCATCGGTTGCTGTCCCTTCTTCCATGACATCAGGTCGTCAGGGGTATAAAACATGCAGCTGACGTCATTACATCAGTTTTTCTTGCCCCAGATGTCAGGTGCCCCCCTAATGGGGAGCAAATAAACACAAAAACACAAAAGTATATCTCCAACCAAATGCAAATACACCAAAAAGGCTTTTAAGCATAGTAAAGGAAAGGAGAGGTATAGCCAGAAAAAAACTAGGGACTGGAGGGAGGGTAACCAGGACTGCAACAGTGAATACACTCGAACATCTACATTTATGGTAAGTGTACACAACTGTACTATGTTCTTCATGTTTTACTGTTGCAGTCATTACATTTGGGTAGATTCCCAAAGCTATGGTCGGGAGGAGGAATTTATACAGCATTAGTGCCAGCTATAAGGCCCTGCAGGACAGCAGTGGCAAAGCCAGCTCTGGGTTTAGAGAAAATTGGTAAATGATAATGCTTGGTGAAAGTATGTACAGAACTCCAGATAGCAGCTTCTAGGATATCCCTGGTAGGAACACCTCTGAGAAAGGCTGCAGAAGTAGATGCAGCCCTGGTGGAGTAAGATCTGATCCCCTGGAGGATAGGGTTTCCATGGTGCTTATAGCAGAAATAAATGCAATGGCTTATCCATTTAGAAATAGTTTGTTTTGAAATAGCCTTCCCCTCTGCCCCTGCAGCAAATGCTACCAGCAATTGTTCATATTTTCTTCAAGATTTAGTCCTGTCCAAGTAGAATCTAAGTTGTCTGTGCACATCCAAGGAATGCAGAATCGGTTCCCCTTTGTTCTGTGGACTGGGAAAGAAGGTTGGCAAATGAATGGACTGATTAAGAGCCACGCTGGAAACCACCTTGGGCATAAAGGATGGATTGGTCCTGAGAGATACCTTGTCCACATGAAAGATGATGAAAGGCTCCACTGCCATAAGGGCCTGTAATTCAGATATCCTTCTAGCTGAAGTGATTGCTAAAAGGAAGGCTGTTTTCCAAGAAAGAAGTTTTAAGTCTGCATTAGCAGCTGGCTCGAAAGGAGACAGAGTGAGTTTCTCCAAAACAAAGTTAAGGTCCCAGGCAGGGGTAGGAGCTCTCCTGGGTGGTCTCAAGTTTTTTGCCCATCTGAGATACTGCTTGAGCACAGGATGAGAGAAGAGGGGTGGTTCTGTGTTATAGTGAGCTGAAATAGCTGAGGCGTGGATTTTAATGTAGGAAAAAGAGAGGCCCTTGTGAGGCATCTCAATTAAATATTGCAAAATCTGAGGTAAATTGGGTGCTGCTGTGCTCATCCCTAAAGATTGGTTCCAGGCACAGAATCTTTTCCATTTGTCAGCATAAGATTTTCTAGTACTAGGTCTCCTTGCTTCCAAGATGACATCCATCACAGGTTTGCTGAGGGATGATAAAGATAAATTTAAGTGATTAGCCAGGCTGCAAGGTTCAATGTTGGAAGCTGAGGGTGCAGAATTTGGTTCTCCTGCTGAGACCGCAGGAAAGGGGTCTGAGGCAGGTTCCATGGAGATATTTGAGACACACTGCACAGAAGGGGGTACCAGTGTAGGCACGGCCAGTCTGGAGCAAATAAAATCATCCTTGGTTTGTCCTGTTTGATTTTTAGTACAACTTTGGAGAGCAGAGGGGGAAAGGCGTAGATTGATAGGTTTTTCCAGTTGAAGGACAGAGCATCCACTTTCCAGGCTTGTTTGTGGGGAGTCCTTGTGCAAAACTTGTCCAACTGGTAGTTCTGGGGGGAGGCAAATAGATCTATGTCTGGGCTCCCCCATTTGCTCCAGTTTCCACTCGTGTGGGTCCATGAGGTTTCTGCTTAGTCCTTCTGCCAGTGTATTCAATTTTCCTGGCAGAAATTGAGCTTGTAGGTGCACTTGGTAGCTCAAGGCTGTGTTCCACAATGCCATGGCTAGTCTGCAGTGGGGGTAGGAATGTGTACCCCCTTCTTGTTTATGTACCACATAACCATGGTGTTGTCCGTCTTTACCATTAGTTGTCTTGAAAGAATGTAGTCCTTGAAGCTGTCAGAGCATTCTGTACAGCTAACATTTCTTTTTGATTGATAAGTAGGTGCATTTGATTTGGGTTCCATTTGCCCTGAATGCACTTCCCTGCCAGATGAGCCCCCCCCATGCATAGTCTGATGCATCCGTAGTTAGGATTTGGGCAGCAGGGGGTAGTGTGAATGATAGTCCCTTGTTTTGGTGGCAGGCCTCTGCCCACCATAGGAACTCCAGGCGTAGGCAAGGTATAATAGGAATCATTGTTTCCTGGCTGTGACAATGTTGACTCCATAGACTTTTTAGATACCACTGTAGTTTCCTCATAGGCAGTATTGCATATGGAATTAGAAGAATGCAGGAGGCCATGAACCCCAAGGCTTCCAGTATTTTTCTTACAGATAGCAGGGTTTTTGTGGCCACTTGTTTGAAGTAAGTTACCAAATGAATTTGCTTCTCTGGCATGAGGAAAGCCATCTGGGCAGTTGTATTCAAGCTTGCACCCAGGAATGTAATCGGTTGACAGGGTACCAGTTGTGATTTCTTTTCGTTTATGGTGTACCCCATACAAGTTAGAACCCTTTTTACAAACGCCAGATGATTTAAAAGTATGCCCTGGTTTTCTGCCTGAATTAGACAATCATCCAGGTATGGATATATTTGAATATTTCTTTGCCTGCAAAATGCAATCACTGGAACTAGGCACTTTGTGAATACCCTGCGCGCAGTAGACAAGCCAAAGGGCAGTGCAGAGAACTGATAATGCAAGTAGCCTGCTTTGAAGCATATGTATCTTCTGCAAGATTCCCTGATTGGGATGTGCAGGTATGCTTCTTTTAAATCTAGAGTTGCCAACCAGGAGTTTTTGCCTAGCATAGGAAGCAACTGGTGAAGAGTCAGCATCTTGAATTTTGGAATCTCCAGAAAGGTGTTTAGAGTAGACAGGTCCAGGATTGGACACCATGATTTGTCTTTTCTGGGTACCAGAAAAAGCCTGGAATAGAAACCTTGTCCCTTTTCCTCTTCTGGTACCAGTTGAATAGCCCTCATGCTTAAGAGGGAAAGTACTTGTTTTTGAGCCTCTGCACACTGATTTGGGGGCAGGTCTGGCCACCCATTTGGTGTTGGCAACGTGTGGAAATGAAATCTGTATCCCTGAGACACTATATTTAAAACCCATTTGTCCTGGGTAGTGAGTTCCCAGTTCTTTGCATGAAGAGTAATCTTTACCCCAAAGGGGCGGTTAAAGGATAATTGCTTGGGAATTTTAAAAGGAAGTCATTGAGACTGTTTACCATAGGTGGTGTCTTGTTATTTCCAGATTTGGAAGTGGAGGCCCCCCACTGCTTAGTTCTAATAATCCCTTGGGACTGAAACCTGGGGTTTTTGCTGTGTCTGGGTTTGGCTTGAGAGGATCTGGAAGGGGCTGGAAAGGACCGATTCTTAGTAGGCCAGTGCCTACTAAATCTTGGAGGTTGCACTTTATTTATTTATTATTTATTTTACATTTGTTGACCGGGCTAGTCTAACTGGATATATGTCCATTTTCAGTAGAGGCCCGGGGAGAAAAGCTCCAAGCATGAACAGTGACAAAGTTAACAATGTAAAAAGACATGAAAAATCACAATACAGAGGTAGCATTGGTCAAAAGAACAATTATAATAATAAAATTATAAACTATAACAATTATAGTAAAAATTATACTAAATTATACAAAACACACTATAAGGTATGAGCAAGACTCAGTTAAGAGAGAAAGAACTTATATTTTACCCTCATATTACAAAGAAAAGAGTAGTAACTAGATTTGGAGGCATAGGTTAGAGGAGTAGGGATAGGGGTAAGTGCAGGAAGGGGAAAAAAATATCAGTCTGGGTTAGCACATGGACAAAGCCAATAATTTTTCAGATGTTCTTTAAGATGTTTTTTAAATAGAGAAGTAGAAGCAAGGGTTGATAATTCTGAAGGAAGCTGATTCCAGTTTTTCCCTGCAGTGTTTGAGAAAAGTGAATCATCGGCTTTGTTGTTAGCTTTAATTGAGGAAACTAGAAGCTTATTAGCAGAGCGTAGTGTAGCTAGATTTTTATATGGTGTAATTAGATTAGTGAGGATAGGGGTGTTGTTAGGGTGGTATAGGATCTTTTGAGTAATAAGTAATTGTTGACAGAGTATATGGTTTTGCAATTCTAGCCATCCAAGTTGTTTGAGGTTGAGGCAGTGGTGAGTTTTAAAGGGGGAGCATGTGATGAATCTACCTATGCTATTATAACAGGTAGAGAGTTTAGAGAGGTTGTTTTTGGATAGGTTAGTATATATAACAGAGGCATAGAAAAGGGTGGAAATGAGGTGGGTCTGGGCAATAGTTTTCCTTGCAGAAGGGGTAAGGAAGGGTTTAATTCTATAGAGGGTACCAAGTTTTTTGTTAACAGACTTTATGGTGGAGTTGATGTGGTCATCATAGCTGAGACGATTATCAATTGTTACACCTAGTAGGCAGGTTGTAGTATCTGTGGTTATGTTGGTACCATTGTTAGAGGTTACAGAGAAGAATGGATGAGGTGATTTATGAGTTGGAGTAAAAAGCAGTAGTTTTGTTTTTTTGGGATTTAGGAGGAGGCAGTGTTGCATAAACCATTTTTCAACATTATGAAAAACAGTTTGGGTGAGGGAGTGTAGAGAGGCTATATTCTTGGCTGTACAGATTAAGGTGGAGTCGTCTGCATATTGAATGCCGGTGGCTTGAGGTATGTTCATGTGTAGATTGTTAATAAATAAGGAAAAAAGTAGGGGACCTAAGAGAGCCCTGGGGTACTCCAGTATTTACTGGGAGTAGTGAAGACAGATTGTTATGCCAAAGTACTACTTGCTGTCTATTTTCCAGATAAGACCTAAACCATTGTATAGCTTGAGGATCGAGAGAATGGGCCTTTAGTTTGTCTAGAAGTAAGTTATGGTTAACCATATCAAAGGCTTTTGACAGGTCAATAAATAGTGCAGAGGAAAAAGAGTTATTGTTACGATTTTTATATATAGAGTCGGTAAAGGATAAGAGGGCAGTCGATGTGCTATGGAATGGCCTAAAGCCATGTCGGCAGTTTGCTAGTAGGTTATTTTGTAGTAAGTGGTTAAGTAGTTGTTTGTGAATACATTTTTCCATTATCTTAGCTAATGGGGAGAGTAAAGCAATAGGGTGAAAGTTAGAAAGTTCAATAGAAGGTCCACCTTTATGTAGAGGGATGATGTGGGATATTCTCCATAAAGCAGGGATTTTGCCTTCTGAGATAGTTCTGTTAATAAGGATAGAGATGGGATAGTCTATGGCTTTTGCGGCAATTTGTAGGTATTCAGATGGGAGACGGTCAGCAGCACTTGTAAAAAATCTTTAACAGTTTGCATAGATTTAGCTTTATCTTCCATCTTTTTAAGAACTTCTTCAGCCTTATTGCCAAACAGGCAGTCCTGATTTAAAGGAGCATCCAACAATTTTGCTTTAACATGATCAGGCAAAGATTGCTCCTTAAGCCAAGCATGCCTTCTAAGCACAGACCCAGTAACAGCAGCCCTGCAAGAGGGCTCTAAAGAATCAAAACCACATTGTAAAGTACGTTTTCCAACTTGTTCAGCAGAATGCATTAAATCCTGTAAATCTTTATTTTCCGCACAGTCAGGAATCAACATCATTTTCTGTTTAAGCAGTCCAATAATATGCTGTTGATATTTTAACATGAAATTGGCAGTTTAAAGCTCTGATTGCCAAGGTTGCAGAAGTATAAACCTTTTTACCCCATTTACCCAGAGCCCTGGAGTCGCTATTAGAAGTGGTAGGATTTTTAGCAGTAGAAGCCTTAATGCCCTTAGGCCCCTGTGAAATGGTTTCTGAATCTGCAACAGGATTTTTGAAAAGGAACTTGTGGGACTCAGGAACCCTGTAGTATCTGTCAGGTTTACTAGGAGCAGGAGGCAGGGAATCAGGGGCCAAACTGGATTCCGAGAACACATCATCCACAATGTCTAGTACAGGAGGTATAGCCAAAGGCCTATGCTGAGGTAGAAGAAGGAAATCCCTAAGCCTCTTTTTTGAGTCAGAAAGTTCCTGGCTTTTCCAGTGGAAATGCTCTCTTAAAGTATGTAAGGTTTCCCCAAAAGAAAAATCCTCAGGAGGAGAAGCAGAGGGAATAGAATCCTCTGCATCAGAAGCTTCATAATTAGGTATGGACAAATCCAGGTAATTAAAAGAGTCAGAAGAAACAGAATCCTGATCAGAAGATTCATAATCAAGCTCAGGCCTAGGCCTCTTGGGGGGTGGGTGGTGGGGGTTGACTACCCCTGATTAGAGTAATTAGATCTTCAGCCATTTTTATCATTTGTTTTTTAGGCATAGAGGCCTGAACATGTGGCCTGGGCGTCGATTCTTTAGACATGGATCGAGATTTAGGCCTTAGTAATGAAGGCGATGTCGATTTAATATGCAAGTCTGTAGGCCTGAATACACCCTCAGAAGCCGGTGCCTGCACAGCGGCTCCAGACCCTTCCAAGGTAGAGACATCCACGGGTTCCATAGGTGAAGTATCTTGCGGCATACCGGACTCTGAATGGGTCTCAGCAGAGGCTTGCGAATCAGAAGTAGTGGGTATCAGGGGCTGCAAAAGCACCTCACGGAATACCGGCAAACTGGCGAACGGCTTAGGAGAAGCGTCGTCAGCAGTTTCGGACCTCAGAGGCCTGTTTCTGTCTTTATCTTTGTGTTTTTTTGGAATCCCGGTAGTCAGATGGCTAACCGACATTTCTGGATAATTAAACCGAGAACCGAAATATTTAGAGGCAAAAATGTACCGACGACAGATATTGCGCTGATTAATAAAGCACAAAACCGACAGCAAGGTATGTCGTGGTCAGGGTCTAGGCAAGGAATACAGTACAAATGAAAATCTTTGAGGTATTTGCTTTCCACAAGTAATGCAGTTATTAACATTTACTGACATCGGTAAGGAGCAAGAAAAAGTTTCCCCAATGGGGTACTTAGCTTTAAGTTGAAGTCTTCGGTTCTGAAACTCGAAAATGACAATTTCAGGAGTCGGCCGACCGACACTTGCGAACTGCTTCTGCTTCGGGCACCACACGGCAAGAAAGACTGATGTAATGACGTCGGCTGCATGTTTTATACCCCTGACGACCTGACATCATGGAAGAAGGGACAGCAACCAATGCAGGACCCAAGACTTTGTTAATCTGGCTGACTGAGGGCAACCTGCCAGCAGATTACCCATATTTAATGACTGCAACAGTGAAACACGAAGAACATCTGAAAGCAATATTGCAAGTGATCAAAACTTTTTCAGATGATACAAGAATGTCATTTAGTCTCAATAAATGTACAAAAGCAGCCTTTAAAGCAGGAAAGCTGCAGCATCAATAAAATATCAGTCTGGGACATGAATGTGACATAAAGGAACTTGAGCAGGAGGCAGTACATAAATGTTTGGGAATCGATAAAGGATCAACAATAAAACATGAACAAATGCAAATAAAAATTAGTAAGGAATATTTTAGAAGACTAAAATTAATACTGAAAACAGACCTGACATCTAGGAACAAAGTCCATACTATAATCCAATTTGCTCTTCCTGTTCTAACGCAAACCCTTGGGGTGACTGACTGGACCCAAAAGGTACTGGATCAGTTGGACAGGTAAACAAGACAAATGTTTCTCACTTATTGATGACTTAAGTGTATACCAAGATTACATATTCTCCATTCTGAAGGATGTATGGGCTTCCTCAAAATTGATTACATTTACAGATCTTCAGCTGTAGGACTGCATACATATCTGGTGACCTCATGAGACCCAAACATAGTGAAAGTTTTAAAACATAAGGAGAACAAGTCTAAGATGACGTCCCTGCTTAGTTTAGCAGAAGCATATAAGCATCAAGTGGAGGGGCCGCGGTGGTGCAGCAGTTAGTGTTGTCGCCTCACAGCAAGAGGTTCTCCGGTTTGATTCTCGGCTGAAGCACCTTCTGTGTGGAGTCAGCATGTCCTCCCAGCAGTCGAGTGAAGTATAGACATGCAGGTAGGTGCGTGCATGAATGAATGTGCCTTCTTTGAAGGTTGAGCGTCGGGCTGGCACCTCAGCACTGTAAAAATCCACTGCCAATCATTAGCGGACCGGAGTTCCATTGTGGTGACCCCTAACCGTGAAAAGCCCAAAAGACATTAGTATATAGGCATCAAGTGGGGATGGAAATCTAACCAGAAGTAGACAAATATCAGGCAGCAACTGAATGTGCCAAAAACAAAAGAAAGAATATAAGGTGAAGGATCAGATGAGTAGGCAAGAAATGTGGAACATGCATAAATATAGTTGCAAGTAGAGAAAACTCCTTGAACAATCTAATGTCAATCAGGATATAACACAGGAATGGTTAAGTAGAGGTGAATTTAAACCAAAAAATGAAAGGTTAATATTTGTGGCCCAGGATAGTGGACTTTGTACAAGACTGTTGCAATGGGGACTGTGCAAGCATTCTGCAAACATTATAATACTGAAGTAGCTGAGAAACACTGGAAACATGAGCCACAAAGAATTACAGAAAATGATGAAGTTTATATCACATGACACCCAATACAAACTGTTCAAAAAATAGGTGCGAGAAAATCAGTTATATTAGTCCATGAAAAGAAGAAAAAGGTAGCACTGAACACTGAAATTGCTAAACCCACTGATTACACTGTCTTGTATACAGAGAGACACAAAGTCATAAAATACCAGGATTTGCAGGCAGAAGTGAGGCAATATGGAAGGAGGATACTCAGATGGTTCCAACTTTAGTAGTAGGAGCAACAAGTATCATAAAAAAGAATTTACAGTCATATTTAAATGTTACCGATACATGTAACTCCATATGAATTGCAGCAGGAGTTAATTCTGGGCACATTGCGAGTGCTGTGGAGAGCACTTTAGCTAACACCAAAGACTGAAACAATACTAATTTCATGAACTTTAATGATACTTTAAATTAGGAATGGGGTCCATTCCAGTCATGGCATTCAAAATTCAAAAGACTTGGAGAAATTAATCAGAGGTTAAGATATACAGATATGATAGAAAAAAGAAGTAGATTGTTAGACTGAACAGGAAGAAAAGAGTCATAAGGAGTGCTCTTAACGGCAGCAGACTGGAATAATACCATCTTGTCAATACAGCACATTTCCATGTATCAAATATCTGCTATGGGACCAGTAACTTGGGATTATTGACAAACAGTGGACAGGATTCACGAAGCCTCCGTGTAAGAGTTACAAGGCTTACACGGAGGCTGCAGTTAAACAGTGTGACGACAGCATGTCATGCATATGCATGAGGGCATGCTGAATCACACCTAAGGCTAACACGGTTCGTGTAAGACAGTAGGGAGCGTGTCTGTAGGGCAAGCCCTGCAAACGGACACGCCCCCAGAAGAGTAAAAGTCCCAAAAGTAAACCCCCACGACAGAGTCCGTGTAAATGTGAATAAACACAACACAACACATGCCCCCACAGACTATGAACATAAAATGTATAAATGAACATCTTATATATTTTTTTATAAGTTGTAAAGATGTTTGCCCGTGAGTGCGCTCGTTTGCGTAGGCATGCCCGGCGCTTAGCCACAGTTAGCAGTCAGTGGAAAAGCATATATGAACTAAATATGCAAAGTAAGCCAAGAAGCAATAGCGTAGCGGTAGAGACGTCGGCTGAAGAGGAGGCAGTCATGGTCCGGGCCCCCACAACATCAATTTTTATTTTTAGTGAAATAAGCACAAAACAAGTCCCTGACATATATGTACATATATAAAATTATATTTTATGTAAAATGTAATGAAATGGGCCATGTATTTTGAAGAAATGTGAGATAATAAAAAAAAAAAAAAATGTCAGATGTGCCTATAGCTGAGCTACAGTCTAACAAGTTGAGGATATCTGCCTGTAGGTGAGCAGTGTTGTAACAGGTGTAAAATGAGTGCCCGTAGGTGAGCAGTGTTTTAACAGGTGTACAATGAGTGCCCGTAGGTGAGCAGTAGTTTAACAGGTGTAAAATTAGTGCCCGGGGTTGAGCAGCGTTTTAACACGCTGAAACTGTGTGCCCATAGCTGAGCTGAGCGTAATATGCATGCTGACAGCCAAACGACGCGTAAGCCAGCGTAACCTGTTTGTGCGGAGCTGCGCATCGCGCCAACAAGCTAACCAGCGGGCAACGTTGAACAAGCTGTATCAAAACTGCCTTTACACAGACACACCTCCTAGCCTGTGTAGACAGTCATAAAATATAAAAAGAAATGGCCAGGTTCGAACCCAGGATACCATGCACCATAGTCAAAGTACTGAACCACTAAGCCATGACAGTTGCACTTAGAAATGCAGTAATAGCATACATATAGGAATGAATAGAAAGAGGAGCATGACAAAGCAGGTTTTGTGAAGCTGATACAATTCCAAAATGGCCAACCACAGATAAGTGCGGGAAAAACGGCATATATAAGCCCCATAGGCGGGAATACACAGCATAACCAATTGTGGAACCGACTTGCAGCCAGGATGTCAGGTGTAGGAGAGGGTAGTTGCTTCCGAGCACAGAGGTGGGGCGTTGAGGAGTCCAAATATATGGTTTGGCTCCTCGTCCATGATCATGAGGCCCAACTCATGCAGGGCCAGGTCCTGTGGGGAGCATATAGGGCTGAGGCGTGGGACCGGTTGGCACATGATCTCACCAGTGCCACAGGAATACCAAGGACTGGTGAACAGGTCTGTCACCACCATGCGGACCTGAAGAGACGGAAGCAGGACCAACTGAACCGTTGGATCCAGGAGGCCCGGCAAATGCCCAACGCCCCACTACTGAGTAAGTTACATGTAATTATTTATGTAAGAAATTAACCTAGCTGATATTATGGAGATGTGTATTCCAATATTACTTCATTTATATTGCAGCTGCAGGTGCCCGTTCTGCGAACCGTCGAGCCTATGCCGATAGGCTGGTGCGGTTGCACCACCAGGCAGGTCAGTAATTCTCTCCCTGTAACTGTAAAAAAATATATAAGTATGACAGTCAGCAAAAGAGTGCAGTGTAGTCACTAATAATAAAATGTGCAAGTAACAGTGTAAGAGAGTTTGCAGGTATTGCTTGATTACAAAAGTGTGATGCAGCCTGTAATCCAAACATAAAAATGAAACAAGTCTGAAATAAAGATGTCCCACCTGTAATATAATAGTACATAACCTGCAGCAGGCTGAAAAGTACAGCTGCAGAAGCTGTGTAAAACACGTGTGAAATATATCCCTGTTGAAATTCTGAAACATGACATAAGTGAGACTGTTGGAAAGGATTGTTATAACTAAAGGTAAAACATGTCAATAAAGCCTAGAATTAAGTACCATCCTGAATTGTAAAAATAAAACAAGTGAGAGAGTGTGAGAAAGAGGTATGAATCCACCAATAAAGTAGTAATAACTCCTGAATAAAGTATACTGCAGTCAGTACAGAATGAAATGAATGTGACAGGCAGAACCAAAGAGTAACATGTGTTGAAAACAGTACTGCAGCTGGAATGTGTGTCCCAAAATCTGGATATGTTGCTCTCAGTCTGCAATATGCAGATAATATGGTTGTCTGAAATATCAAACATCCACAGTTGTCTATAGCTATATAAAGCAAATGTAGCAAGATGATGTAGCTGAACAGAGCCAGATATGAATGTGTATGAATAAAAATGAAATGTATATTGATGTAGCAGTAACATTCCTATCACCAACCTGAAGTAGTTATCACATAGGAAACTGTAGTCAGACCTGTAGTGTGTATATATCTGCAGCTAGTAGAAATGTACAGCATATGTATAGGTATTTGAAGTTGTTAATTAAATATTTCTTCACCCTACCCTATAACCACAAATAATCCATCCCACGTGAAATGGGTATGTGCATTCACAATTAACACCCCTGGACATTTGTCCTGTTGGTTCATACATATTTGCATGTACGTTGATGCATGTGCCCTGTTCATACATCCAAACCTGATGGCCTGTTGCCATAAATCAACCCTGCATGTTGTTGGATTGTGTATTGCTGTACAAATTATGCATGTGTTATGCTTGCTGTTCAATGGCTTGAATTTATGGGTGTTTGGTAATGGGAATACTAATGCATGCTGTTACAACTAATTGTGAATGGTATTGTACATTACTAACCCAAACTGTCATAACATAATGCAAAACATAGGACAACAGGGAAGGCGGGTTCCAGTGGACCCACCTCTCCCACCTCAGCTGGCGAGTGCACCTGGCAGTAGTGCCCAGGCTGGACCCTCCTCCGGTGGCCCTGTGCCACCTGTGGGTGGAAGCGCTGCAGGGGATGGGGCTCGTCCCCCCTCTGCAAGCGTGGCTGGAGGAGAACATCCACTCACCCTCCGTAGTGTCCGGACTGTGGTGCGTAGGGAGATTCGGCATGCTGTGCTTGGGCCCCTACGCCAGCTTGAGGCACGGGTGGCACAACTCACGGGCGTGCCTGCTGCCCGGCCTACACAGCCCCCAGCACAGCCCCATCCTGGGCAGTGAAGGCACAGTGGCAACTGCCCATGGGTGGGGATCTCAGTTCCACTGTTGCCATCTGTGGGCTCATGGGCTCGAGATATCCAAACATCCATCCCCGTCAATTGTGTAACCCCCCCACGTGTCATACACCACCCCTGTATGCGTCTTGTTTGTCTTGTCTGTTAACCTCCCCTACCTACCTTCCCAGCTATACCGACTTCCAGTGCCTGACATACCACTCTCACCTGAAAAAAAAAAAAGGGCACTCTGTACCCACAAAAAATTACGCCCCATACATAGCTGCCCATTTTGCACACATGTCTGCTGGACATGTAAACTGGCAATTACAATTGGCTGTACAACAAATATTATTGTTGTCCTCACACCTCTCTCAGGGGTGGAAGGTTTCAAATTTCACACCAAATTACAAACATATGCACAGCTGTTGCTGATGAAGAAATGGGCAGCTATGGGCCTTTCCTACATCCCTCCTGCAAAACCCAAGCTTGTTTTCCTACTGTCCTACCCTCTTTGTGCCCCATTTTTCACCACTTTCCTATCTCCCCATTTTCTTTTCTTTAAAAGAAAATAGCGCAGGTGTGCGTGACAGTAAGCACTTTTAAGCAGTAGTAAGCAGGTGTGCGCGAAGCTAAGCGGCAGTGCGCATGCGTGAGCTCCACGCAAACTAGCGCTAACCCGCTTACAACTGCTTAAAAGTGCCTTAGTCACTCTGAATGACAAGGCCTGTAGTTTACTCAGCAGCAAAATAAAATACCTCCCTCAGTCTCGAACCCAGGACCTTGGAAACACTAGTCTGCGTGACTTACCACAAAGCCATGACTGCTATACAAGAACATTGTGCTGAAAGACATATATCATAAAATAGTAGGAATTAATGTAAAGGGAATATAGCAAGTCTAGTACACAAAGCATGTCATGTATATTTACTGTCAAATCTAGTGGATTTGTAAAATAGTACTGTGTGTTGAGAAACAGTCATGCTAGTTGGTAGCTACTAGGTAATAAAGTCACAGTAGCATCTGGCAAGCCACACACATACTCAGAGCAGGATAAACACTACCATAGTTGAATAGTTAAGAGACCAGACATAGCAACTGTGACTGAGTTACAGGGATGTCCCTGATGTGAAAACAAATGTAAACTGTGCCCCACTGACACCCTGTCAAATGTACTAACAGTAGGCAGAAAGGTGTAACTACACATGCAATGGTAACTATGACTGACTGAAGGTATGCACCACCTGCATGGCACAAATGGTGTACTAATACATATGTCCAAAATAAGAAGAGGATGATACTCCACAACAAACGAAGCAAAACCAGATGAATGAAAAGACAAGTCCTTTATTCGAATAAGTAAGCGCTTTCACGTTGCTTGGAACGCTTCATCAGACTTCAACAAACCATAAAATTTAAATCAACTTATATATAAGTAAAACACCAATGAAAAACACATTTGCAAGTCACATGTGAGTTACAAAAAAACATCATTTCCTTTCCATAAAAAATATATAAATATATCATAAAGATCTCATATTAATAAATGAATGGTAAAAATAAAATGTTAAAACATACTAAAACACATATTGCATAGTCAGACTTATGTTTAATGTTTCAAAGGTTTATCTAATAAAAATGGTCTCAATGAAAATTTATCATTGAGACCATGACTATTCGCAGATAGCTTAATAATCCATTTTGCCTCAGCTTTTCTGTCTTATTGCCAATATTACCAAGTCTTTCAGTCTCTGTTAACTGTCCTATTACTAAAATCTAAAGGCATGTGTGGTGTCATTTTGTAGTACATGCTTAGCATTCCCTTCATTCTTTCTATGTATAGCATACAAATGCTCTCGTATCCTTTCTCTTAAGGTTCTATTAGTCTTTCCTATATAGAAACAATAACATTTTATGCAGGATGCTAGATAAATCACATTTCTTGACTTACAATCAGCGTATTCATTAAACTCATATTTAACACCAGTATCTGGATGTATAAAGACATTAGATTTCATTATATATATACACTGGTTGCAAGAGCGACATGCAAATGTACCCTTTCTCTCAGAGGAGATCTTATTTTTAGGCACTCTCTCATAACAAAGCATACGTTTTAAAGATTTAGTATTCTTATAGCTAAAGGATGTTTTTTCACCCACTAAGTCTTTTATACCATCATCTAACTGTAAAATGTTCCAATGTCTCTTAATAATGTTGACAATAGAAGTATTATTATTAGTAAAGGGTATCACTAGTCTCCTCTTATCATTATTCCTCACTATAGGTCTCTCATCTATGCTGCCTTGTTTTTTAATAAAAGGACGTCCTAGATGTATACGTTCAAAAGTGTCCAATGAACGCATATCTCTATTGCAATAGCCTCTATGCCTAAAATCACTTTCTATAGTTTTTAATGCATCAGAGAAAACCAAATCATCACTAGTTATATTAGAAAAAACGTTTCACTTGATTACTCACAACGTTTCTGTGTATATGGGGGGGGAGTGCATGCTACTTTTGTGAAGAATAGCATTCTTCCTACATACCTTCCTAATAAAAGTATTAGGAAGACTTAGTGGGTGAAAAACCATCCTTTAGCTATAAGAATACTAAATCTTTAAAATGTATGCTTTGTTATGAGAGAGTGCCTAAAAATAAGATCTCCTCTGAGAGAAAGGGTACATTTGCATGTCGCTCTTGCAACCAGTGTATATATATAATGAAATCTAATGTCTTTATACATCCAGATACTGGTGTTAAATATGAGTTTAATGAATACGCTGATTGTAAGTCAAGAAATGTGATTTATCTAGCATCCTGCATAAAATGTTATTGTTTCTATATAGGAAAGACTAATAGAACCTTAAGAGAAAGGATACGAGAGCATTTGTATGCTATACATAGAGAGAATGAAGGGAATGCCCTAGCCAAGCATGTACTACAAAATGACACCACACATGCCTTTAGATTTTAGTAATAGGACAGTTAACAGAGACTGAAAGACTTGGTAATATTGGCAATAAGACAGAAAAGCTGAGGCAAAATGGATTATTAAGCTATCTGCGAATAAGGTCATGGTCTCAATGATAAATTTTCATTGAGACCATTTTTATTAGATAAACCTTTGAAACATTAAACATAAGTCTGACTATGCAATATGTGTTTTAGTATGTTTTAACATTTTATTTTTACCATTCATTTATTAATATGAGATCTTTATGATATATTTATATATTTTTTATGGAAAGGAAATGATGTTTTTTTGTAACTCACATGTGACTTGCAAATGTGTTTTTCATTGGTGTTTTACTTATATATAAGTTGATTTAAATTTTATGGTTTGTTGAAGTCTGATGAAGCGTTCCAAGCAACGTGAAAGCGCTTACTTATTCGAATAAAGGACTTGTCTTTTCATTCATCTGGTTTTGCTTCGTTTGTTGTGGAGTATCATCCTCTTCTTATTTTGGATTTGTGCTTTTTTTGGGAGGTGATACCTTACCCTGACAGTGTTCTTTTCTTGTTGTACTAATACATATGCTTGAAATAACCCACAGTCACAACTGCAGAGTATCAGAATATGTCATTGGAGTAACCCACTGCTATGTACCATTCCATGAGGCTGAAAAAGATGCACTGGAGAGTATCTGAGGCCTGCTCAGCAGCATGATCAAATACCCCTGTAAGTGTCAAGGCCCACACCATGGCCAGACCACACTGCATGCAGTAACCCCCCACCACAACAAACACATAGGGAATTGCTGGCCAAACAAATTTAGCAAGCATTACAAGCTCTGAATGTAAATGGAAAATAGGAAAGCCATAGCAACACATTACAGGAAAGACACCTAGCAGGCATACAACGAGTGAATGTAAAGGCCAAATATTGAAGCCATAGCAACAGATTGCAAGAGCCACTGCTATATACCACTTACACCACAATCCCCACAGGAAAGCACACACACCCATATACACAGTATTACTAGTCGTAGGTGTCAGTTTACATACACACGGAGAACAGGACACTGGAGGAAGGAATACTCAGCTTGCAGAACAACATGCATTACAGTGTCTACAACACAGCCTGAAATATGAGAGACATACCAACCCTTACACTCACAGAACAGTGTCCACAGCAAACCAGCATGGTCCCCACCCTGATAATCTGAAAGGGCTACGCCTACCTAACAGACCTTTTTATAGCACAGTCCTGTAATCACAGTGAGAACTGCAATCACTACTCAACAGGCTGCATGCAATTAGTAAATGCTGGCTAACAATTGGTGCAGAGGCCATCACATGGACATGTGCAGATACCTACAAAAGCATCCTGTACTCCCAGTCCACATATGCAATACTGTCATTGCACCCGCTGGAGGTAGAGAGAGAGAGGGAGAGAGAGAGAGGAAAAAAAAGAAAAAAAAGAAAGAAAGAAATAAAGAAAGAGAAAGAAAAAAGAAAACCTGAAACAACAAAGCAAAGAGGCTGACAGCAGGCCAAGCAACTGCAAGCCTACACAAACAGCTGCAACAAACACAGGTAATGTAAAGTACTACTATAATACTCTACATACTGTGAACCCTCCAGATGTGTTACTGGTCTGTATCTATGTATATGAAGATGTGCATAGGGCCGGGGACATACTGAAACTGACACTGAAGGCTCCACATACATATGTATGTGACGGTAGCTATGTGCACATAGCAATGTAGGTTGTAGTGCAATGTACAAATAGGTTGTACAGTAATGGATGTTCAGCAGTACGTTACTGTGTGTATACATATGTGGAACTAAAAAGGAGTATATATATATATATAACATGTGTATACGTATGTATATCGAGATATGTATGTATATATATATATATATATATATATATATATATATATATATATATATATATATATATATATATATAAAATATGCATATGTGTATACATAGATAGAGAGGGATGTAGAAATACATAGACATATATAGTTCCACAGTGTCATAGTTTAGTACTAGGCTATCTGCAGACAGTGTATAGAATAGATTTAGAAACTTGCGCCTCTGTATAGTAGTGACACAGTGAAGACCCCCCTACATAATAGCATTAGTTTACTGTGCCTCTGTCTAGTAGTGACACAGAGAAGACCCCTGCTGTAAACCTATGATCTCCTATCCACTTGTCAAGAATGCACATGAAGAGTGTCAGTGAGGGTCTCTGCCTAACATGAACTGGGATCCTGTTCCACAGTATGGGAAGCCTCTTAGTGATGGATCTGTCCCTACAGTATGTCCTATTCATATGTGTGCTGAGGTTTAAATCCATAGCTGTCGTGCTTCTGATGGATTTGGATTGTATGAGATGGAACATGTCCATCACTACCAGATTGGACATGGCCTACTACATCAGGCACAGATCACCCCTACGTAGGCAGTATGCTATGGAATAGAGCATGAGTTACGTTAGTCTGGCAGCATATGACAGTTGTTGCAGACCCTTGATCCTCCTGGTGATGTACTCATGGGGTCCCCCTAGCTGTTGCAAGTGCCAGGTGAGGTACATACCAAATGGGGCATAGTACACAGTCATGGGCCTGATAAGGGAGGAGTATAGGGGTACAATAACCCCTTTTGATGTGGATGTGAATCCCTTCATGATAAGGTGGGCAAGGTAGGAAGTCCATCCAATCACTCTGGCAACGTGGGTGTCAAATGAGAGGTCAGCATTGAACAGTGTCACCAGGTCTCCGATTACTTTGTCTGTACTCAGTGGGTTATTGTCTATGTGATAATATGTAGGTACCTTGTCCGTCCAAAAGGGTATGAGTATACATTACGTGGCATGCAGTGTCAGGCCATGACTCCGGCACCAGTTGTTGGTGTCCGTGAGGCCTGTCAGTAGGATGTATGTGTCAGCAGGTGTATCACCTATGGTGCCTAGTATGCAGTCATCTTTGAACATTGTCAGCCACTACCCTCCCATGTCTGCTTCCACATCTGAGAATGATATGCCGAACATGAGCAGTCCCAGGACAGAGCCCTGTGGGACACCACATGTGACTGGCTCTGAGTCTGACATGGCACCAGTGAGGTTGACTATAGGGTTTCTATCTGTTAGCCGGTTTGCAACCCATCATGTGACATATGGATTTACATTTCAGCTGTTGATCATGTCTATGATGGCAGAGAGCGGTATTGTGTCGAATGCCATAGGCAAGTCCAGGTAGGCTGGATGGACCACTGTGCCCTCAGCAATGGCTCTAGTGACTGATTTGAAAAGGTCAACCAGGTTCATAAGGCAGGATCTGCCCTCTACAAAGCCAAACCGGGTGGGATCAATTGTCTAAGTCCCCAATGTCTCTGTATATGGGTACCATAATGATCCTTTCCATAGTGTTGCAGACCAGGCTGGTTAAGCTTATGGGGCGGTAGTTACCAGGGTCTGTAGAAGTGCCTCCTGTGTGGAGTGGGACTACTGTTGCTGTAAGCCAGTGTCCAGGTACATATGCTGTAGTAAGGCTACGGCTGAATAGCATGTAATGTGCATGTGTAGCTCCTCTTGCAGTTCACGTAGCATGCAACCTGCAATACCGTTGGGTCCCATTGATGCTGTGTTTACAGCTCCGCTGAGGGTGGTTCCCAGCTGGACATCTGAGATGACAGGGAGGTTACAGTCAGCTGGGATAAGTAATTCCACATGTGTGGGTGAGGGAGGGGAGAAACCTGCACTGAACCTGTCTGCTAGACTGTTGGCATTATCTATGTGTTCAGTGTAGCATATGTCACTGTGAACACACCTGAGGGTTCCCACCCAGGTGTGTAACATAGCAGAGGAAGGCCTTGTGGTTATCTGTAGTGACCATAGCAATGTCCCTCTCATTGTTGGCCTTGCATGTTTGTACGACAAAACGTATCTTTCTACTACTGCTGATCAGAGATGCCGTAGCTCTATGGAAGTATGCTCTGCCGTGCAGTAGCTACCTTATGTTGTTATACAATTTGTTCAATGCTGGGGTCCACCAGACAGGACGCCTGCCCTTGGTGGAGAGGGTCATGGTTTCATTTGTGATTGCATGATCCATGCATTCTTGGAGATGTCTGTAGAAGCATATGTGAAGGTGTCTGCATTGTGGGAAGTGGATTACACTGGCCCAGTGGGCATTAAGGATACCAACTAAGTTATAAGAAGTGTAAAGTCGGCATGTGAGAGGTTTCCCACTGTAGTCTTTTGTGTTGTGGGGGAGGTGGGTATGTATATCCAGGGGGATTAGTCTGTGGTCAGATGTGACTAGTGAGGGGTATACTTCCAGTGTGTAGCACATTGTCCCCATGTTTGTGATGATCAGGTCTAGTATATTATCTCCTGTTGTGGGAGAGGTGACTAGCTGTTCCATTGCATTTGACATAGTGAATTCCGGGAACCTTTGGGCTAGGGTGTTTGGGGTAGAATAATGCACCCAGTGTATGTTAGGGTAGTTGCAGTATCCCAATATGATGGTGTGTGGTGGGACATTCATATCCTCCAATTTCTACAGGAAGGCTGACTGTGGTCCCTGAGATTGGGAGGGTGGTCTGTAACATGCTACCAGTTGTATAGCAGGTTTGCCTACGGTTATCTGCACCTGGATGGTCTGTGATGCTTCATGTGTTGCCACTAACCTGAAGGTGTGTGTGTCCTCCATGAATATGGACACACCCCCTCCCTTTTTGTTTTGTCCCGAGTCCTGGGGCCAAAACGCATGATACGGGGTATAGCCTGGTACCGCTGGTGTGCTCTCAGGAGCCTTGAACCAGGTTCTCACTTACTGCACAGACATCGAGATTGGTAGAATATGTACGTACAGATATATGTAATACATACATACATATATAGATATCTGTACAGACTTATACATATACAGATAGATCTGACTGACAACATATATGTCTGTATATGACTATCTCTCACTCTCTGTCCCACCCCCTCACACTCACACTCACCCTGTGTCTCTCTCTCACTCTCTCCCCACATCTATATGTATATATCTACATCTATATATACATATTATATATACATATATACAAACAGATATATATCCATATATATATATATATATATATATATATATATATATATATATATATATACATATATAGACTGTGTGAGGCACATGTGTGCAGATGTCTTGCAACAGGTGCCTGGTGTCACAGGCATGGAGTGAACACCAGTGTGGATACTGGAGTACCATACCCCATTCAAAAACACTGACACCAGTAACCACCACATATGTACATGCCTGCCCACCACTGCATGTGTCAGGGGGGAACAGGGTCAACAAGTGTACAATAGGCTCCACATCGATATACACAGTGGCACACTAGTCCTGTAATACCTGTACATGGAATGTATATAGGCGGACATCGTGTGTCAGCTATGGACATGTAGGTCACTGTACCCCTCCACACCCCACAATGTCCTACACGGTATGTACCTCCCATGACAGCTACAGATATGGAGAGGGACACAGACATATGCAAGTAACTGTGTCAATGCACTCAAACACCACAGAGCGCACACAGACTACCTACATAGAGGTTACCACTGCTGGATATACATAGTTCAGTCACACCCATGACAGTTGTCCACCAACCATGGTAACACCTCCAACATCCACAACACAAATTACCTATGTCTGTCGTCCTTGTCACTGCAGTATAGAGCACATGGTGGGGGTACGGGACTCTACCCACAGATATGACGTACTCTGTAGTAGACCACACAGAATTAAGAAGCAAGGCTCCCCATGAGTAGATGTCAGACATACCCCTGCTGAATGTTATGCAGATAGGTAATATGCCATATGAGTCACCCTGTTTAACTGTTTGTAAGGAGCAGGTACGATAATAACACATGTATCACAAGGGGCAGGGTAGCATAACAGTATGCTGCTGTAGGCCCAGGGCCAAAAGCGCACTACCTACCTAGGAAACAATGCACACTCATGAACACATTGCAAACAGAATATGTGAGGTGGAATGAGTGTGCTAGTGACTGGGTGCATGTTGTGTACTGGTGTGATTGCTCACCATGACTGTCTGTCTGTCATGGTAGTGTGTGTCCTTGGTGTGAGGTCAGAGACAGGTGTGTGAGGTAGTACAATCAACACATACTACATTGCCATATGTTGTGCTGTGTTATCCTGTATGTCACTGTGGTGTAGGTAGGGTTATGGCAAGTAAGAGTAGTGTGCATTACCAGTGAAATATGTAACGTGCATTGTGTGCAGTGCATGGGCTGATAATGTTCCCCATACAGTACCTTGATACAAACCCCCACTGTGAGGTTGTGTATTGTACCTGAAACAGTGTGTTGACTGCTGCAGTATACTAGTCTGTTGTATGGAGTGTGCCAGGTACTGTTGCACAGTTGTCGGATGAGCACTGATATCTAGTCATGTACATGTGTATCCCCCAATAGACAGACAGATGCTATATATGGTGACTAAGTTATATCACTGCAGTCAAGTATTATGTGTATTATGTGTGCTATAGTTTGCTGACAGATATTGCTGACATATTTTCCTTCTCCTTTTCAGGGCCATGGTTCACCAGCGGAACCCTGTCTACTCCGCTGCAGAGGAGGAGGAGATACCCCAGAGCCTGGTGCGGGATTTCGCTGTACTCTTTTCCCGCACCAGCCAGAACCAGCAGGAGAGGGCTGCACTGTGGCAAGACCTGGTCCGTCGGGTAAATGACATAAGCACACATAACTGGACATATGAGCAGGTACGCCATCACTGCAGTGATTTAATTAGAAATGTTCATCAGCGTGCGTCGGATATCCACAGGCAGCAGCTTGCCACAGGTGGTGGGGTGGCTAGACATCCCCCCCTCACCAGACTGGAGGGACTACTCCTGAGTGTTGTGGCACCAGCACAGCAGCAGCAACAACAGCATACATGTGTAATGATGGAGGCTGGAGCCACACAGCAGCAGGACACAGAGCGTGCAGGTAACATGCCATGTGTATAGTTGACCATTCTGTACACTGTTGGGTTATGCATGTGTGAGGTGTGTCCTCGTTTTGTAGCTGTAATCTTGGTAATTATTGTGCATTAGTGATATCCTCATTATCTGCAGTACACCTGTGGAAGCTAACTGTTGCACTACTGAACTGTATCATGCCCACAGTATCAATGGCACAGTTGTGCCCACTGACGATAAATGTCTCTTTTCTGCAGGTCTTTCTGGTGTAACAGCAAGGCAGCCTATCCATGCTGGTGAGTGTGTAATACCATTACCTTCAATACTCTGTATACTAATAGTAATAATAGGCTGAAGCAGTAGTGCTATGTGTTTGATTGCAGTTGCGTTTGTGTCTGTGGGTTGATATCTCATATACTGAGATGTGCCCATGTGTGCATGTGCGCATGTGTGCATGTGCCCACGTGTCCATGTGTGCATCAGTGGTGGCATTGTGTACACATTGTAAACTGTGTTTCCTGTCTTACTCCTACAGGTTCTGGTGCTGCTCTGGTGTCGTGCAGCAGGGAACCTGAATCAGCTGCTGTGGATAGTGATAATGATGATACCTGTGTAATGGCACAGATAGGTGTGCCAGGGTCTGTCATTGGTCAGCCAATTGACACTACACAGCTGTCGACCCCATCAATGTGCACAGTCATCCTGCCAATACATCCTTTGTCACCAATGTCCCTAGGTGATGGACAGGATACAGTGGGCATTGACCAGGGTAATGTGGTACCGGTGGCACATGCATCCCCACACTGCAGCTATGGCCAAGGCCCTGACATGGTACCACACAGGCAGACGTCCATGGGTTCTTGTGTGAGCATCCGTGGACGTACCGCCCCTGTCAGACGTGCCCACAGAGGTCTTTCAACCCCAGCTATGTTTCGGGCTGTAATGCAGGCACAGTCACGTATGGAATGGTACACCAGACAGGGTCTGAGGGAGCTGAGAGCATGCCGCACAGTCTTGAGTAACAGTATGCGTGATGTTGCGGCTGCCATCCGCAACTTCACCGAGGTCATTGACAGATGTTGGGGGGACACATTAGATCTGTTCCACAACTATATGTCCATGAGCCAGGGCAATGATGGATGGTTGAGGTGTTGACGTGGCCATATGCCAGCAACAGCAGCAGCTGGCAGCCATCGCGGACGACAACAGGGCCGCGGCCGCTCACATAGTGCCAGCAGCAGCCCCAGCAATGCTGGGTCTGTGCTGTCATTGGACCACCCCAGGAGACCACATGCACGTGGCGCTGGACAGTCCCAACAGGGACCTGTCTCCAGTCAACAAACACCTGCTTCTGATGACAGTACCCAGTCTGGCTTAGTACCGGATACTGTCCGTAGCACCCCTGCCAGGCACAGGTACCGTGTCCGTGGCCACAGACAGTAATCTGTATGACCTGGCAGGCACAGTCTGTGGCTGTCCACAAACACCTGAATATGGCAGCCATGAGGTGGTACTGTGTGCATTCATACACACACCTAGGGCTACCGCATACACGCACACACTGCATCAACATTGCCCCATCATGTACTGCTGTCTCTCACCAACACACACACACAGACATGTCAATTGGTTGTATCAGTGGCAGACTCAGGCATACCAGGTACACACCCTGTGCATATGATGAAACTGTGCCACCTCCTGCAATCTGTAAAATCGGTGCAGGAACAGGTTAACATGGTGCTGATGCACAGGGTGACTACATAGACGTATTGTAATAGTATGATGTTGACAACAGTACAGTGTAATAGCATTGTGGGTATATACCAGCATGCCTGATGCAGTTACAGTATGAATGTCATTGTATTGTTTTGTACACCCATAGTAATTACCACAGTGTTCTGTCTGCACATCTTTGCATACTGGTGGTGAGGCTGTGAAGGGATGGCCACCTACATAGGTAGCACAGGGGATACAACAATGTACATATTGATACTCAATGATGGCCATGTCAACTGCAAGTTGCATGCTGTCCACACATGACTCTGCAATGCAGATGTTTCAGGATGTTGATATCTGTGCAGTACTACACAACAGGTTCAAGGCTCACAACAGCACACTAGCACTACAAGGTCACACCTCATACCATGCATAACAGCACGAAAACACAGAACTAACTATGACAGGAGGGAGAGTGTCCATACATGTCAAGGATACTGTGGTGCCAGGACAGGTAGCATACATCATACTAAGTCTGGAACTGCTGAGTGAGGGCTCAGTGTCTATTTGACATGTGTATTATTACAGGTATGAGCACTTGGGTATTAGGCCAGTTATTCAACATTACGAAGGTATGTGGTCTATACACTTGTGGGGGGTGCAACTGGACCCAGCACGTCTGACCTGGGAATGTTTGGATACTGGCTTAGAGTGCCTGCATATATGCACTGTTACATACTGGAGGTCGTACACCTTGTTTGTTGTAGCATAGTCTACATACAGGCTTGTTGACTGTAGCTTTGTTTGTATGCATGTTTGCCTGTTATGTTCCTGAAACACTGATTCCACCTGCAGTGCAGATATACAGTGCCTCTGTGGATCTATAGTGACATCTGTGTTGCTTACTGTACTGATGTCCATGTCACTTGACAGAAAGTCACTGTTTGTCCTGTTTGCATGTAGTTTGCCTGTAACACATTGCATATGACTTACCTCACATTTGCTTAAGACAGCATTCATATATGCCAGCACTAACATATCAGGAGCACTACACCCTCACATAGTCACCTTGAGTACCTTGTTCCCCATTGGTCCTATGTATCGTTACTTAGTATGGGAGTCACAATGCTATGGTAGCATGTGCAAAGGTCACCTGTTGATCTACTCTCAGGTCCAGTTGGTGAATCTGTGAGTCATGTGGCAATGTTACAGCTGCCTCATGTACACAGACAACTCTCTCCCTTTCCCATACACGTACAACACATGTGAGAGATGCAACCACATAGCCAAACTGGGGGCTAAGCTCTGTTTACACAGCACTGGCATTCCCTGTCAGGTGGAGTGGGATACTACAGTGAATACAGTACCAGTCTCCCACAGACCTGCCACGACCACAATCCAAACACAGAAACACACAGGTACATTATTGGGCTCTCAGAATATCATCCTGCCTGAGCAGCTGACACCTGCAAAGCAGACACACAAGCAAATGTTATGCCAGAGCAGAGCACATGCAACACATAGCTCACAAAGCCTGTGTGCCAAACAGTCACAGGCCATACGGCTAGACAACACACCTGCTACAGTTGTATGAGGTACCTCTATCATCACGTACACAGTGGTCCTGCTCCCAGGCTGAACAAGGTGACGGTCACGCTGAGCTGCCCATCGGGCACTATGATCCACCACATGACACAAGCATACCGGTCACTCCAAGGCATGTAGAAGTATGACTCAGTCATTGTCTGTGCCAGTGTGTATGACCTCTGACGCAGCTCCCTGGACTACATGTTAGGGGACATAGAGGGGCTCTCAGAGCTTGTGGCACAGGCTGGTATGACCCTGGCCTTGAGTAGCATCTCACCCTCACCATGAATGCTGCCACAATATTTAGACAGGATCATCAGTTTCTACAATTAACGTATCTTTCAGTGACATCCAAAGGGGATCCAATGCCTGTCAGTGTGGGATTACATGCTGGACATGCCACATTGCTTTGCTTGGGACAGCTTGCACCTGTCACCCATGGGCCATTGTATATTGGCAGAGGCTGTTGCTACACACATAGTGCCTTTGTATGCAAGGCTGACATTACATAGCCACCTACACAGGGTATCACACGGGATGGGACACTAATAGCAATGCTACTCAATGGCAGCAGTGTAAACCTCAAGATGCATGCAGTGGAAACTGTCCTTAGCATGGGGTACAGCAATATCCATGCAGTAACAGACTCCTAGTACAAGGCTCCCAGGTGCACACCATCAGTGCCAGGTCATTCCTGATACCATGCTTGTCATCCCCTACACATGCACCAAACCAGAACAGGGGGGATGTATCCAAAGGCACCTCAGATACACACACCCCCAGGTTGGTGGCACTGCACAAAGCATCAGAGCCTCTCCATGTGCAACACACAGTGGGTTAGACTGCCTTCAGGTTCATAGCCTAGCACACACCACACTCCCATACCCAGGAAACCCACTTGGCCTTCCTGACAACACTGGGAATATGACGGTCTCTACACACACCATTATATGGTTGTACTGCGACTACCCAAACATACAGTGTGAGCATTATTCTAGCTGCAAGACCCTATCTGAAGGGTTCTTATCATTCATTCCCTGCATTGCTATGGAACAACTTGTTACCACTCCCACAAGTGGTGACAACATGCTGCACCTGTTCATCACCAACATGTGGACTATATGCTCCAGACCAATCATGTATCCTCGCTGGTGGGATGACACCATCTACAACCCACACTGTATAGTCACATACCACATGCAGCCCCTGCACAGAACACCACAGTCATACAGTTGTCTGATGCATATTCCATGTATTCACATGAGGCAGGCTTCGGACATGGGAACTCTTGCAGTTCACAGGTACATATGTGTAGGTGGCACACATACATCATGTGTGCATTGACATTACTGATATAATGTATGTCGTGCAATATTGGGAACAACACCCCACACACATGGACAAACTGTGTGACAAAAATACACATGGCATTTGTAGGATACAACCCCCTACCTAACTATGTTAGATCACTTGTGAGAGTCGCAGTAGCAGAGTGTGCTATTTGCATTACTGGGAGGATTGCTTGCTGTTGTACTTATAGGGTGCTGACATCATCAGTGTTTAGACAGTGGAATATGCAGCATGTGTTGTGCAGTAATAGTTGCCAAAAGGGACATTTCTCATACACATGGAATTGCACACACTACTCCCCACACACATTCAAACACACACGGGGCACTTGCAGGATTCAAACCCCTATCTAACTATGTTATGACACTTGTGAGAGATGCATTAGCAGAGCGCACTATTCGCATTACTGGGGGGGATTGCTTTCTCCTGCTGTACTTATAGGGTGCTGACATCATCAGTGTTTAGACAGTGGAATATGCAGCATGTGTTGTGTAGTAATAGTTGCCAAAAGGGACATTTCTTATACACATGGAATTACACACACACTGGGCACTTGCAGGATTCAAGCCCCCTACCTAACTATATTATGACA
The DNA here is from genome assembly GCF_019279795.1 of Protopterus annectens. Classification (NCBI taxonomy): domain Eukaryota; kingdom Metazoa; phylum Chordata; order Ceratodontiformes; family Protopteridae; genus Protopterus; species Protopterus annectens. Next base: position 1,449,034,666 of record NC_056739.1, on the reverse strand, counting down.
CTTGTGAGAGACACATTAGCAGAGCACGCTATTTGCATTACTGGGGGGATTGCTTTCTCCTGCTGTACTTATAGGGTGCCGACATCATCAGTGTTTAGACAGTGAAATATGCAGCATGTGTTGTGTAGTAATAGTTACCAAAAGGGACATTTCTCATACACATGGAATTGCACACACTACTCCCCCACACACATTCACATACACACTGGGCACTTGCAGGATTCAAACCCCTATCTAACTATGTTATGACACTTGTTAGAGATGCAGTAGCGGAGCGCACTATTCACATTACTGGGTATAATTTCTGGTGCTGACATCATTATGGATGAAGAGGTATGTACATCTATGACTATCCATCAGTACAGGGGAGAGCATATCTATGCATTAACTTTGCACAGGCACAGTGGCCTAGTGTACTGTGGAGGCAGATGCCAAATACACTGTGGATAGCCTTCTGTATTCCCTAGGGACAATAGGCAGTTATTGCACTCTACGGCCATATGTTTACCTGTCAGATGCAAGTATCTGTTGCTCATATACTGTTTGTGGGTCTTTATTGCCATAGCCTTCCCTATCTCTATAAACAATGTGTGTACTGTGGGAGATGTTTGCATATAAGTGGGATCCAGTACTTTACTTATGTCTCTGTTGTAACTTCACTGTGTGCACTGGGCAGATGTCTGTATTGTGGGAGGTTCCTGTGTTAGCACATAGAATTGCCAGATATGTGTGTGCAACTGCTGAACTGTGACATGGCCTGTGTGTGAGCATGCCCAGTTCGCAGTTTGTATGGCTTCTTGACTGCCACGTCTCATTTATCCAAGTGTGCGAGCATGCCCAGTGTGACCTTTCCTTATGTTGGAATCTGTGGACCACCACATTTCTGTTTGTGTGTGGACGCCATCTAAATATCACATGTACAGTTGAGTGTTGGACATCAGGTTGTGTTCTTACTGCCCAACTGCTTTGTGTCTGAACCTAACAGGCATTATGCTGTGCCTGCAGGGTCGCCATGGGATAGTTTGCATACAGTTGTCATCATCCTTTCCTGCTGACCAAACAGTTGTATTGTCGTATAGTGTACTGTTGCAGAACTTTCACTGTGGTGGACAGTATAATCGGTTTCAGTCCTATCACTGCTTGTAATATTTATAGTGAGCACACCAGACTGGTTGAGGGCCAGTTGTGCAGATATGACCATGTTGCATTTTGTTCAGATATGGACAGCTTAGTACATGATTGTCCGACATTGTTAATGTATTCCACAACTTGTGTGGACAGTGACAAACAATGGCCATGTGCCCTAGTCCATTTGTAATGCTAGTCAGAGAGTGTTTGTCCTTCAACACACATTTACTGGTGTTTGCCATGACATATGTCACGGTTAGTGTGCTGTGCCTCTGTCTACCTGTGACATACAGGTGATATCCAGGGTACACCTACCATCTCCCATCCAGTCATCATGATTCCTCTGGATGACAGTCACTTAGGGACTCCCTGGATATCCTGTAGTGGGAGTTTAGTCGTGAGTGGAGTGAGCTTCCGGGTTATGGACCAATCAGTACAGCATGTCCTGTTTATGTCTGTGCTGGGGTTCAGGCCTGTCAGCTGCATAGGTCACCAGCATTCAGTGTTTACATGGTGCCAAATGTCCATTGATACCAGGTTGGTCATGGCTCTATACATCAGACACAGTTCACCTCCAGCCAGGCAGTATGGCACTGTGTGGAGCTGCAGTTTCTTTATTCAGGTGACACATGGCATCTGTTACAGCTCTGCAATCCTCCTGGTGGGGTATTTGTGTGGTCTTTCTAGTTGCTGCAGGTGTCTGCTACGGTACATCCCTGAAGGGCCATTGTACACAATTGTGAGGCTGCTGATGGATGACTGGAGAGGCACATTGACCTACCCTAACCAAGCTGTGCTTACCTTCATGATTAGGTGGGTATATGGTATGTTTCTGTAACCACTACAGACACATGGTTGTCACATGCAGGATATCTATCACCTTGTGTCCCCAGGTCTCATTGCTCCTGATGTACTTACTGGGTTAACACCTATGTGGTAATTTCTGGCCATGTACTGTGTTTCCACAGGGGATGACTATACACTATTCTGCATTTAACTTGTTGACATGGCTGTGGCACCACTTGTGTGTTTCTATGTGTGCCTTTTGTAGGTTGCTTGTGTCAGCTGGAGGGTCCGATATGGTGGCCAGTTTGTAGTCCTCTGCAAACCTGTTCAGAGTCCTTCCATGTTGGCCTGTACCTATGTGACATATATAGCATACAAGAGAGGTTCCAGGACCATGCCTTGTGGGATGCCAGTTGTACCTGGTTTGCAGTCTGCCATGGCTACAGCATGTCTGCCAGGTCAGTTCTGTCCTTGAGCTGGTTTGCAACCCATCTACTTGCATAGGGGTTTATAGTTAGGCTGGTGAGCTTATCTGTACCGCCAACTAGGGTATTGCATGGAAGGGTTTAGCAAGGTCCAGATAGGCTGTGTGATCAACATTCCCCACATCACTGGGCTTGGTGCATGTTTCACATGAGTCAGACATGTGTACGGGGCAGGATCTGCCCTATGACAGCCACACTGGGTAGGGTCCAATGTCTGTAGGTACCCAATCTCGTTATTCATGGGATCCATGATCATCCTCTCCATTACTTTGCCAACCTAGATAGTCGGGGTTGAGGGGTGATAGTTTGCAGTATCCATTCAGGCACCCCTTTGTGGTGTGGGACCACTGTTGCTGTACACTGCTCTTTGGGTACATATCCTGTGGTAGGACTGATAGTGCACAGTAATGATATTTGCTGTTCCATTCTTCTTACAGTACTTGTTGGACACAACCCAGGACACCATCTGGTACCATTGATGCTGTGTGCTGTGCTTTGTGGATGCTGGCTGTTACCTTAGCATCTGCAATGTCAGGGGGCCAGCACTCTCCTGGGATAGACATTTGGCAGTTAGGTGCTGGTGGGGAGGTTGGAAGGAATCTGTTTCGTAGGCTGTTGGCAATGTGTGTGGGTTTGGTGTATTGTTTGTGATATTAGAGTGCTGCAGAGCATATCTGTGGATTATCACCATGGTTCCTACCATCAGGTAGGACAACTGTGTGATAATTCTTTGTGTCCTGCACAATTTGTATCATCATAGGTTCATACTAGGCTATCTGCCCTGGCCTTGTTTGAGCACGGACAGACTGTGTGTGGGTCTCAACACCCCTTGCAATGTGCATATTATGCCCACGTAGGGTTTACTTTCCTAGATGTGACACATGGATGGCCCCCAGTGTACACCTACTATCTCCCATGCACTTCACTGGATTTCTCTTGTTGAGTTTGTGTGTGGAGCTCAGCCTATCATGGACTGGGATTCTGTTCCAGAGTGTCCTGAGCCTCTGGGTTATGGATCTGTTCCTCCAGCACATCCTATTAATCTATGTGTAGAGGTTCAGATATCTCACTGTGGTGTGTCTGCTGGATTTGGGGTTTCTGCAGTGGAGCATGTCCATTCATTCTGGATTGGACATGGCCTTGTACATCAGGCATACATCACCTCTGACTGTGCAATATGCTTCTGAATTGGGCTGTGGTTTCTTCAGTCAGGCTGCAGATGTCCAATGTTTGGACCCTTTATCCTGTTGGTGGGGTACATTTGGGGTCTTTCTGACTGCTGCATGTGTAAGGTAAGGTACATCCGAACTGGGGCATAGTTGTCACATATGGACCTGATAAGGGAAGGGTATGGGGCACAGTGACCTCTGTAGCTCTACATGTGCATCCTTTCATATTAAGGTGGGCAATATAGCAGGTCTTCCTGGCCACCTTGGCAATGTGAGTGTCACATGACATGTTACCGTCCACTTGCGTCCCTAGGTCCATGATTACTTCTTCCATACATAATGGATTGCCACCCATGTCATATTTTGTGTGTGCCTTGTTTGGTATTTGTTGGGACATTCATACTCTGAAGTGTCTTCAGGAAGGCTGGCTGGGGGCCTGGCTTTGTGTGTGGGGTCTGTAGCAGGCTTCAAACAGGTACACAGTTTTAGACAGTGCTACTTGCCCGTGGATAGTCCATGCTGCTTCTTGCTGTGGTACCAACCTGGGGGTGTGGTTATTCTTGATAATTACTGGTAGCCACACTCCTATTGTCGTGTGTTCCATGTTTTGGAGCTGTAGAGCATGGTATGAGGCATAACCTGGTAGTATTAGGGTGCTCTTCTGGGCCTTGCCCAGGTTTCTGTTACAGAACACATATTACCATTCTCCATGCTGTGGTGGGTTTGGTCTGCATGCACCTTGCAGGTTAGACTTCTGGCATTGGGTAGCATTACGTCCAGGTTATTATCCCTTGTGCTACCTATGTTGGTGGGTTTGTGTTTCCAGACTTACCTATTCCAGGCACAGTGGGGGTGACAGCAGCCTTTGCCAGTATCTACACAGCCAGGTGTGCTGGGTGTATGCCATCCCCAGCAGGTGGGGCATCATGTCTTGCTCGGCATGTCAGCCATGTGTTCCCCCTTGCTAACAGCAATACCTCAGCCAATTATTGTACTTGATCTTGTTGTCTTCATAGTGTGGCATCATGCTTGGTGAGGGTGAGATGTTAGGTTGGGTCTTCATGTTTGCATGTACTAGATGGTGTTACATTGCTTAACACATGGCGATCATGCCTCAGGTGGTGCTGCAGGGCTGCCTCTGTCAGATGCACATACTACACTCCCTGTACATGTTTGAGAGCAGGATATGTCATGTTAGGCATCCCTATTACTATGTGAGTGAGTCAGAGAGGGGTATCATTCCCAGGGTTCCTACTGAGCCAGTGCATGTGCTATGCGTTGCCTCTTTGCCAAGGCCAGGGCATACTGGGCATGCCTCCTTCTGCATACTGGGGCAGGCTCAGGTTGTTCCTCCTCCGAGTCACGCTCTGCCTGTGATGGCCTTGGCAATGGTGGGGGGGTGTTTGTCCCAGCCCTATGCTAGTCCTGCTGCAGCCGTTTTCACAGGATCATATTATGTAGCAAGGCACATACCGTGACAATTTGGGTACATGTAATTGGTAAGTACTGTAAGGCTCCACCAGATGTGTCCAGGCACCGGAACCGTGACTTGAGCAGCCCAAACACACGCTCTATTACATTACGTGTTTGTTCGTGTGCCTCATTATGGCGTTTCTGTTCAGGTTTGTGTGCGTTTCTGATGGGTGTCATCAGCCACAGCTCCAGTGCATAACCTGCATCCCCCACTAGGTGACCATGTGGGATGACCCCATTGGCAAATGTCTGGTACAGCTGCGTCAAATCCCAGATATGGGAATCATAGTAGCTCCCAGGGCAGCCAGCACACACATTCATTATTATGCCCTGGGCATCACACACGACCTGGCAGTTGATGGAGGGGAAGCCCTTGCGGTTAATGTAGGCCCTACCCCGCTTACCGGCTGGTGCTTTGATGCGTATGTGCGTGCAGTCTATTGCACCCACTAACTCAGGGTATTCTGCTATTTGCTGGAAGAGACACATATTACTGGCCAATACCTCACGGGCATTGGGGAAATATACATGATCACCGACATGTGCTGACATGGCATCCAGGAACTGGTGCAGTACCCTGGAGGCTGATTGCCTGTGATATCCCCATCATATCACCAGTTGGTCTCTGGAAGGTACCTGTTGCTAGTATTCTTAGGCCAACACATACCTTGGTTTCCACTGGGATGGGTTCCCCTCTGTTGGTTCTGTGTGTGAGGCGTGGCCTGCACAGCTCAACAATTTGCTGCAGGAGGTCTCTGTCCACTCTATAGCACTCCACTATCTCCAGCTCATGTAACCCCTGGCAGGTGACCCTGGGCCTGTACACTCTTCTCCGTCTTCTCACTGTGGGTTGTCTGGCAGCATTTCCATTGTCACCACCCTCAGCAAGTCTCCTATGTCTCCTTATGACAGCTATGGCAGCCCCTAGCATGTTTGGTCTGAGTGCAGCTTTTTCAGTTTTCACTTCTACTAGCTTACTCCTGTCTTGCAGTGTCTCTTGAAAGAAACATACTGCAATGCTGTTTGCAGTGTTTTAAGTGCTGGGCTAGGCTTGTATTCTGCCTGTGTAATTGCCTACTTCTAATTGTTTTCACCTGCTACCTCTACAGGTATTCCCTGCTAGTTTTCTACTATTTCTTCTGCTTCCTTTTCCTCTCTGTTTCCTCAGTGGGGAGCAGCGCGCATACCAGCGAAAACACGCTCACAGTGGCTACCACACGCGCACACATGCTTACACGTACTAGAATCTGCTTATTCGGGTTAAAATGCACGCACACCAGCGCAAACAGGCTTACAAATCTTTAAATAGGTTCCTACATGCTTACTCTGTCTTACATGCGCGCACTCTGTCTTACTCGCGCCTCCCAGCGCGCGCATGCACGCACAGCAATAAACTTTGGTGTTGGCCACAGTGTACACCTTCCATTTCTTGACTTTCCCATGCTTATCTGTTGACACTCCTCTTTTTCTGCTGTGTGATTAATGTTTCACATACCACTTTGCTCCAATGAGCTTGATTTCTTCCTGACATTCCCCCCTGTGATGTCACCTATCTCCTACTGTTGTTACTCCCCCTTATCTAACTCTTACACTACACGGACTGTGCTCATTTGCTATGTGACAGTGTGATTCACTATCCTACCACTCATTTACATAGGATTGCCTACTAATGCTTAGTTACATGTCTTACACTCAGCTTCCCCCCTTAGCAACCACTAGACAGTGGCCATGTTGTTTTTGGTCTGCTAGTCCCTGCATTGCAAATCCATGCATTACATAAAACCCACATTTGTGGGTTTCAAACCTTCATTTTTTCAGTTTTATATAGCGCAGCCCGTTTGCGCGGGGCTGCGCTGCGTTTAAACATCGCCGATCTCCTAAAAAAAATGTTTTTTTTTCATGTTTGCATCGGGTTACCATGCCAATGGCCAAATATTTGGCCATTGGCATGCTGACTGCAACATTTGCACACTTTATTTGCAGCTGTCATGGCTCCGTTGTGTTATTTGCAGTAACGTACTCAGTTGTCAACTGAGTACATGTCTGCAACTAACACGACTCTTACACGGGCTGGTTTCAGCTTTGTGGATCGGTAATCGACCTCATTTGCATGCCTTTTGGCTGCAAGTGGGGTGATTAGCATATCCACACCCTGCCCGTGTAAGAGTCATTTTAGCTGTCTCTTACACAGGATTTCGGGCTGTTCCTGGATCGCGATGGATGCATGGAGTCTTACATGACTCTTAGACTCCGTGCAAGCCATCGTGAATCCTGCCCAGTATTTATAATCCCACAGAGGCTACATATGGGAGTAAGAAAAAAAAAAACAGCAGCTGCTGCAGACATAGGCATATGCTTTTGAGTGTCTGTCAACAACAATATGTATACACACACACACACATATATATATATATATATATATATATATATGCAGTTATGAGTTGGCTCTTTAAAAAATAGGTGTTGACTAATGTTTGCATCAGTGGTAAAATCAAAACTAGCAAGGAACAAGAATGAAACAAGAGAAGATGGGAAACTTTTTAATCATGATATACTATAACTAATATATTGGATCATAAGAAGACGGTGATCTGGAGCATGTTAAGAGAAATTTGCAAGAGACATGTTTCTATTTCATAACTGAAATACAGTGTGGTAAGCATCTAAACACACATATGTTGGTGTAAAACTGGCCATTCTAAGCACCTAAAAGAAGCAAGAAAACAGCAAAAAGTACTGGAGTAATCTTTCACTGTTCTCACCAGAGTTTTAAAGAACATATGTTACAGAGTGGTATTAAACGTACATTTATTTATTCATTTGTTAACTGGGTAACTGAACTTGTCATCATGGGTCCTTTGCAGCCATGACCTGGGGCAGAAGGGCAAGAATAAACAAGTGTGTGTATTACATTTCAATATATATCTATACCTATCTCTCTCTTTCTCTCTCTATATATATATATAGCTACAGAAGCTATAGAAGGACCATTGCACTAACAGAGTCCATTGCAGGACTCGCATGTTCAAACGGGCGCATGGAAGGAGTGTAATCGCTGCCGCCATGGAGCCTAGTGCCCTCAGGATCAATTCCGCTGGTGAAGCCTCTGAATGAAGGATAGCCCGCACATGAAGTTGTAGATTTCTGATTCTCTCGGCAGTTAGGAAGGCTCGCAAATCTCTGGTGTTTATTCTGGCACCTATGAACTCTATGATCTGTGTTGGAGCCAGTAGAGATTTGCCGACATTGATAGTAATGCCTAGTTGTGGGGCTAGATGGAGAAAGAAGTCTCTGGCCGAGCAAAGTAGATGCCTTGTTGGTGCAGTCAGGAGCCAGTCGTCCAGGTACGGGAAGACCTGAATTCCCTGGAGTCTCAGGTGGGCCGCAATCACTGCTAACACTTTGGTGAACACCCTGGGGGCTGTGGTGAGGCCAAAGGGAAGGACCCTGAACTGGTAGTGACTGGCTCCCAGCCGGAAGCGAAGGAACCTCCTGGATCGTTTGTCCATTAAGATGTGGTAATACGCATCCTTGAGGTCTATAGAGCACATCCAATCATTCTCCCTCAAAAGGGGGAGGATAGATTGAAGAGTGACCATTCGGAACTTTTCCTTGGTTACTGACCGGTTCAAGCGGGAAAGGTCTAGAATGGGTCTCAGATCCCCCGTCTTTTTTGGCACCAAAAAGAACCTGGAGTAGAACCCTAATCCGAGCTGGTCTTGGGGGACGGGCTGGATGGCTCTTTTTCTAAGCAGCTGCTGTATTTCTGCGGCTGCGGCCTCCCTGTGATCGGGTGGTACATCGGGGAGGTTCTTGGATCAGGGGACATGAAGAATTGGTATTTTGTATCCTCTGGATATGATGCGAAGCACCCAGCGGTCTGTTGTGATGGACTCCCATGCCGCTAGATGTTTTGAAAAATGCCCCCCGACTACCTCCAGAGTGGAGCAGCCGGGCAACCCCTCAGGGCTGCTGCGCGGGCCGCTCAGAGAAAGGTTCTCTGGACCCAAAATTTCTTGGAGCCCCTCTGCCCCTGGGGCGACGTCCTCCCTGTCCACCTCTGCCACGGTAGGACTGGTTGTCCGGAGCTGGTTGGGAATGTTGTGATTTCCAGAACCACATCTTCTTCTGACCCTTTTGGTTCCTTGAAAAGGACCGCTGGGGAGCAGAGATGCGGACTCCGATGGCAGACAACGTCTTCCCGTCCTTCTCACTCTGGACAAGCATCTCGCGAACTGTTTTGCCAAAAAGGGCAGAACCATCAAAGGCGTTCACAAGGGCGCTTTAAAGGGCTCCGTAAAGTCGCAATGACGGAGCCAGGCCTGACGTCTCATGACTAGGCCTGCTCCGCTAGCCCTAGCGGCTCCCTCTGTGGCATGGGACAACAGCCGCATGGAGGTGTTTGAAATAGATCTCAGAGTGGCCATTTGGGTGGAGTACAATTGTTTATCCTCCTCCGACATGGACTCAGGGGGGGATGCAGCGTATTCTTTGATAAGATCCCGCTGCATCCTGATGACATGTGCCATATAGTTCAGAGACCTTACTGAGAAGGTCGCTGAACTAAAGACTCGCTTCCCTAAGCGGTCCATCAAACGGGACTCTTTGCTCGGTGGATGGACTGAGGGACTCTCCTGAGCCAATTCCCTCTTTGTGGCTGCCGTCAACATGGCATCTACAGGGGCCCTTACTCCAATGTGACCGGTCTGAGGGGGCTAAGAATCCTATCCGGTCGCTTCGGTATTGGCTCCACGGTGTCCGGATCCTTCCATGCCCTGGTGGTAATGAGGTCCACCAGGGGGTCGGCTGGAGGGGACACCCAGGAGGTAGACGGGCCTGCCTCGAATGCCTCCAGAAACACGGACTCGTCAGAGGAAGACTTGGGGGCAGACCACCCACCTCTGATTCTAAGCATCTCCATGATGTCTCCAAAAGAGACATCCTCAGGGGGTGATCTTGGGGAGCCTTCCCCTTCCTCCAAGTCTGTGTCCTCGGGTAAGGACTCAGGGGAGTCCACGTGCCTCCTTTTGCACTTATGCTTGCGGCGAGCTTCCTCGGGGGGACTGTCCGAGGAGGCCTCGCCAGCAACATCTTGTTACAATGGAACTATCTGTGACATCGAAGCAGGCTGTCCCTTTGACTGGGTGATGGAAGCCTGGCCCAGCAGAAAGGGAGTGCAGGGAGGAGTCGATGCAAGGACCGGGGGTCCGGATGCTCTCAACAGAGCCCTCTCCACAACATCGAATGCCGAGGGAGAGCCACTCTCCAATGGATCCGAAAGTCGGCTCCCACTCGGATCCGATGAAGGGATCGCGTCGGATCCCAGGGACCAGTGTGCTCCGACCTGGACGGAGCCGAAGGCACACTGAATCCCCCGGATCCGAAGCTCGGACCACGGCTCCGAGAGGTTGGATCCGACAGACTCGAGGGTAGGGTCGGATCCGAAGTACCAAGCACTGTCGGCGCCGACCCACCCCCGGCTCCAACGCTGCTCGGCTCCGAGCGCTCCGAACCCGGGTAGTGGGTCGGAGAAGGAGCAATTGGGTGGAAAAAAGGTGTCGAGCTCCCCTGAGGGGAGGCAAGAGCACTCCCATCTGCAGCTGGGCCTGGATGAACCTTCGCATCATCCGGTCCAAGTCTGCATCTGATAAGCTGAAAGTGGATCTCGAAGAGGCCACCGAGGCAGGCCTGGAATGCCGCCTCGATGACCTCGACGGAGATGGTCTCCTCTCCTCGGGCCCCGGGAGAAAGAAGGGGATCGGAGCCGAGGAGGAGGAGACCTAGAAGCAGTGGAGGAGAAGCCGCTTAGCTGGCGGGCCGAACGGAGGTCTCGGCCCGCCGCTTGTGGTGCTTCTCCCTCTGTTTCTCCCTCCTGGCCTCCCTGTCCACCGACACTTTAGCGGGAGTTTGAGTCCCAGTCGGAGGCAGGGGGGCAGGAGTGGCAACCACCACAGGCTGTGATGGAGCCACGGGAGCAGCAGAGGTAGCGGAGGCTGAAGCTGAATCTGGGG
>NC_056739.1:1448561114-1448656114 GCF_019279795.1 Protopterus annectens | reverse complement strand
AATGGAAATCCAGCTCATGGTCCGACTCTTGAATCTGCTACTGTCTTCTAAATCTTTACAATTGTATCAGTGCAGCATGCAGACCTTCATTGTTTCAACATTTTCACTTATACGTCCATTATACACTAGCAGTTCCCCCTTATATAAAGAGCTAAATCACTACTATTACCATGTTTGCTAGCAAATTATACTGTTAGCTGACAGTTACCTAAAAACATTGAGTTTATAGTAAGGTCTCTTCGTTCAGCATCCTTATGCCAATCTGTTGTGAATTCCACTTCAGCATGTCTTCCATCCGTCACTACATCAACTCTGAGTGTAGTAATTTCAAAGTTCTGCTCATGTAACTGGAACATACACACAATATTATGGTTATATTACAATACTGCTTCAAGTAAATGCTAAGAAAGTTTATCAAGTAACAATGCCACCAAGTTTACTAGATTTTATTTAACAATTCCAGCAGATCACTAAAAATCAGAAAGATTATCCATTTCATCAGCAACAAACACACTATATATTCCTTCCCTTTCATTCTTACACGAGAATGGTAAAGGTTAACATTACTGTACACAGCAACATGATCGCAACTCTAAATACAAAAACAAAAAGGAAACATGACCACCGATGTTGAATACATTTCACTCAAGATGTGGAACAGATGCGGAATACTTCTTTATCGATAAGCAAATGAATGGGAAAGGTAAAAATGTAGATGGATAAGGATTATGCTACTATCAGCAAAAGAATGACTACTCATAGGCAAGTAGAAAATTTTGGTAAGACCTCAATAACTGGAGAGGTAACCTAGAAGTTGGATGATAAACATCAGAATGAAGAAATGCATGATCATACACTTGGGATGCAGAGACTACATAACAGTTGGAGAAATTAGCACTCAGTGTTATCTGACTGCAGAAATGCTGCCAAAATATAATCACATCTATTACAGGAGTCAGATAAAAGAATTCAGATATTCACTCTATTGTGCAAATCACTGTTAAGTCTTCACATGGAGTACAGAGCCCAATACAGGAGACAGCATCTCCAATAATACACAGTCACTAAGGAACTGCAACAGAAAGTGAATATTCACATTGTTAAAATACTTACCAACACATAAAAATGGATATCTTACAGATTTTCTGACTGCAGACTTCACCAAAGCTTTAAACCAAGTCAACCATAACCTGCTTCATAACTCCCTCTCACTCTAGCTTTGCTCCCCCATCTTAGACAGAATATCTAGTTACCTCACCAACAGGACTTTACAGTTAAAAGCAACAATATCTCATCACCTCCACAAAATATCACTAGATCTGTTCCCTAAGGTTCAGTCTTCAATTTTTCTGTTCAGTTTATTCTACCGATTTGTATTCTTTAAGCTGATGAATTTGTATTCTACAAAGCAGTTTCTAACTACAAAAGAGTAGCATATAAAGTCAAATACATTCATTATACCATATCCCTGATTGCTTAACAAATAACTACCTATGAATGATAAAATGACCAAAGTAATCTTTTTCAGTACTTCCCATATCTATTTTATTTATTTGCAGTTTGTTTGCCAGGATAGTCCATTGGGCCACAAGAAGCTAGTTTTCAATGGAGCCCTGGGGAGAAAAGTTCCAGAAAAATACAAATACATAGTACACATTGCTCATATACATTACAGATTATCTCATAGGATAAGAAAAGGTTAACAATGATAGAATGCATCAGTATAGTTCATTAAACAATAAAAAACACTTTTGTAAAAAAAAAAAAAAAAAAAAAAAAAAAAAAGCATAACTGTTAAGTAGTTGGTAAAATAGTTCAATAGAGCTGTGGAACTATATGAGGCAGTGATGGCGTACTTAGTTCTAAGAGAGTAGGAAGTGGTATTAGAAGGATTAGGTAGGATGGGAACAGGGGCACTTCCATTGTGAAGTTAGGTGCGAGTGCAGCAAGGTTTTAAAGGCGATGCAGATAGGAGATGGTAGAGAATTCCAGAGGCATGCAAGAGCGAAGGACTTTAGGTGATTCCCCTTTGGACGTGTGGGATTGTGTAATTTAATTAGTTTTTTGGGAATTAGATCTTAGAAGTCATTCTGGTTCATGCATTTCACAGGTAGTGGCTAGGGAGTGACAAAGAGAGGGGCTGTAAATGAGTTTGTGTGCTTGGATGAGCTGGGTATAAGTGAGGAGGTTAGGTAACAGTTGGTTAAGAGAATTACAATGGTGAGAAATGGCTCTATGACCTGCCGCAAATCTTGATATCTTGTTATAGCAAGAGGAGAGTTTTGTTTTGAGGGAGGATTGCAGGTAGGTGAGGACAGATGCACCATATAGGAGGGATGGGATGAAATAAGTACTGGCTAGTATGATGGAAGGAGAGAGATAATGATTATGGCAGTACAGCACACCAATTTTTTGCGGGGTTTTTTGATATTTACTTGTAAATGTTTGTCAAATTTTAGTTGATCATCTACGAGTACTCCTAGTAGTTTAGTGCTAAAGATTATTTCTAGGGGAGTATTGTTTTTGCTGGTGATTACGAATGAGTGTTTATCTAGGGAGGAGGTTTTGGAGGTGGTAAACAATATAAGTTTAGTTTTGGTTGCATTAAGAGTCAGATGGTTGTCTAGCATCCACAGGTCAGTAGAGGAGAAGGCACTCTGGGTAAGCTTATTTAGATTGGGGATAGAAGGGGAGGGGCAGATAATGGTAGAATCGTTGGCATATTGGATGAGGCTGGAGTTTGGAATGGCTTGGTAGAAGTCGTCGATGTATATATTGAATAGTAGGGGGCCTAAAATGGAACCTTGGGGGACACCTGTGGGAGTATTAAGGAAGGGTGAAGTGGCTTTATTCCATTTGGCTGCTTGTTGTCTGGTTGTAAGGTAGTTGGAGAACCACTTGGTACAGAAAGGGGATAGGTTTAGTTTGGAGAGTTTATTAAGAAGCAGGTTGTGGGAAATAGTGCCAAACGCCTTGGAGAGGTCGAGGAGAAGGGTGGACACAAAATGGCCCAAATTGCGGGCTTTGTTAGTTGTTTCAAGGAAGGAGAGGAGGGCAGTGGAGGTGCTATGACCAGTTCTGAATCCATGCTGTGTGGGGGTAAGAAGCTGGTTGTTGATGAAATAGGGTAAGAGTTGCTGGTGGATACATTTCTCAAGAAGCTTAGAAATAGGTGATAAGATAGCAATAGGGTGGAAGTTTGGAATGCCATTATGGTCTACTTTATATAGAGGAATAATAAATAACAATAATAAATTATCACCTCTCCTTACTCCCTATCCTATAATGAAAATTTCTTCTTCCTTTCTCCCACCCTCTTTTCACTTTGCCTCACTCACTCTACCCTCAGACCTATTCACTCTACTATATTCCTCCCTCACATAGAGTACCTATTCTGTCTAAAAATAGGTATGACATAGATGTCACAGGGTCAAAGCACCTCTTTATAAAACGTGTTTCAATGTTTTGTCATAATAACGTATAACAAACCCTATTGTTTAATATTCATTATATATGGAACGTTTTAATCCAGGCTGAACCTGAAAAAAGTCAAGATACATCGCTGTTGTAACTTAGCCAACAAATAAAGGGAAATGAAATCAACCACCCAGAATGATCGTCTCTCTCTGCTTTCAAGTATTTGGGTTTCATTCTGGATCATGCCAGGTCAGCAATGTGAAAGGTAAAATTAACTGCGCCCAGGCTTAAAAACATAAATACTTCCTTACTCAAGAAAGAAGGAATGCTACAGGCAAAACCATTTTACAGCCACAGCTAGAATATTTATTATGACTACAAGCATATGCCTCCATGAAAATTTACAAGGACTACCAGACACTATCCAACAAAATCTGCTGCTTCATTCTCTTCTGACATTAAAAAAAAAACACACACACATCTCTGTATCACTCTCCAATGAGGTGAATGGGTGAATGGCTTCCTGTAAAAGAACATGCCTGCCCTCCTACTTTTTAACTCTACCCAGCCTAAAGGACACTATAAAGTGACAACATTACACCTCTCAATTACAGATTATCTTAAAGGGATATACCATGTCATCTCTACTTCCAAGACAACGGTACTTTCTATACCTTTAAATTCCTTTTCTTCTACTAACCGCAGTTTTCCCTCCTTCCACTGAAACTATGGAAAACATCCCTAAATAAACTTAGAAAACTTCTGTAATCCCCAAATTTAAGAAAAAGAAAACACTGAATTTATTGGAAAAAAGAGCGACATGCACTTGCTTCAATCAACTCCTGTAACTTAAAGTCACAGACCTTCTATTATATTACTTTCCTCTTCTCCAACACTCAACTTTTTCTAAACGACCAATGTCTGCCAATGCCTTTCCTTACTGAATCACACAGTCATTGACATTTTTTTATTTCACAGTCAATTTACAATCTCCCTAAAACAGTCGCTCCTGAGAAAATTATCAACAGGAATGGATATCGCATCACTACCTGTGGAAATTTCATAATTATACATTTCTACAAATATAGATACATCTCCAGAAATTTACTGTATTGAAATGTACTTGTTGTGTCTATGTTGTACCTCTGGAGCTGTGGCAGAAATAGGTTCACTCTTGATCAGTCCACTACCCCAGTTAACAAATATCGATCAATATATTTATCGAATAAATGACTGTAGGCCAAGCAGCTGGATATCTCTTACATAAGATTTCAGTTACCTGAATAACTGAACACAATGTTTCAGATGGCAAAATACTAATGCAGGTCATCCACCATCATGCTGCAGGAGTCCTTCAGGATTAGTCATACGCTTACTGTAGGAGACCCTCAAATTATATACCTCTGTTCTAAGTCCCCTGCTATTCAATATTTTATTAACAACTTACCCAAAGCTTTTCCCCGTTCAACATTTAAAAGTATGCAGATGAGATGCTCATTTACTCTGCCTCCTCACTCAATGAACTTCAGACTACTACTCAGCTTGCTTTCTCTACCACAGAACCCTGGCTAGAACAATATTTCCTGTTCTTAAACCTCCAAACACCAATCTTATTTTATTCACCCTAAAACTACTCACAGATACCTTACAAATACCTGTAGTCTCATCATCTAGTAACACCATAACTGAAAGTCTCTCATACATATACATAAAAGTGAACTAAAATGGCAACTTAAATTGGGAGCTAACAGACCCCCAGATATGAATGAACACCTCTCTATTGTTCCCATTTTAAAGGACAGAACACAAGACCTATACATTTTTTTAGGTTTAAACAGGTATTTTAAACCATAAGTTTATTAATTGTTTCATTTTTACTGTTTTGAACACATTATTTTATGATGAAAACATCTTAACAATTGTTAATTAATTCACTGCTTAACTGTCTGTTAATTGATTGTATTATTTAAACAATATCAACTGGTAAAGCACTTGTTTGTTTGTGTCTTTCGGCTTTTCCCGGTTAGGGGTCGCCACAGCGGAACTCCGGTCTGCTAATGATTGGCAGTAGATTTTTACGTGCAGAGTTGCCAGCCCTGATGCACAACCTTCAACGAAGGTACGGCCATTCACACGTCTCCACACAGAAGACGCTCTAGCTGAGAATCGAACAGGACAGTGTCTTACTGTGAGGCGAAGTCCTGTTGCTTTGGACGAAAGTGCTTACCAAGTCCGTTTTCACTTGGATTACTGTATACAATAAAACTTTGTTTAGATTATCTGGACTTTTTTTTACTCCTTTTGGCTGCTGGTAGAAGGTCTGTTCCTATTGTGAAGTTTTTGTGTGTTATTAGTCCTGCATACTTGACTAACTGGGGATATTATAAATAAAAAATCTAACCATTAAACTTTATATTTAAGATGCCATCAAGACGACCCATCAAAACTATTTTTTTCTATATGCAGCACGACTTTTCCTCACAGGCACATGACATAAGAAAAAAAGTTTCTGCATTTCTGCTTCCTAAACCTTTCAATGCTTCCCCATTTTTAGAAACTTACACACCACTCAAAAAGCCCAAGCTCAAGCAATGTTTAATAAAATCATAGCCCATCTCCCCCACAGATTACATTCCTGCACTTCAATTAAACAGTTCAAACAGATAGAAATATCAAGCTACCTTAATTTCTTCCAATTTAAATCTGCCCAGAAAATCCTCTACTAGTTAAATTAATATCCATTTTTACAGCCCCTTATGCAATGGTATCCTTCCACCAGAAGTCTCTACTACAGAGACAACAACTAACCTGTGCACAAAGTCCTATAGTTTCCACATGGACTCCCTTTAATTTTATCTTTCTAAGATATGGAGCAACACATTCATTACAGTTAGACAGATCTGTAGCCCACAGACATTTAAGCACTCTAAAATCTTTCTTGCTCAACACCAGAATGTGTCCTTTTCAATCAACCCCAGGATAAACTAAACTATTTACCTTCAACATTTATAAAACTTTTTTACAGTTCTACTCATCATACTAGTTGTACTCCTGGAACTTATCAAATTTCGCTGCTTACATAAACAGTATGTAATTGCACAACAGATGGCTATGTATTTTTCCAACTTCACACATTCTTTTTCTCAAATATTTCATGGCCATTCAGCAGCATATAAAGTTCACTGCTTAAAATAACTGTCTTCCTGTCCTTCTCATTCTGAACTAAGGTGTCATGTACCAACTTCCCAAAGAGGGTGGAACTGTCGTACAGGGCATTTGTAAAAGATGCCTTAAAGGACTCAGAAAAGGCACAGAGCTGGACTCAGGCACGACGCCTGATGGCAACGCCTGTACTAGCAGCTCTAGCAGCACCCTCGTCGCATGGGAGAGGAGGCACACAGAGGTGTTGGCAACAGATGTCAGGATGGCCATTCGAGAGGAGAACACTTTCTTCACCCCGACTAACACGGACTCAGGGGCAGACTCAGCGATCTCCTTGACCAGATCTCGCTGCAACCTAATCACTTGTGCCAAGTAATTCAGCGCACGCGGAGAAAATGTCGATGAAGCTTACACCCACTTCCCAAAATGGTCCACCATCCTGGACTCTCGGTCAGGTGGATGAACCATAGAGCTCTCTTGTGTGAGCTCCTTTTTGGTGGCAGCTGCCACCACCATGCCATCAACCAGGGATCCCTTGATAAAATAAGTCCTGTCTGTAGGGGCACTCAAAATTGTGTCCGGGCATTTGGGGATGGGCTCTACCATGTCTGGCTCCTTCCACGCCCGAGATGCAATAAGATCCACTGGTGGATCCATGGGAGGGGACATCCAGGAAGTAGAGAGTCCTGCACCAAATGCCTCCAGGAATACAAATTCGTCCAGGTTAGGTTTTTGGGCAGACCGCCTCCCATGCTGGCGGAGGATTTCCATGAAGTCTCCAAAGGAGACATCCTCAGAGGTGACTGAGGGGAGCAACCTTCCCCTTCCTCCAAATTGGCGTCTTCTGTGAGGGACTCCAGTGGGAAGTCCAAGTACTTCCTTTTGCATGTACATTTGCGAAGTACTTCATCAGTGGGGGTCTCTGGGAAGGATTCGCCAACATCTCACTGTTCCCAAGTGGGAGCTCCCGGGGGCAAAGAGGCAGCAGGTTGTCCCTGAGGTGGCAGGATGGCTGGATCCGCTCCAGAAACAGAGAGAGCTGGGGCGGACTCCGAAGACAAGAGCATCAAGAGTCTTGATGGGAACGAGAGGACCCTCTCCACCACTTTGAAAGCCGAAGGGGAAAGGACCTCCTGAGAAGGGACAACCAAAGGAGCTGTAACCCTCTGACCCAATGGGGGAGCTAGAGTCGAACCTCCAAGCACTGAGATTCCAACAGGAAGGCTCTGATATGAAAAACTCTGAGCCAACACCATCCCCTCAGATCTGTAGCTGAGGCTACAGCTCCGAGAGCCGGATGGATCCAAGCTGGTTAGATCCAACATACTCAAGGCCACGGCCAGCATCGAGGTACACAGTACCATCACAGCCAACCCCTCGATGCAGAGTGTGCCCTCAGAACCAAGGGCTTTGAAACCGGGGGGTGGATCAAAGAAGGATTAAAAGGGATGAATGTGGACTGCATGTCCCCCATGCCGGAGGGAGAGGGGGTAGGCAAGACTCCCATCTGTATCTGGGTGCAGATAAGCTTCTGCATCATCCTGTCCACCTCTACTTTAGAAAGACTGCGGGTGGATCAGGAAGATGAGGCCACCGACACCAGCCTAGAGGGGCAGTGAGGGTAAGCCTGTGCCGGCGACTGGGTCCAAAGCTCCTCAGGCTCAGGGGAAAACCGAAGGGAATGGTGCCGGGAAGACTCTATCCTCGGAGCCAACCATACTTTCACTGGAGGACATGCTGAGGATGAGCGATATGGGGATCGCTTCCTTGTCCTGTCCTTAGACTTAGAAGACTTGTCTCCATCCCCAGACTTCTTGGCGGGAGGTTGAGTCCTAGAGGCTGGGGTGGAGAGCAGATGCCGGGGCAGAAGAGACCTGGGCCCCGGTGGTAGAAGGGGGGGACAAGGCCCTTCAAAATTAACTTATTCCTCCTGTCCATGTGTGTCCAGGGATTAAACCCAGCACAGATGGAGCAGGAGGTCTCCAGGTGGGCAGCCCCAAGGCATTCAATGCACAGAGTGTGGCCATCAGCTGGAGAGAAGCTTGTGGCCACACACTGTGCATTTGCAGAACCCTGGTTTGGGGGTCTCAGACATACTCAAAAACTGAGAGAGACACACACACACACACATATATATATATATATATATATATATATATATATATATATATATAGACCACACATACTAGACAAGGAAAGATTTTTTATTTTTTACTTTTTTGAGAACTGTCGCAAAGAGTGTGAGGGGAGGTAGCAGAATAGAAAAGGGAAACATTTTAGAGAAAGTTTCTACAAACCAGTTAGTATGGCCCTAGATAATGTCATGTCAACAATTACAACTTACTTAGGGTTAACTAAATTATCAGGCTCATTACTACATGATGGAATTGTTGAAGTTGAACTTTACCATCAAACTTTGCATTACCAAATGGAAAACTGAAAGAGGAAGCAACTAAGGGTGCAAGTGCTATATTACTTATCTGAATGGACAGCTTTTTAAAAGGAGAGCTCTACAAGGTTCCATTTTGGGGCCATGTCTATTCTGTTTTATTTTCAACACACTTCCAATGACAAACACATACTAGATTTCTAAGTATGCTGAAAACCATAAAATCTTGCCTTTTTTTTCACCACATAGAATGGTACAACTACAGTAAGCAGTTACTTGGACTATCAGTTAGTGGGCAGTTACACTTGGTGTCGATTTCAGTGTTTATAAATGAAAAATACATGAATTTTGGGTATCATAAGTTACAGCCACAAATACATCTTGACAACAAGACCACAGTCAGGGAAATACAAATTAAACATAGACTTATAGCTCGTAACAGCCTAGGCTTTATGGAGAATGCTTTCTAAAAGCTAAGGATATGAAGTTGGTTGGGAGGATAAACAAGCCAATATGTGCCACAGGATGCTATGATTTTATGCAGCCAGATCAAAACCCTCATGTGACTTATATTAGTAGATGGTTTCATTTACAATATGTGAGCAGAAAGAAATTAACATTTTACTGATGTATTTAGTGTTTGTCTGCTATCAGGATAGTGGACTGAACAATGAGGACCTGTTTTCAGCCACAGCCTTGGAGATATAAAATGGAAAGATATTACAGAGAAAACTGAACAGCAACATTGCACAACAAGTTTGCAAAACACCTGCTACAGCTATTAAATGCACAGAAAGAATAAATGCTTGCAATCGAAGTTAGATTTGTTATATATCCTTTTGAGCATTTAATGAATATGTAGAGAAAAAAATCTGTTGGTCTGAAAGGGGAATCTGTAACTGCAGTGGTCTGAAAACAATGGCAGGTGAACTTTTTTTTTTTTAAATTGTGGTTAGTTAAAAGCAAAATAGAGGAAATTCAATAACATATTATCAACAATGGATGACCTAAGCATACACAAATGAACTTCAGGTGCTGAGTTTGTAAGGTGTTAATTACAGACTTATAAGGGGAAACTACACCTGACTAGACATTTGGTGTGATGTTAGTACAAGACTTACCAAAGCAAGATTTGTATAGTAAAAGAAGTCGTCAAAGATGAAACACGGAGTAGTAATGGGTCTATAATTTTACAAAAAACAAACAACAGTTACTGCAAAACAAGGTTTAAGTTCACTGAATATCACTAGCAGAAAGGATAGATACAATAACTAAAGAACAAACCACCACCAGAAAATAGTTATCAAAAAGCCTCAGGCACTTCTGATTAAAGAACAAGAGTGGACAGGAAACAGGAAGTACAGACATAAAATAAAAGAAATACAATCTGAGAGCATAGGACCACCTAAACATACAGTAATCTGAAGACAAAGACAACTACAGTAGGGTTGTTATGAAATTAAAATAAAACAGTAAAATATTGAAAGCCAAAACAGGAACCATGTCTTCAACATTTTCCTAAAATGTCACAACTACTAATTTCAGCTTCTTTTACAGACAGTCTTTGCATAATACATCTTGACAGGATACACCACTCAGAATGTGAAAAAAAACTTTTTTGTTAAAACTATTTTTTGTTAAAATGTCACAATACAGTGGTTAAAATGCTGCCTCATATAACTTTGTTACCCTGTCTGGTTCATGGCTGAACTGCCTTCTGGGCAAACTACGCATGCCCTTCCTTTGTCTGTTTGCATTTCTAACGTGCTTAAGTTATCTATCACAGCTCAAAGATACAAAGCAAGCAGACAGTGACCACAACATATTTTATTATAGTATTGAACCAAGCGCCTCTCATCCCCCCAAAAACATGCTTTAGGTTGAACCCAATGTCTAACTGCTCCCCATTTTCAATTCAAAACTATAACATTTGAAATATGCTGCATTTTCCTCATGCACATACATACTTCCCATCCAACACGATCCTCCCATTTTTCAAAAGGATATCTCACACAGAAATATCCTACTGAAAAACTGGAGGATCTTGTTGGACGACCCTTCTATCCAGCAAAAAATTAGTCCTAGCCTTGGGTTGATTTTTAAAAGAGGGAACAACCTAAACAATATTTTTGAAAATACTAGTGCGTATCCTTTAAAAGTGGGAACGACGAAATGTGGCAGGTGCAATTTCTGAATTTATGAAGGTTGCTAATTCCTTTATTCTTAATAATGTAACATACCAGATTTGAGGTAAATACAATTGTGAAAGCTGTGGTATTGTGTACATTGCCTTATGCCAATGTTGCCCAGGGTTTTATATAGGGAAAACAGAGAGACAATTTAAACAGAGTATACGAACACCAATATAATATTGGGAAAGCTAACACTACGAATGCCTTGGCAAAACATGCCTTTGATAACCCTGGCCATTCTTTCAACTACTTAATAACTGACAATGTTAGTAAGAATATCAGAGGAGGTCCCTGGCCTCTTCATTTAGAGGAAAGGGAGCTTTATTGGCAGCTCAAAGTTAATGCTTTTGCCAGTCCTGGCCTTAATGACCAGTGCTCTTTGAAATGTATTTTACGTTTAAAAGCTTTAGAAAGATAAAATATTTGTAAATATTAAAGTCAAGTATATTTACTCTGTTTAGTATATGTATTTGTAATTTTAAAATATGCATGATAGGTTGTGAAATTTAATTTTACCAACTAAATTACGTATATGAAGTGTCAATGGGGAGAATATGCCTTTTACCTACTACAATAATGTATATGAAGTGTCAATGGGGGGAATATGTCTTTAAATTGCTATTAGGGGAAGTTATGTCATTGTGTTTGAATTATTTATACTGGTTTTTCATGGTTTGTAACTGTCTGATGAAGTTCTTTCATTTGGTTTGGACGAAAGCGCTAACCTTGATTGTATAACCTGTATTGATTCTTCGTTGATTTTTCATGGATAAACTGTGGATGTACCTTTTATGAACCTTGCCTTGAGTCTTTTTTGAGTAGTTATATTTGTTGTGTTTTTAGTTGATTTCTTTCCATCACACATTTTTTAATCTTATGCAATACAGAAAAAACAAGTCTTTAACTTAAGTTTCTATATGCCTGATGTTGTAAACTATACACCAGAGTCCCAAATTATAAAAAATATATTGTTTCCATGATGCCATTGAGCGCTTTTTCAACGCTTCATAAGTTAAGTAAAATAAAAGTTTCAAAACTAACCCTGCAAAAGTCTTCTCTTCCCAGGTGGTGTATTAATACTCTTCTGTCCTGTACTTTAAACGCCAAAGGTAAAACAATACTGTCCATTACTTCATACCTATCAATAGTGTCACTGTTCTTTGTTTTGATTCTTAATACTGGTCTTCTCCTCTGGTTTTGTTGCCATTGCATCAGTTCTCGTCTTCTTTCAATCACAAGATCTTTCTTGCCTTTGTTTACCACTTCTACATATGGAAAGTTTTTCCTTACTGCTCACACAACCTCTATGTGGTAGAAGCATGCTTTTAAAACCAGCTACTACACTGGACAAGCATAACCCAAGCTGTTGTCAGCACTTTCCTGTAATCCAGCTCCTTTTCTCAGCTCATCTGGCAGCACTTCCTGTTACCTCTGCCATCGTGTGGTACACTACAGCACTCAACTTACTTCCTCATCAGCAAAGGGATTACCATTATCCATCATATCCATCAACAGAGGACTTTCCAGAAGTGTTTTCTCCAACTCTGTAACAACAATCTCCTCTCTTCCAGAATCTGCTTGGGATAATTAAGTATACTGCATCATTATACTCTCAGCTTGCACTCTCCATTCCTTCTTCTTAGAAAACTCTGACCTTGGCATCAGCCCTCTCATGCCACCTAGTGGTCCAAAAGAGTAGGCCAAGTTCCTGGTGCCCTGGCCAAATTTCCCCTAGTCAGTATGAATACCACCTTAAGTCTCCCCTGAAAAAAGCCTTTGGTCTAGTGGCGCTCAAAGTACAAATAAAAAGATAGACTTTGAGGAAATAAGAGGAGCATTTAATAGCAAGTTTATGGAGGTCAGTATTTTTTCATACAAGAGTTTGAAAGTAAGTGCGTTTAGAAGCACAGAGGCTCTAGCATTAATTTTACCTCACTCAGTCAGAATGGTGTACTGATTTTACTGCAGTATGACAGCTGAATAAAAAGCATTTTATTTTCAACAAATTGCAGCTATGTGGTATTTTCTGAGGAGTAGAGTGATATGACTACAGCTTGTGCTCTAGTCTGGGAAGAAGCAAGTTAAGTTCACCAGGAAAAGTACATAGAAAACAAAGTATGTTAAAACAGCTAAAACCACTGCCTTCTTTAATGACATACTCTCCTATACATCAACAATTGTGCCCTTTTTCTTCTTGTAGGTAAGCTATAGTTATTGCTAACCTACACTCCTCCATCATATCTCGAATGGGTATTAGTCAACAAAGATCCTTAGTCTTACATAGGTGGCCGTCTACCTGACAGCCTCAGTGACCATACTCCAACACTCCTCCTAAGACACAACTTAAACAGTGTTAAACCCATTATCCATAGGCAAATCCGAAACACTGCAAACTTTAACCCTCTCTCCTTGATCTCATCCCTTCAGAAATGAAAAATGTAACTGGACTCCACTAAAACTCCTCAAACTAGATGAAACCCTCCACTTCTTCAACAGCACCTTCCTAAACACCCATGCCCACATATGAAATGCCAGAGTCAAAACACAGAACCTCCCATGGCTAAAAAGAAGCACCAGGGTACTAATTAAAATCAGAGATAAGGCCTGGGAACACTGGTACCCAACAAAACAACCCTCCTCCAGGCAATCTTTCCTTGAGTTGCGTAATGGGGTCAAAAAGCAAATAAAAAATGATAAAACCAAATACTAATCAGTCCACCCTAAACTCCTCCCACCACAACCCTACACAGTTCTGGTCCACAATAAACTCCATTCTCCACCCAGGTAAAGTAGGCACCCCCCCTCCACCATACCCCATTCCTCTAGCAGTATTGCCAACTCATTCAATAAACACTTCACTGAAATCATTCTGTCTTTAGCCAAACAGTACAACCCTCCACCCCCCACATCCAAACCAAACACTCTTCCCTCCGCCTTTTCGTTCTACTCAGTACTCACCTCCTATATAAAAAGACTTCTATCAAAACTTAAGCCTACAAAACTAGCAGCTAACAATCTCCCATCTGAATACCTAAAAATAGCAGCTGAAGCCCTAGCTTATCCAGTTTCTATTTTAATTAACCGGTCCATATCTGAAAGCTACGTCCCCACACTGGGGAAAGTATCACACATGATTCCCCTCTATAAAGGTGGGTCCTCCACTGAACTTTCCAACTACTGTCCCATAGCCATCCTTTCTCCACTTTCCAAGAGACTTGAGAAATGCATAAACTCTCAAATCTTAGACTTCCTCTCAGCCAATAACCTCCTCTCCAGCACCCAACGAGGCTTCTGGCCAGATCACAGAACTACTACCACCTTGCTCTCTTTCACCAACACAATCTTTCATCATAAAAACAATGACATGTTCTCCACTGCTATACTTCTAAATCTATCAAAGGCTTTTAACACGGTCTCGCACAAAATACTAATCTCTGTTCTCACTAACCTATCCTTTTCCCGATCAGCTACTTACTGGTTCCACATCTATCTAACTGGCTGCCAACAATCAGTTGCTTGTAATAATAATCTCCTCAACTTCCTGCAACACTCGGTATGCTCCTAGGCTCCATCCTTGGCCACTTACTATTCGCCCTTTTCACAGCCACCAAGCATGCTTCTCTTATACAGTATGCAGATGACTCCACCCTCATCTGCTCTGCCCCAACTATACCTGAACATCATACAGAAAGTATTTTCCTCTGTTGAAAGCTGGCTATCTAATGCCCAGTTATTACTCAATCCAAGCAAGACTAAACTCCTTATCTTCCAACCCACCAAATCTATCCAAATTACCCGCCCCCATTTCAATATTCTAGCCAAAGACAATGTAGTCATCTCCCCAACAGAGCATACCAAACTACTTGGTGTGGAGATTGACAGCAAACTCTCAGATATTTTATGGTAAGAGATATGTGGGGGGTCAAAAGTACACAAAAAACTAGGTGCATTCTATAGAAACAAGCAATACCTCACCAAGACAGCTAGAATTTCTGTTGCCAATTCCTAATTGATCTCCACTTTATCCTACTCCTCTTCTATACTTACCAACCTTAGACAGTCAGACCTAAACAAGCTTGAGGCTTGCTACAATAAAATTGCTAACTTTGCCACTGGCACATCCTATCATAGCCACCAATGTTATCTCACTTAGAGAACTTGACTGGCTTGAACTCCCTCAACTTCTTCACCTGAATTAAATCCCACTTGCCCACAAATTAGTAAACCATCCTCCTAAAATCCCATCCCTTCAAAACCTTCTCCAACCCTACTGCTCCACCAGATCACTATGCTCCAGCAGCAAAAATCTACTTCTCATCACCAAAGCCAAAAACTTGGCAGGAGAAGCACTATTCTCCTCCTCCATATCCAGACTATGGAACAATACCCCCCCCCCCATATCCACATTACCTTCTAGCAGCCACTTCAAGATAAAAATGCACTGGCTATGGCGTTGTACCAATTCCGACTAAAAATCCTCCCTTCTCTCTCCCCCACGCCTAGCCCCTGCCTTATGCATCCTAAACATTACCTGCTTGAACTTATTAGAACATTGCAAATAATACTGAGGTTTTACTAGTTTGGAACAGCATCTGGTTGAGCTTAGTACCATCTGCTACATTCAGCCTACATTAATTCCTAGCCTCTAGCCAGATATTGCCAAGTCTCCTATGCAATTCTAGTGTTTTGTCTATTGTATGTATTCTTCCTGAATATTGTAAATTCAACTGCTCTTGTAATCTGCTGTTCATTTACTGTTATATGGAGCTTTTCTCCCCAGACCTCTGCTGAAAAAGGACCTGTGTCCAGTCAGATCTTCCTGGTAAATAAAATAAATAGTTTTAAAAATCTTCCGTCAACGCCAACATTAAGACAAATTCTGTTTCTTTTAAGTTTCAAGTTCTTTCATCATTCCCATTACAGAAGGCACAGAAGTCTATCTGCTCTTTCACTTTTTACTTGTCCTGCACGTAGACCCATATATCTGGCCAATTTGTTCTGAACAGAGGCCATAGTCTTTTCCTTCTTGCTTCTCTGGTACTCCATTAATGTGAATATTCTCCCATTGTCCTGTCTTTAAAGTTCACTCCTCTCTCCCTTGGCTTCTCTAACTCAATAGCATTGTAGGCATTTTATCTTTTAAATCTTAATTCTCCTTTTGCAATGATTTAGTGGCATTTTGTGAGTTCAGAGCATCTGCCAGCTCATCCTCTTGCACTTTAGTTTCTGCTAGTTAAGTTGCAAGCTGCTCACATATTTTTTTATACTTCACATTTTTTGGTACATTTTTACTTTCAAATTATATATGACTAGGTACTCTATTAGCCACATCAGTTATCTTTGCTTGATGTGTGGTCTGTCTTCTTTAGCAATACGTTTTTGTATTTACAACTTATTTCTTGTCCTCGTCTGCTTCTAACTATTTCAGGGCATAAAATTTTGCAGCACTCTCTTTCTTACGCTGTAAAAAACAAATGCTTCCACAGTTTTACTATGTTTTTGACAAAATGACAAAATGTTACTTGCAGCACAACCAAAGACCATTATCCCCTTCTCTTGACATCATCACCTGAAGCTTGTTTACTTTTGAACAATTTAATAATTCCTTCTCATGCACTTATGCTAGTTCAAATGTTAAGTGCTCAATTTTCAGTGTAGTGCACCCTCACTATGACATCTTGGATCCACCTAATCCAGTCATTACTAGAGCACCTAGACTATCCAACCACTAGTGTTTTGCAGACTTCCCAGAAAGCACATCCACCAGGAATGTTTGCAACAGCAAAGGGTTTATTTTGTTATTGGCAGAGAGAAACCCCCATTGCTGTCTCCACTGTGAAGTGTTTTTCCCCCTTTATGATAAAGGCTTAATGTTTTACTGGTATAAATATTAATTTGCTAGCCATCTTTGGCTTCCATGATGCAGAGGATAGGGAGTATTTTGAAATTAGTTAATATCTTCATACACAAATTTTTCAACAGAGGCTTGCATACCTAGGAATGTTCTGTGATTCCCCCTTGGGATCACAATTTGGTCTGGAAGAACACAACTTGTTTTCACTCATGACATCCAGTTCAAATTATCTGAAGCTTCTGTTGTGAGGAACTATTACTTCTTGTGCTAGATACCACTCTAATAAGGACTCGCGAGTTTCATATTTTGCCAAATATTGAGCCGGGTACTGTTGTCTCCATCAAGACCAATTCTTCATTTCCTTCTCAGGTCGTTTTTGTTCAGAAAAAGTTACTGGTTGATTCATCTTCTGATTTTCATGCTAGGTAAAAGTGTGTGTTATGCACACTATAGAAAGAAGTCTCCCTCAGCAAGACAAACACCTGGTCTTTTTCTTTCATTGAAGTTAAATAGACAGACACATGTATAAGCAGTGCTTAGATAAGTGGCTGGTAACTGTATCTTCCTTTTGCTGTGATGAGCACAGAAGGCCCATAGAGATGACATCTAAAGCTCATTGCACCAGGATTGCGCATTGTGTATAGCTTCCTTCAGGAACACATTTGCAACTGGAATACATGGTCTGCTTTGCATACCTTCTCTGAACACCAGAATTTGGATGCCTGCCTTCTTTGGTGTAGCAGTTTTGGACCTGACTGCATCCCTAATAACATGAGCTTGACTAGTAGCTCATGCTTTGCAAGATTTAGCCTTTGAAGACTGGAAGTAATTATCGGAAACTGGCTTGCCTATTCCAAAGGATGGTGTTTTGAAAAGACCTGATGCAAGAGTGCCATCTGTTGAAAGCTTGGTAGCACACATCTTTGGTTTGGGGTTAAGGGAGCTCAAGCTCACCAAGGACAGCACTGTTGTTTAACTGGGATCCACAGCTGGAAGTACTCCCTTGCACGGGGCCCAGCAATGGGTGTGTTGTACACTGTCTACTGCTATGCAAGATGAAGAGTTAGGTGCAGATACAAAAATCCAGTGAACATAGAGGATACCATACCAGAGACAGACTCATCTTTCCATCAAGTCAAATTTACTACAGATCTCCATCTACTTAACTTCTCTCACCAGCTGGCTTTTGTCCAATTAGAAAGCCTGTCACTGAAACCTGTGGTGAGGGGGTACTATGAGACATATCAGAACATAGCATGAGCTGAAAATAAGATAAAAAGAGAAGAAATCAGATGTTTGGTTTAGGCCTATCTTGTCCCTTTTTAGTGCTGTCCTTTACAACAGATCTAGGATAACTTTTTCAAAGGCTCTTCTGGTGGTCCTCCTCCAGGTTTATTGAATTTATTTATTAAAAGTGCTACTTGGATCTCTGCGTGGATCTTGCTGCAAGGCTGTCTAAAATAAAATGCAAATATTATACAAAGTTCCAACCACAGCCCTGCATCTTGTAAACTGGCACTGGCAGCAGGAGAGGTCTCTACCAATTGTTTCTTTCTTTGTAGTACTCTTGCTTATGCTGGTGACCAGATCAGATCACTGGTACTCTATACCTGTTTTCTGTTAAGTAACTATAATTTTAACATTTATGTAAAAGACGAGAAATGGAGGGAGAGGGAACAATGTCCCGATCAGTTTGTAGCAAGAAAGAAAGAGAAGGGAGAGTCGCTCCGTTTTTTTTGGAGAAAAGGATGAAATAAAACTGAAGAACATACAGCTGGATCCTGGTTTTGAAACCATTTGTCACAATTTCATCTCAGTAACTCTCAACACATTTTCTTTTTCTGTCAGTGTATGTAATTGTCATGGTGAAAAAAGGCCTTATCAGTACTTACTACAAAGTAAAATTGTATTTGTATATACCATCTACCCTAGATGCTAGATGATTCTGATAAAATTCATAGGGTGACCTATAAACTCCAGAATCTGCTGTATGCAGTACTATGAGGTAATAAGGAGCTTCCAACCCAATGGTGATATGTTATCTTATCTTGCTTGTGATTGCCTAATGGGCATGGGTTGCAGCTATAAAAGGTCTTTGGACCAGTACACTAACTAACTAACCTACCTAACCATATCTCAGCACTGGATAAAAGCTTTGTAGCCTACACCCTTTATTGTCATCATAGCATAATACGGCTTATAACTTTTAGATTTTGTTTTCTCTCTCTAAAATGTTTCACTATATCCTGATGATTAAAAATTTAACCTTGTGTGAGCTAAGAATTCATATCAGTTGATCAGAGAGTATCAGTTGATAGGAGAAATTTCTACCAGTGCTTACAGGTAAGCAGCAGTTATTTAACTAGATACTGACTATAATAACAGATGTTTCCATCTTATTACAGTTATCTCCAAAAGAAGAAAACTTATTGTTAACATACCAGATAAGTATGGAGGCTGTGGTAAAATTACCAAACTCATTTTATCAGTATATGCCAATTACTACTTTTTGTATTAGTACTTGGGGTAGGTTAATGACTAGCAGTAAATTCTGCTCAAGGCAGGAGACCAGAATGTCAAACACTGCCTCTGGCCGAAATGAGGTAATTTTTTGGGTGGGAGACGAGAAAGGCAGGCTGTTTGTGAAAGCTAAAACATTAAAGGTTGCTGCAGTCAGACAGTAATGACTTCATGAACAGGATCAGTACATAGTCTGTATTTGAAAGTGACTGACAACTGTTGTCACTTTATTATAGTCAAGTAGTTTTTGATTTAGCTTATCAATGCTAGTGCAATCATATATGCGTTGGGGAGAAACTGTATAAGCTGGGATTTTTAGCCTTGCATTTGCTCCTTTGATTTTAGTACTTTACCTAATTCAGAGTTACTACAAAATGTAATTTAAATAAATTCTGCAGTGTCTGTAACTGATTTGTCTCCATTTATTAACAGATGCACACCACATCTCTGTAGAGTTTATCTATCTAGAGCACTGCTCAAAACTGATGTTTTTCACTCAGAGTGGAACTGCAAACGGGTTTGGTGTGGAAACATTTGTAGTGGTTTCAAATGCAAATTGGTGTTAGTTCCATATAGTAAAGCAGTCACATTTTATATTAAACAGTACAGTGGTTTTGTTTATTTTCACTTTTTTACTTGATTCTGATGTTGTAAAAACTTGTGCAATTTCACTGTATGCTCCTCCACTTTGACCATTTACATTTAAATCAAGCAGTGTGTACTTTAACTATGCCTTTTTAACATCTCCTTCTGGGCATCAGTGTTATATTTCATATTTCTAAACACAGTGTCTTGATTCAGATTTACTTACCATTTGCCATAACTTTTGTTACCGCAAGTTCAGTTACGTGCCAGTATGATGCTGTTCATGCTGAAATCTAATCACTGTAATCTAAGCAATTCTGGTGCCCTGTTGTACTGAAAAAAAAACTGATTTTTTTTTTACGTTCTCCTCCCTGCCCTTCTCTCTATACTTTTCTTGCCCTTTAGTGGCTCTGTGTACTTTTATTGACCTTGACCTGCTACAGCAACACAGCTGAACATTCAACTGTGCTGTGTGGTGCATGGCTTACTGCACTTTTATTTCCCTTTCTTCAGCTACAAATTTCCCTCTATGTGGACTGATTACTCACCTTCACACACCTCTCTATTTTTTTTTTGGGGGGGTGTATATAAATCCAGAAAGCCAGCTCATGTCACGATGCCCCTGTTTCTCTTTTGAAGTGGCTCAGCTCTGGCATGCCTGCTTAGCTACTACTTGACATCCTTCATAAAACAGTATATCCTCTGTCGTATACAATGGAGTCCCACCCGATGCCCAGAGATAACACAGGAAGTCCATGAAATTCACTAGCTGCTCTATCTATTTAAAGGCCTAACAGCGCTGTATGTCACTGGATTTACCCTAAGATTTCTCATATGGATATAATCCAATACCTTAAGGTATTGTTCCTACTCTATTTCCACAAGTAAGCTGCAGCACACCTACTCCTAGTTCCAGTCTCACTCTCTGCTCCCTTTTCCTACTCCCATTCCTCCCACCCCTGCTTCGTTTCCTTTACACCTACATAATACCCTCCCTTAAACTGCACCACCCAGTTATCATAACATTTCTCGATTACATCCTCCTATTCATCCAGTCCTTACCCTAACCCCACCCCTACACAGGACTCCCTCTCCCCTCTTTTTTATCAGTCATCATCTACCCTTCTTATTTCATTCCACTGACTCTCATCAGTTGTCTTCTCTTCCTATTTCATTCCACTTCTGTTTACTAAATACTTCTTCATGCAGCTATCCTTTTTATTTTCTCATCTCTCCCCTGTCCACACTATAACATACCACACGCATACCACTCACTATCACCCACTACCCATTTCTTTGTTGAAATAACCATTTGGTGGACTACTTACATTTATCTACACCCCTCCCTAAAAAGGCACTAATCCTTTCCCCATACTCTTCCTCAACTACTACATAGTACAGGTTTATTAAGAAAAAAAAAACGCAAACCATGCTTAAGCTTACACCTATGTTACTCATATCTTCTGCTGATGTATATGCCAACCACATTCCAGCCCTACCTTTCACCACATTATTCCAAACATTTTAAAAACCTCTCTCAAATGAACACTGGCAGCATAAATAACAAATTGTCCAAAATGGAATGTTGGCCTGTTCATCATGCTTCCAAACTTGTATCCATTTCTGAATTTTGGTTCAAGGACTCCACCCACATTCTACCATATTTCGTCTCTAGCTTTGATATCTTTTCTGGCGATCATCATGTCTCTTTGTCAAAGAGATGGCACTATGCTTTTCATCAGAAACAATGCAAACCTTTCTTCCACTCAAAGATAAAGGTGATTCCACATTGAATGTTAGCCCTAGCTGTCTTCTAGTCCAATTATTATGTAGTAGCCATGATAAGATGCTAATCACAATTGTGTGTA
Source organism: Protopterus annectens (assembly GCF_019279795.1). Taxonomy (NCBI): domain Eukaryota; kingdom Metazoa; phylum Chordata; order Ceratodontiformes; family Protopteridae; genus Protopterus; species Protopterus annectens. Next base: position 1,448,634,127 of record NC_056739.1, on the reverse strand, counting down.
TTCTACCCCCCTCCCCCACCATTATCCTACTGAAATCAAACCATACCACTATCCTTCAGCACACCACCACTAAGAAACTGATGTTCCTAGGTGATCTCAGCCTAGATTGGTTTGGCTCCCCTAAGCCCCATTTTGACAGAATAATCCCAACATATAACTTCTCCCAAATGGTAACCAGTTGGACTAGGCCTAACACACTCAACTCCATATTTATACTCTTTAGTGTAGTTCTAAAAATTATACCTGAAAACTGCAACAATTACAAATTGCTCTTAACTCCCTCAGTGGTCACTGTCCCACTTTCTCATCTTGGTCACTCTAGTTAACTTATGGAAGGTTTTTGGTGTTAAAGTAGAACTATCCCTGAAACCTCTGTTGACAACCTCAATGCCAAACTTAAAACAGTTGGCTGCTTCTTGCTATACAACTTTTAATACATTTTCTGTTTTTTCTACTTTCTATAACCTACTTGACCACTAATCAAGACAGATTGCACCCTCTCAAAAATTAGATAACTGGCTGCACCTTCTCCGTGGATAACAGACAAAATTAGACAGCTTATAATAACCCCAAAGTAAGTCCTGGGCTGAATGGAAGTCCAAACCCTCAAACTTGATTATCAATATTTACAGAAAAATGAAAAAAAAAAAAAAGAAAGCAGACTAGCAACTAATCAAACTAGAGCTGAATACTGCAGATCTACGAAAACTTTTCAAGAAATTCTGGAAAATCCTGAAAAACCTTGCCTCATTCAAACCTGAATTCAAGCCTTAAGCATCTTTTCTCGTCTTGAGACAGTAGCAGCTATTCCATAACCGGACAGTACAAGCGCTTTCATAATTCCCCTCACATACCACCAGCAAGATCCTTACACAAAGTACTCAATTACCCTCAATTTTACTTCAAAGTGATCACCATTACAAAAAAGTCCAGAAACACTCTGATAAAAACAAGTGCACATATCAGCCTTTCTTCCACAATAATTTCAAATTTGGTAGTGCACTACCTTGCAAACCATTTGCCTTTATATGCAGTCTAATATTCATTACTAAAATTTCCACACACTGCTTTAAACATGGTTTAGCCCTTCAACTGGCAAAAGTCCCCAACTCCGCTTCAGCCACGATTTCTCATTCTGTTTCTAACCTTTGCTACTTCACTAAAATCCTTCAAAACAATGCTTATTATAAATTTCTTCACTACGTCACAGAATATAGGCAGTATGGTTTCCACTCCAGTTACAGCAGCAATACTGTCAACTACAGTCTCAACAACCATGTTCTCCAACATGGAGCATGGCTGTATAACTGCAGTTAAGCCTTTAACACTGTTGATCATACAGTCCTGCTTCAGAAAAATACAAAGGCAGGGTTTTCCTCTGAGGTAATATTACAGTTCTCCATCTTCCTTTGTATTCACACATTCTCTGTTAGGACTTAACAACACCTCTGTAATATCGAACAAAGGCATTCCAAAAGGGTCATTATTTGTCCCTCTACTCTTCACCAATCATAAAAGATCTTCCAGGAGACCTTGCACAGACCAATTGTATACTATATGCAGGCAGTATCATAATATTAGGAGGGAACAAAACCCCTAACACTTCTCAACCATTTGGATTTGGCTCAATATTAATAAATTCAATGTTAACACTCAGAAAAGCTCATCTAGTTTGGTAATCGTGGACTACACCAGACAAACCACTTCTGTATTTATAAATCTTCAGCTTTTCATCTCCCATTTGTGAAAGAATGAAAGTAACTCTCTCTGCTCTTTGCTCAGTACCTAAACTTTCACAAAAACACAGAGATCCAAATACACAAGGTATTCTCTCAATGAAAAGTGTCTTACAAAATCTTCAACTTGATATCCACATAGGCAAGATGTTCCGCTGTCATTTCACACTATCATAGGAAGTACCGTCTCCTAGGCTTACAGAGTTAAGTGGTGGCAGAGTCTCTATCCCCTGCTGAAAACATGAAGTGGTGGCAGAATCTCTATCCCCTGCTGAAAACATGAAAGAGGAAATAGCTAATCTATAAAGAAGGCCTCCACAAACTTGTCATACTCAAAGGCAAGAATCACTGTGGAAGGACACTGCCTTTCTTTTGAAAGTCTCAGTATCAAGAGTCTAAATAATGTCCAGTTCTTTATCTGGCACAAATCAGCCACAACAGTAAAGACCAGACACTTTAACTACAGTAATACAAGAGGAACAGCTGTCTTACTATTTTCAAAGTAACCTTCTTGACTGCAGACTTCACGATTTTCAAAGCCATGCAAACACCAGAAAGGAAATTCTTAGGTGTCTTGGATTGCAGCAATTTCAGTTGTTGAGTTTTTAGATGTATATGAGGTCAAGATCTCATGACATGGAAGATGAACTAAGCTCAGCAGAATCTTTGGGGAACACTTGTACAAAGACACACAAATATAATTGCAATTAGCCTTTTCTGTGCTGGAGAGCGGAGAAGGAAGACTTAGAATACATACAGCATGCATGAATCCCTCACAAGCAAATCACACACCTAATGTGCATGGACATACTTATGAAATCTCTACTTTATTTTTAAGAAATTGTACCTCAAAGGAACCGATACAAGATATTTGAACAAATTCTTTCATAGAAAGGAACAGTCTTCTGAATAATATTAATAACTAGAGGTAACTTTAAACAGCTCAAAAGTCCATACTTTTTGTAATGAAAGAGGAATGGTTATCAAAGGGAAAAATTCAACAAGAGAATAAATGCTCACACTTAGAAAAAAAAAGGACACTTAACAACACACAATGAAAAAATGTCATTTTAACAGTTATTAAAGGTAGTCAAAGATTAAGAATATTGAGATAAAAATACAGTCCCACTGAAAGGGGCCTAGGCCCAACAACATAATATTTTTGACAGGAAAATTTGCAGAAAAACAGGGAAACCTAGCCAATACTACAAACACTATAAATAAAGAAACAGAGACACTAAAACAAGTCAAACATACTTTACAGTCTTTGCATCTACCCTTCTTATTGTACCCTGGAGCAAAGGAAAATAAACTATTAAAATCATTCATCCTAGCTCTTTACATATCAGTGAAGACTTGTAAAGGGACAGTGGCATATTGAGGGGGAGGTAACCAGCAGCCTGGAAATGTTTGGCTTGCAAAACAGTAAAATGCCTATGATAATCAGTCATATCAGTTATCATACCTCTCAACCTCTTACAGCAAGAAATCTGGACAAAGCCATAAATAAAAGTAGGACAAAAAGCCCAAAATAGGGACAATTTTTAAATATTGCGCTTACAAACTTAGAAAGTTGATAGAATGACAGGTTTTGCATTAGCATGAATTTTTCTGAAGGGTATGAAGTCTGAAATTCAAATGTCTGTCATTTTCTAATCTCAATCTTTAATGATTTGCCACTAACTTGCCAGAAAACATCAATTTTATGAAAAATGGACCAAAAATACGAGAGAAAAATCTGGACATTCTGTGAAAATCTGTACAGTTGAGAGGTATGCCAGTTATCAAGGATGGATCTCTTACTATGAAAACAGTTACAGAAAAACACACACTTGAATACCTGTATTTACTGACCATTTTACCTCTTTTACTCTTCTCCTGCTGATGAAGCCTTTATATTTTTAAATGTATACCATACATCTCAATCCCACTGCCTGAGTTTGACCAGGTTAATTGACCTAGTTTGCATACATAACACTTGTTACACAATGAAGTTCAATGAGGAAACAATAAGTACGACTGCAGCTAATGCAAGCTATGTAAGGCTGTGTAGAGGCAATACTGTAACAAAATGCATACATGCAGTTCAAACAGCAAAGTACTGCACAAAAAAGGAATAAAACAGATAAGATGCAAAATCAGGACAAAGTAGTCCTGACATATAGAAAAACAAATCAACAAAAAGACAAATAAATAAATAAATACTATGACACAAGTCACCTGCATGACATGAGACAAATGACATGACAATAAACGTCAGGTGTCTCTAGGAAATGTAACTGAGCCAACGTTGATAAATAAACAAAAATATGAAAAACTGATTAACCCAAATCTGTTATTTAAAGTCAATTACTCAAGGTTTATGTTAGATTTGAAATCTTTATTTCTATATACAAATACAAAGATGAAAAAAATGGAACTTAGCTAATCCAGATTGAGCTCATCATGAAACAGAGATAAGCAGAGTCTCCAACTTCAAAATGAAAACTACAATTTACAAAAAAAAAAGACTTCAACTGACCCTGGCAGTGATGGTACCATGTTTCTCTCCTTTGTTGTTGATCATTCTGATGCCAGTAGTCTGAAAAATGTGTTTCATCTCATCAGGAGTAGCTGTTGTGGCAAAGTCCACATCCTGTGGAGGCTTTCCATTCAAAATGTCTCTGACTGCACCACCTGCAATTCTAAGCTCAAACTTCTCCTTCTCAAACAGCTCTGAAAAAAATCAGCATATCATATAACAGACATTAGCTGAGATACTAAATAAACCATTTTAGCAAAACCAGCCTTTTCAGTTCTTTAATCTTTACACCAGTTGAATTCAAGCCTACACCAACAGTTCAGCTTTAACAATCATAAAATATGCCAAGACAGTTAGTCTGAAATTACTGCTACACACCTCCAATGGAATTTCTCTAGTAAATGGAAGTCACTCAAACATGTATTATTACTAACCAAATATCTATGCTTATGTAATTACATTCTCTTTCTGTACAGTGGTAAAGGGTACATTTTACAGCAATAAAGTGCATCTATGTATAATTCAGAACACTTGCATTTGAATTCCTTCTAGTTTGACTTGCATATGATGTGACTCTGAAAAAAGTCATTAAGCTTCCAAATGTTTCAGTTTAGCCAGAAAGATATTGCCCTCAGTCCCCACTCAGTAGTAAATTACAAGGACACATCTTGTATAATTGTTATCTTAATGTAAAATATCAAAGCACCTCTCAAAGTTCCAAGTTCCGTACAATTTAAATACTGTAGCAATTTCATAAACAAGCAGTGGTTGAAATACTTTGGGCAGATATTTGTAAAGGTGGGTAAAAAATTAAATTCAGTACACAACTGGCAAATATTGCAAATTATTTGCAAACTCCTGTTTTTCAAAATATCTACCAGTATCCCTCACATTTTGGAACTTGACTATATCTTTATTAGCTATACAGATTACCTTCTATATGGCAGGAGCAAACAGATATTGTAGATCTCAGCAACTCTGCTTTTGGTGGGGTCCTGCTCACTCTGTTCCCCTACCCTAACCACAGTTCCCACCCACTCCCATCGCACCTAGATTTTAACTTCCTAAAGTCAACACTTTCCCTCTACACAACCAAGCACAAGCAATTATACCTCAGCCTTCACCACTACACCTACTTCAACAACTCACTCAAATAATCAGTCAGTCTCCTCTCCCTAGTCTACCACTCTTATCTTTCTCAACTCATAGTAACAGCTCCACCCCTCTAATTCTACTCAACTCCTCAAAAATGATCTTAATCCTATTTCTACTATCACCATCTACACCATTCTGCCCCTCCACACAATTACCCTGCATCTTCTACCTGTTCTTACCTATGCAACATCCTCTTTCACTCAACAAATACAATGGTCTATTCCTAATTAACTTAAATCTTAGGAGCATCTACAACAAACAACCTGATCTGCATGCATACATATCATCACACACCTCTGATATACTAAACAGTCACAGAAGCCTTTTTGTTTGAAACCCAATACCAAAGAACAGGAAATTCTTCCCCTGGTTATAACATCATTAAAAAAGACAGACACCACAAGAAAGCTGGTAGAACAGCTATCATAAAAAAAATCTAAAACTCATTTCCTACCACTTCTTCTACCCCAATCTCTAAAATCCTGAAATAATTACCCCCCCCCCCAAAAAAAAAAAAAAAGAGCATAAGCATCAAAGCCATACATATCCCTCCTGGTAACAGCATCACAGTACTATAACATGTCCTCTAGTGGCTCTCTCACAATAGCAAAAAATAAATTATTATCTTAAGTGATCTCAGCATAGATTACCTACTTATTAATTCTGTCTTCTCCCAGCATGTGTAAAACCATTAACCTTTCTGGTTTCAAACACATTTCATCTTTTGCTACTAAAATTAATAGGTGCAGTAATAGGCATTCAGTGTTACACTGGATACTCATCACTGCCCCAGACGAAATAAGCACTGCTGGATATCTGTAAGGCATTATTAGTGACCATTATTAGTGACCATCTCCCCCACCTTTGCCATAAGACAAGCTAAACACATAGAAAAAAATCTATAAATAAGTATGCAACATCTCCTCCTTAAACATTATCATCATCAACTACTTCCACAAATAGAGCTGGGATAGCCTAAACTAACATGTCCCTGGATGATGATGTAAATCACTCTAATGGCACATTCCTCAACATCCTAAATGATCAAGCTCCCATTAGATCCAACAGAGTCAAATCCAACCCCACCCACAGGTTCAAAAATGAAAACAGGCAAATTGTTTTAAAAAAGAGACAAGCCTAGAGAGTATAGTCTAAGGATTGAACACAACAAAATGAACGCTTTAGACAACTAAGAAACCTAAGAAAAACAAATTCAGATCTGCTAAAACTGTATACTTCACAAAACTGCAGGACAAATAAATTGAATTCAAAACTTTTCTGGAATGCAATAGAGAGTCTAATACACCTGAGCCTAACAACCACACCTTCAACTATCACCAAAATCTCCAACCCTAATGCTACCCAATGCAATACCGATTTTACAGAACATGTCCTCTCCTTGCTTACACCAAAACCACTTTTAGTGTCCCTACCAACCACATTCTGTCATACTCCATCTCTTTCCAACCAGAACCCGCACCATCAAAAAACTTCTAAACCTACTGACAAGTGCTGTTGATGCTGATTCCATAGCATACCCTGCAGCCATACTGATGTGAACTGCAACTCACAATTAGTGTATTGAATAAAAAACAATGTATAACAACAAAAGGACTAACTAACAATCAACAGAGGTTTCTCTGTGTAGTAACTACAACATATTCCACATGTTCTTCGTCAGTCACAACTGTTATACATTTAAGGTCAAATATGTGTAAAAATGCTTAATACTACAAAGTTTGATGTTTTATAACTGTTTTAGACATGACACTGCATTTTATAATTTTGTACAGCTTTTCTCCCAAGGCTTCTAATGAAAATAGGACTTGGTGCCAGTTGGACTTTTAGTGGTAAACAAATGGCAATAAATAAAATTAATTCAACTCCTGTTCAGAAACTTTACTCTGCTAATTAAAAAAAAAAAAAAAAGACTGGGGGACAAGCTCATAAGACTTAAGTGAAGATTCAAGCACCATTAAATACAGAAAAAGGGAGAGGGGGTTAAATATCACTGCCAATATAAAACCATATGACCCAAGAAGCCAAAGAGGAAAACAATATGATGACTACATGCAAACAGAGTGAGACCTCAGTGGGAAGTTCTGCAGTGCTCTCAAGAGTTGCTGTCTATCCATAATGGTAGAGTGAATTCCAAATAAAACCCACCAACGATAAAACACCAAATAAGTCATGTCTAGTAGCTGAAATGTTTTTTTTCCAATAAAACCCCTGCTTGCTTGACATTTCTCCTTCAAGAGGATAAATTCATTATGCATAGCAAATCTTACAATACCTGAACCACACCATACCTGTACTACAATCAACTAACATACAATTAAAATCAGCAATGCATTTATATTTGCATGTCCAGTCAAAATTTACTTGAATTCAAGAAAACAAATTAATGTATTTTAGAATATTTTTGAATCATGGAAGCATATGCCTTTTACTTAACATAGTACGGCAAACAGGACTTTCAATTTTAATACAGAAAATTCTGAATCTCAAAACTCTGAGCACAAAGTGACTGTCATGAAATAAAATTAATGTCAAAACTTGTTATAACCCTGTCAAAAGCATTTTACTGAGGGTGCTTTACCCATCTGCATCTCCACAAGGGGGGGGAACTTCCTCCCAACCCCCACTTTCCCAGCCAATCTCTTCATGATCACAATTTAGGTCCTTGAATCACTGCTCCCCTTTCAACAAGGCACATGGAATTTAAATGTGCTGCTACAGAATTTAATGCAATAATAGGACAAATTTATCTTTACTGCCCTTTTTTCTTTAATACACTAAAATAAGGGAAATATGTAAATGCCCCAACATATTCTTGTTTAGCCATCTGTGGGTTATTTATATACATGTAAGATCTAAAAACTACCATGAGAATGCAAGGCTAAGTTTCTCAAGATCCTCACAGTTCAATAGCATACTAAGTACCCATGAAACTATAAAGAAAATATCAGAATGTCTGCAGCAAATACAACATACTGCTCCACTCTGTTACAACCGGACAACCCTGCAACCTGAAACTTTTACATTTATTTTCGTATACCTCCATCAGAATGAAATACACTTCACAGCAGAAGGTGCCAACTATGTTGCAGTATTCTTTGCAGTAAACACTTTTCACAAAGGAAAATGCCATTAAGTTATAACACATCATACTACTTTTACTCACAAACATGGTTAAAGCTAAAATATCATCCAAACGATGTACTTTTCTTTAAGGAATACTGGGGATTTGATAACATTTTACTTAACTCTTAAATAACGGACCACATCTACTGACATCTACCACATGCTGAGTTGGAGAAATGAATAATCTTCTTTCGGATGTTCCCGTTAGGGGTCGCCACAGCAGATCACCTGTTTCCATGTCTTCCTGTCCTTTGCACCTTGCTCTGTCACACCAACCACCTGCATGTCCTCTCTCACCACACCCATAAACCTTATCTTAGGCCTTCCTCTTTTCCTGTTACCTGGTAGCTTCATCCTTAGCATCTTTTTCCCAATATACTCAATATCCCTCCTAAGCACATGTCCAAACCAACGTAATCGTGCCTCTCTGGCTTTGTCTCCAAACCTTCCAACCTGGGCTGACCCTCTAATATAATTATTCCTAATCCTGTCCACCCTTGTCATACCCACTGCAAATCTTAACATCTTTAATTCTGCCACATTCAGCTCAAACTCCTGCTTTTTTGTCAATGCCACTGTCTCCAACCCATATAACATAGCTGGTCTCACTACCCGCTTGTAGACCTTCCCTTTCACTCTTACAGGTACTCATCTGTCACAAATCACTCCTGACACTCTTCTCCACCCACTCCATCCTGCCTGTACTCTCTTCTTCACCTCTCTTCCACACTCACCGTTACTCTGAACTATTGACCCCAAGTATTTAAACTCATCTACCTTTGCCACCTCTACTCCTTGCATCCTCACCATTCCTCTATCCTCCCTCTCATTCACACACATACATTCTGTCTTATTCCTGCTGACCTTCATTCCACTTCTCTCTAGAGCATATCTCCATCTCTCCAGGGTCTCCTCCACCTGTTCCCTACTCAATGCAGATCACAATGTCATCTGCAAACATCATAATTCACGGGGACTCCTGTCTGATCTCGTCTGTCAACCTGTCCATCACCATTGCAAATAAAAAAGGGCTCAGAGCTGATCCTTGATGTAACCCCACCTCCACCTTAAATGCATCAGTCACTCCCACTGCAGACTTCACCACTGTCACACTACCCTCGTCCATATCCTGTACCACTCTTACATACTTTGCTGACACTCCTGACTTCCTCATACAATACCACAACTCCTCTCTAGGCACCCTGTCGTATAAAAACACACTGCAACTCCTTCTGACATTCTCTGTACTTTTCAATCAACACTCTCAGAGCAAACATCGCATCTGTAGTGCTCTTTCCCGGCATGAAACCATACTGCTGATCACTAATCATCACGTCCCTTCTTAACCTTGTTTCCACTACTCTTTCCCACAACTTCATGCTGTGACTGATCAATTTAATCCCTCTGTAGTTAGGTGGAGAAATTAATATGAGGAAGGAAGGAAGAAAAAAAAAAAAAAACTTTGTATCCCCCTCTACTATGGATTCTTAAAGCAGCATCTTATTACGTAATTAACATTTCTATTTCAAAAATTCAATTCCACTTTATAAGTACTTCTAGAAGACAATATATTTTTGCAGGTCCTACAATGCAACCTCTTAGTCATAATTTTACTGAAGGTAGTGTTTAACTCTTAAAACTTTAAGATAAAGCTTCCAGCAAATGTGGGGAGTGACACTAGTTCCAAGTAAAATTAAACCAACTGCTGTCTCCTTTCTAAACAAAATGACAATTACATTATCACCCAGACCTACAAGGTAGTATTCAAAATGTTAATATGTAAAAAGTGCAGTGTATGCAAATTTAAACCTATATCCAATGCTTGAAACTCCACAAGACGTGTGTGTGTATATATATATATATATATATATATATATATATATATATATATATATATATATATACATATATACACACACACACACACACACACACACATGTATATAATATTTTTTCCATCAACTGTGTTGAAAGAATCCCCATGCAAGAACAGTGATACATCACCATTTGCAAAATGCGGCACATGAAATCAACAGGCAAGCATTTAACGAACCCAAGGGAAGAGAGAACACAGCAAGAACATGCCATCTAACTTGACAGGTCTAGCAAGCAGGATCTAAGTGTTATACAACTGATAATACCAGCTGGCTAAAGTCATCAGAATGTGGGTGGAATGGGAAAAGTTGACTACAGCCAAACAAGTGAAGACATGAAAATATACCAGCATTTTATGAAAAGTCATACACATGAAAGCTCAAAGGGTAGGAAACAGAAATGTGCTAGAAAACTTGACAGCTTACACTGACATACATCCTGGATAGGATTAAATGAACAAATCCCTCACAGTACACTGGAAAAATATGCTCAGTTCTCAGATGTTATATGGTCTGTGCCACAAAAACACTGCTGGAAATAATATATTAGAGCACAGATGAAGCTACTGAACTTAAATCTGTATTTTTGACTGGAAAAAAGTAACACATTCCAATTGGAATAAATCATATAACAGCTCCCACTGGTAAATTAACTCCAATAATAATTAAATTAATTAAATTCTCTAATTACCCATCCTACATTCATGGGTGTAAGAATGAAAATAATCCCAGACAGGATGCCAGCGCATGCACATTTACTCACCCACAGAACGCACCAAATAGTAACTTGAAGAAATTCCATTTTACATACTGTACACTTTTGGTATATGGAAGGAAACTGGAGAACCTGGTAAAATCCAATGTGTACAAAGGGAGAAAAAAGTTTAAACTCAAAACAGGATGCAACCAGGTCAGAAAGTGAAGAACAAGAACTGTGAGGCAATGCCCCCACAACCCACCCACCCACCTTAATCATGTGTGCTAACCCTAACCCTGCACATTATATTACTAAAAACCTTTCCATAGCAATACCACAACCAAGACGATAGCAGATCAGTTTTGTAGCAGAAGTTTAATAGGGCATTTTTACTTGGAAGGAATTATTCAGTGTCTGCCATCTGAAATTAGTAACATTCAGTGTTTGTGCATCGTCTTTTTTTATCATTTGAGGTTCAGTGTTTTGAGTTTTAGATATTTCATAAAGTAATCAGTTGAAGGAACTGTGCTCATAAAAAGACTGCTTTATAGTAGGAGCGTAAAGCTGTCTGAATATTAAATATTGTAATAATTAATACTGCACTTGAGACACTGAATACTTTCAGTCTTTGTAATCTTATGGTACTTTCAAATTCTCCTACCTTCGGATATGACAATTGTGTTGTACTGATCTTTCAAGCTGTATTTTGGTCCCAGAATACAGATACATAGGTTCATAGGTTGGTACTAGGCTATCGGCCCTAGGGCCTATACAAGCCTAGCCATAACAATTCCCTGGCTATTTCTTCCCACACTATTTACAGATACAAAATTAGGATTTACACTTGCACTCTACCAGCTTCCAGAAAGTGACTCAGCAGATGGCACAAAGAAACAGGTTGCTAGGCAAAGACAAAAAAATGAAGGCAGTCAGCCACCCTTCATAAGGGATGTCAGCAACAACCAGCTCACCAGTCCAGAGAACATCAAAAGCAGATGGAAAGAGCACTTCCAGCAGCTTCTAAATGAAGAAAACACAGCAGAAGTAGTACTGCCCCAGACACAGCTGACAATGAAAGTGGAGGGGGAGCCCACCATAGAGGAACTAAGAACAGCACCAAGGAAAATGAAGTCGGGGAAAGCAGCAGGCTCAGAGAAGGTCGCAGCCGAAATGGTAAGGATGTTGGGTGAGAAGACTTCTGAGGGTACTCAAAGCAGGATGGAGAGAAATGAGCATCCCACATGAAAGGAGAATAAGCATACTAGTGCCAGTGTTGAAGAACAAAGGGGACATTCACAACTGTGGGCAATACAGACGTATCAAACTCCTGCACATTGCACAAATGTTCTGAAGAGGGTGATTAAAGTAAGATGGGGATGAGAAGTTTGGATTCAAATCAGGATGCAGCACAAATGACCCAATGTTCGGAGTGAGACAGATATTCAAGAAGAAGCTTGAAACGAGGAAAGAGTCCAAGAGGCATTCCTAGATTTTGAGAAAGTATATGACAAAGTCCCAAGAAAGCTGATTTGGGCAGACCTGCAGTGGTTCGAAGTCCCAGAAACATTGGTAGAATTAGTGCAAGCTAGGTAGAAGGATTCATTGACTCAAGTATGAACGTGTTTGGTCTTACAGAAGGATTATCAGTGGGAGTGAGACTGCATCAGGGGAACAGCTCTGAGCCCACTGCTGTTCATACTGGTGATGGACTACATTAGTAAACAGGTCAGAGGGGACAGATCAACCAAGTGCCATATACAAATGACGTGGCATTATAAACAGATTCTGAGCTTCAGCAAAGGATAAATGAATGGAATGCAAAACTAAAGGCACAGGGGATGAAACTCTGTACAGACAAATCAGTTGTATTGGTAGCAAATGGGGGAATACAGAAGAAGCTGAAAATTGAGATAGAAAGGAAAATAGCTGAACAGGTTAACAGCTTCAACTATAGCTGAACAGGTTAACAGCTTCAACTATCTGTGAGGGATGGCTGAGGAGAAGGGAAGTCTGAATGATGAGGTCAAAGTTAGAATCAGAGGAGCTGCAGCCAACAGACAAAGAGTGTCAGGTGTAATACAGGACAGAAAGATGCCAAAGAAGCTGAAAAGTAAGGTGCAGAAAACAGTGGTGTGCCCAGTACTAATGGATGGTACAGAAACCTGGGCAGTAAAAGCAGAGCAATTCAGAACACTACAAGTGATAGAGATGAAGTGCCTGAGATGGGTGATGGCATGTACAATGAGGAAAAGACGAAGAAATGACGACAAAAGAGCAGAAGCCAAAGTTGCTTCAACTGTAGAAAAAGTTAAAGAGAACAAATTATGCTGGTGTGTGTACAGAAAAGCAAAGGACAATCTAATGAAGAAGACTTGGGACACACAATAAGAAGGCAAGAGGAAAGAAAGGCATCCAGCAAAGAGGTGGATGGACTGTGTGACAGAAAACCTCGGACTACCAGGCACGAGTGTTAAAGAAGGTAGGAGAATGGCACTGAATACACAGAGAGATGGTGACAGGTGACATGACATCCCGACACTATGTAGAAAACAGAAAAAAGGGGGCTGATAATGACAGCATCTGTAAGGGACCAGACTTTCTAGTTAATACTTCTACGCCATTTGTATCGATTCTTATTTAAAGATTACAAAGTAGCAAAGGCATTCAGGGCACTATGAATAAGTTTTTCTTAACTTAACATGCTAAGTAGCTATTTCTTTCGTTTATATCTAACTGGTAGAAAGTTTGATTTTTTTTTTTTTTTTTTTTTTAAGTCTCCCATTCACTCTAGTACCATAACAGGCAGGATTAAGCTATACAAATAAAATATGAGCCACTGTGTTCCATTAACTCCAGCAATGCCTTATTAAACATGACAACTGAAATGACTTGCAAATGTCTGCTCAACGTAATTATAAATGCACATAGGACCAAATTCTTACAGACTTGCTCTCAGTATAAATTACTTACTCCAGTGTAAGTGTTTTATAAAAAGGCAAACAAACAAAAGATAAGCATTTAATGATATAGTTACAGTTTGCTGACATTTATGGCCTTTCTGAAACCTAAAAACACAAACCTAAGAAATACAAAGGGCTTATTTGCTATTATGTACACCTATCATTCCACCTTTCTGCCTAATCATTCAGGGTTACACTGTAAGATTCATTTGCCTACTCTGGTTTCCAGCTACTGTTCAATGCTTGTTTTATACACATATTTAATATTTATAAGTTGTTTAAACTTTATTTTCTATCACTAATATGTCTGTTAAGCTCATTTGACTTGTATCTGTATATGTACATCATTGACAAAAGTAACGGGTGGTGCAGTGGTTAACGTTGTTGCCTCACAGGAAGAGGTTCTCTGGTTCCATTCTCAGCTGAGATGAACGGGTGGTGCAGTGGTTAACGTTGTTGCCTCACAGGAAGAGGTTCTCTGGTTCCATTCTCGGCTGGGATGCCTTCTGTGTGGAGTCTGCATGTCCTCCCTGCATTCGCGTGGGTTTTCTCCAGGTACTCCGGTTTCCTCCCACATTCAAAGACATGCATCTGGAGCGTTTCTCCCCAGGCCTCCTCTATAAACACTCGGCCCTAGATGGACTTTCACTGTTAACAAATGTTAAATTAATATTTTATATTATATATATATATATATATATATATATATATCTATACACACACACATACATACATACATACATACATACACACAATGTTCATAATGCCTTTGACTCCTACAAGTCCCTCTGGTTACCTACCGACAGTCAAAGTTGCTTTGTTTAAGGACAGAGCCAGAAGAAAAGATGGGTTGAGTGCTACAACTATTTGCCAACCCATAGTTCAACTGAATTAAGAAATATTTCAGCATAATTCTTTTTTTGTTATAATGCAACAACTGCTTTACACAGAGTGCCTGTTTTCCAGAGTTGGTGTGACTTACTACTTTAAAGAGGGTAAAGGCAGCTGTCCAGGTTCTTTGCTTTTCATTTTTTTTGAATTATGGGAAACTCAATTAAGTGATAGTAAAATACATGTTTACATTGTATATTTATACTCATTTAAGTAGCTTTGTGTAGTCAGAAACAACCGGTTTTGTGTTCAGACTGAGTTACTGTACTTGATGGTGTTACAGCAGAACCTCTTATGTCTATGATGAGAACTGTTACCTATGGCATGTATTCTGAAGAGGACGACTACTAGTAGAAGATAGTTTATCACATGCAGTGTGTTTTACCACTTGTTTATGTAAAACTGTAACCACAGCTAACATAACTTCATCCAGTTCCTCTTAGCCCCATCCATTAATTTGCTTTCTGCAGCCCTACCTTGATCTGAACTCTGCAACTGCCACTGACTGAATCATAAGGTCAGCAGTTCACAACTTCTATAAGGACATGATATTGAAATACATAATATTTGTAGTGCATAGTGTTTTTTATACCCAAGGCCTTAGATTCCCGGACCAAAACAGGGCAATAAACAGGGTTAGTTTTAGTACAGTGACCAAGGAAATATGAAAATTGCTTCACTGTATCAAACTGTAGCATACTGTCTAGCAAAAGACTTCACACCATGTGGATAATGAAGTGCAAGAGAACCATGCTAGTTTTCTAAACCTCATTTAGCCTCTACTGTAGAAGAATACTTTGTCAGACACAGGAAAACAAGAAATCCTATGGGACATATGCTGCTCTGTTCATTAATCTATACTGGTGTAGGTGTTCCTATAACAAAACATTGGTGGACAGGTACTGAAGTTGAATACACTGCCATCATGGAAGGTCTACACTGTTTATCTGGTTGGAAATGAGGCCATAGTTTTGAGTTTTTGCAGCTTCAACAGAGCAATGATCAGTTGCTAGATCTGTAAGTTACTTTGATATGCATCATCCCAAGGAAGATAAATGTTATGACTATAAATGCATGTACATTTTGTTTTACTGTTTGGGTAAACGATTATGGCCATGCCCTACATGAGGGAGATGGATGGTGTGAGATGTAGTTTTGTAAAATGGTGGTGTTGAAAAATGATACAGTGGTGGGTATGTTGGAATAACAAGTAAAAATTTAAGAATCCTTGTCACTCCCTGCCATAATACAGAAGTGACCATAGCTCTACTGTCATGCCTATACACAAAGCATTTTATGAATCACACTATGCAGTCACAGTTAAGTAAGACAGTAGAGAACAGGACAATAGCGAGAAGCAACTTAGTACACCACCATGGTATGTGCATGCCTGTACATTATTCATAGAAGCTAATAGTCTTCTGTACACCACTGTTTAATGCAGAGAGCCAGGTCTATTTTGGCAGCAGTTGAAAAGTAGCATATTAAACATAATGCTTGGAATGCATTTATATAACTATGCAGCAGGTTTACAGATTAACAGATATTTCAAGGTCTCAAAGTCTTACCACCATTCATGCCTTGCCAGTACCCTCCTTCATTATCCTTCTTTCTCTGGAAGAGTCACAACAGTCAGTCCCACAGTAAATATGCAGCAAACCATCTAGGTGTTGAAAGACTGTGAGTCACACAGCTTAACATGCAAGGAAAGTTTATACCAGAGACTTAGGAGATGCCGTGTTACAAACCTATCCCTCTCTACTGCGTTTTATTTACGTACCATGTTCTAGTGTCAGTGGAGATATTAAACTTGTGAAAACAGGAGATGCAGGGTAACCATATATAAATGACACAGTAAGTGAGACAGAGATCTCCATTCAAAAGTCTGTAAAACATTGAATAAAATGGATAGAGCTTCCAGGAGGTTAGGGATGTTAGAAAGATCCCAAAAAGATCGCAAACCTAAATGTCTGATATGTTTCATGAGATGCACCACAAAGGGGACAATATAATCAAAAACAAGTTAAATTACTATTGAATATGAGGAAGTGCAGCCATCTACCAAAGTGATGACATTACACTTTTTAGCATTAGTTTTGAGATCTTTTTTAGTAAGCCAGGAGTTTACTAGGGAGAATTTATTCTGGAAGGCTTGGGTATCAGTGGGTGACTTAATCCATCTTAGCCAGAGGTCTTGACTTTCTACTTGGAGATATCAGAAGTGCTGAAATGGAGAGGTACTGAGCTGGTCTCTTCCATTCCTTCTGGTTAAGCACCTGCAACTTGCACTGTGTATGTTGTTTCAGCCAGTTCACTATCCATCTTACCACATATTGGTTAATTTGTAAAACATTTAGCTTCTGTATGATGACAATATGAGGAACAGTGTCAAAGGCCTTGGCAAGATGAAAATACTATATACATACTGCATGCCCACTATCTACAGCCTCCATAACCTTTTCAAAGAAGTTTCCCCAGATTCATCAGCCAGGATCTACCCTTCACAAAACTCAACTGTTAGGGGTCATGTCTAATAAGATTCTTAATACTGGAGTTAAAGTCAATTGTAAAACATTTGTTGGTCTTACAGATGGGGCTTGTAAGGTGGATAGGTCTACAATTATCTGGGATAGTTGTAAGGCCACCCATATGAAGGGACTTGCAAGCACTCATCAAGGAAAAAACAGTACATAAACTTAGGTTACACATTTTGAGGATTTTGTTTGGAAGGGTATGTTCTCGTGTTAATTAAGCAACCAGATATAGTGTTAGATCCCAAGGAAAAAAATATTTTTGGTCTTTGTTAGCATTTTCAGTAAATGGTCTTTTGAGGAAATTGGTAAAGTAAGGGATTCAGATGTTTCAGGGCTTTAGATAGAGGTTCCAGGGGTAAAACTATACTAAATGTGTTTGCAAGGATACTGGCAATGTCCGCTGGATCAGAACAGGATATATCATTATGAATATGTTCCAAGTAATGTAGGGTATTGTTTCATAGTTTTCTACCATAAGTATCTTTGGCTTCAGAGGCCAGCCTAAGTTTAGAGCTCCCTGAGCAAAATTTATAATGCTGTTCTTTTTTTTTTTTTTGTAATGCTTTCAATATTATTCTTGGGAAGGTAGGTCATAAGTGAGCTTTGCTATTTCATGATGGAGTAGGTTGAGAATGGTACATCTGCAGTCCACAGCTTCAGTGATGTTTGATGTATGGCTTCTGGAAGTTTAAAAGGAGAATGTTACAAATCTGAGCTCAGAAAAAAAAAACAGAGTGGAACAAAACAGGAACGAAACAAAATAAGATCCAAAGAACAAAAAAACGAGAGTCCTAAGATTAAGTGCTTTCGTTCTTTAATATATTCATGACTGAACTTCCTCAGAATTTTTTCACAAAACGTTTTCAAAGCATTTAAATACTTTCCAGGCTTTGCACAAAAAAAAAAAAAAAAAAAAAACACACACAACCAATCAACTACCATTCAAAGCACATGCACCCAATGAAATACAATATTTAAAATTAGTTTCAAAAATCTCAAAAAAAAAAAAAAAAAAGCATTTCCTAGTATTCAGGACCAATCATTAAATACTAAAAACAAGCTAATCATAGATCTTAACCCCTTTTGTAACAATCAGAAAACAGAATCAATCACAGATCTTGATTGCCTTTTCCACCAATCAAAAAGCAGTATTAAAATCCATTATCAAAAAGGGATGTTCCCAAATGGTCTTCCATCCAAATGCTATCAAGGCTCAATCTTGTGTAACTTCTAAAGTCAGATAAGATCAGGCACATTTATTCTAAACTAATGACTCACTCCCAAAATAAAACATTTGAATATATAAAAGGACAGAAAATGCTTAACCTTAGAAAGTCTGAGATCAGACTTCACTAGGAGATGAGATCAAAGAGAATTAGTGCAAGAGGCAGCCATACTTGCGAGAATCAGGTCAAGAATGCTGCGTCCCCTAGTGGTTTACTTACCAACTGCAACATTTTATTTATTTTTTTTTTTAAGTCTAGGAATTGTTGGGCCTACACTACATTGGAAGTACACGTTTTCAATTTACTGAAGAATAGTTAAACTCTTCCCAGTTGGAAATCATTTCGTACTGTAAGGGGACAAAGAAGATGGTTCTTTAACAAGCTATTTAGCCAATAATTAATCCTATCGAGAGTGATTTGTAGTTCAAGGAGTTCAGTTGGCAGGGCCCTACATATCTGCCTAGAGATAATTTGTTCCTTGACAGATAAAGGAGACTCCTCAACAGTGGCCACTGGATCTGAAGGCATGAAAAAAGTACTCTTTTACACTTAAGCCAAGTATCAGTAACTAAGCAGACATGGATACATTAAAAATGTAGGAGTGTCTCAAGATGAGACAATTTATTGTTTAGACTTCTGGCACTGGGGGAGCCACCTTAATGTGATATGACTTTGAAACTGATATGCTAGTTACGTTGAAATATCATCAACTGGACTCTGCCTGAGAAATACACTAGGGGAAAGCAGAGACTTTAGCTAGTATGCAGAAGCCTTGAAAACAGGGTTCAAGGACTCCTTAGTGAAGAAAGCTGGACCTCACACATTTCTTCCATGCTGACACAAAATGAAGTTTCCTAGAATGACAACAGCTATTTTAATGATAAAGGAACAAATTTCCTTGGTGTCAAAGCATCATTAGAGGGGGAAGAATGATTCCACTTAGGACTAATGTCTTACCTGCATTTATAACATACATTGAAAGTTCAGACAAGTTTCTCTCTGCTTGCTGTTCAGGACATGGCCACTCCAGCCCATTTATTTTGCAATATTTCATGTTGTTATTTCTGTAAATTGTAGCAGATATATAAAAGTTGCAAGTTTTTTAGACTTTTTTGTGCATGTCACAGATTTACTGTATTTTCCTACACATCAGTTTATATACAGACCTTAACATGTCTTACTGCCTTAACATGTCTTACTCCATTTTGTCACTCTGATTAAATTCGACAATGGCCCAGATATGACTGCAAAGGGTCCTTAGACCACCTCATCTATCTAAAGCAGAGAAGCAAAATAAACAAATACATGTGGTTATCGTGTACTCTTGCTGAGTGAATACTTCTGAGTAAGGTACCAATGAAACAGTTCATGGTTGGAAAGAGCAACTACAATAACCCCCTCACATGCTACTGGCTAGTTTGCATATACAGCACAAACACAAGCAATGATGTCACTGTGTCATATTACAGTTGAGTTTTCTGTACTTATTTCAGGAATTCTTGATTGTTGGTTCTTTTTGGATGCATTTAAAACTAAGAAAACTGCCAACATTTCCTCCTTTGTTTTTATACTGGTGTGTATTTACTTCTGATACTGAGATCAAATAAGATCACATGCACATCCACACAAATCTGGGATAACAATCAGGAGGCAGTAGTTAAGAAGGGCTTTCATAGGTTCAAAATTGTTCTGTACAACTACCTATGAATTTCTTTTACTGATGCCAGAATCCAAGAAAGTTCATAATCTAATTTCAGATCCCAGATATGGAGTAGATACCGATGGAACTTCTTGAAATAAAGTCTAGTGTACAGTATACTTATGGCACTGATTATCACGTGACCCAACAATGTCTAATCTGATCTCAGTTATAATGCTGTTCAAAATGCCCGTAAAACACGAACTCTGGAACCAAGCAGGACAGATAATAACGCTCTTTATTTCAGGAATCACGTTTTCGCTCCCACACTGTAGAAGCTTCATCAGTTAATACAAAATAATTCATTAACATTTGCTGTTTATATATGTTACAGCCATGATGTCATTTCCTTTTTATTTTATTTTAAAGCAACAAAACTACCATTAAAAATATTATGTACTGGAAGACATCATCACATCTAAAAAATGACACTTCGTGCTATACTTGATAGCTCCATCATCGCACATTTGTAGTATATTATTACAGTCAAATTTATGATTTAATATAAATCAATTAAAAAATTTTTTTTTTTTTTATGTATATATAAAAATATAAATTAAAATATGTGTAAAAATGAAGGATATATCAGTTCTGTGTAATTCTTTTATTTAATTTATTACTATGTATATGTGGGTGATACAAAGTATTGTAATTACCACCTCTATACTATTATTATTAAGGTAATTTTATATATATCTAAATTAGAATAATATCCTTCCTTTATCTCATATAACTCCTATATTTAAGAAGGACTGAAATATTACAGGATTCATTTAATCCCGGATAGGTGAAGGCATCCACACCTATCTGCCACTCTAATTCTCTAAGTTCGAGTAAGAGAGTTTGAGGTCCACCCCTTATTCCAGTTAGAACCTGCTCTATGCCCATAAATTGGAAACTATGTCCAATGTTTTGTAAGACATGTTTGGACAAAGCATTATCCAGTTTTTTATTTTTGATCGCATAAAGGTGTTGGTATATTCGATCGCTCAGCTTGCGGTCGGTCTTACCGATATAAAAACATGGGCAACAAGTACAAAAAGCAATGTATATCACAGATTTTGTAGTGCAATTAATTCTAGAATTAATGGTATATTTTCTATCTCTGATTGTGAATGTGTTGCCTATTTTCAAACAATTGCATCTATTACAAAATCCGCACATAACTGTGCCAGGTTGTCTGTTAGAAAATGTACATATTGCAGGTCTCTGTAATAATTCTTTTAAGTTCCTGCCCCTCTTAAAAACTACAGACGGGTGTGGACCTAGTTTTTGGAGCAATCCAGGATTATTAAAAATAAAATACCAGTTTTTCTTAATAATATTCCATACATCACCAATATGTCTATTAAATGTTAAAACGATACTTGTCCTGAATTTATTTATATTTTGGTTATGATTACTAGTTTCAATAACCATACTATTTTGGTCTAAACTATTTTCTAAAGGTTCACTTATTACTTCATTACCATCAATATTTGGAGTTTGATGTTTACATCTTACCAATGGCTGGTAAAAGCCTGTGTCACGTTTGAAGGAAACCTCATAGATTAATTCATCAATTAGGTACTCTGGATACCCCCTATTTGTAAACAGATCCTTCAAAAAGGAACACTCATCTCTGAATGTTTCAATTGTGCTACACATACGTACAGCTCTAACTAGCTGTCCTTTAACAATAGATCTTTTTTGTTTAACTGGATGGTTACTGGAGTAGTGTAAGAAAGCATTACAGTAAGTAGGCTTTCTGTATATTGAAGTCAAAAAACAGCCATTTACCACATCTTTTATTAATTCAACATCTAGATAATCAATAGCACTATTAGAAAACTTATGGGTGAATTTCAAGAATGTGCTGGAGCTGTTCATAAACTCCACTAATTCCATTGCTTCACTTTCACTACCCTTAATTAAAATAAACACATCATCCAGAAAACGTGTGTAGTACTTCACATTTTTAAATAGGGGGTTATTTTTCAATGTAACCTTTTCCCAGTAAGCCACTACTAGGTTCGCCACGCTTCCCCCACATGGGGAACCCATGGCTATACCTTTTTTCTGTAAATAGTATTGATTGTTAAAAAGAAAAAAATTTGATGTTAAAACAATATCTAGAAGTTGTGAAACCAAAGAGATCTCGTTTTTTGTAGCTCCCAAGCTTTCCAACATCAATGCACTCCATTCAATTGCTTCTTGATGTGGAATCGATGTATAGAGATCAATGACATCTATAGTCAAGAAGTTGAATGTGGTTTCAAAAATGATGTTGTTTATAGACTCTAGGAAAGTCCAGGAGTCTTTACAGATCTCAGATATTTGTTTTAAATATTTCGAAATAATATCATCAATTACTCTAGCACATGGATGAATAATACTGCACCTACCATCAATTAATGCTCGCATAGGTGGGTTTGAGATACTTTTATGTAATTTTGGACACCCAAACATAACAGGTATTTTAGGTGTTACAATATTAATAAAATTAAAAGTATCTGTGTCTATTAAGCCATCTATAAGTAGGTCACGAAAATAACCTCTAATCCTTTTGTAGGCTCCCATCATTTCATTATATGAAGCATTTATATATGCATCAGAGTCTAGGATCAGTAACATTCTATTAACATATTCAGAATTATCAAAGATAGCTACCCCACCCCCCTTATCGGGTTTTATCACCCTTACTGCTAGTTCCCGTAGGTTATTTAATGCTTTGGTTTGTTCAAATGATATATTACTTTTAGAATCAAACCATTTTAAACCGTGGAACAAATGCCTGAAGTCAAGTTCACATACATTTTCAAATGTATTCAGGTTGGGGTGTAGTGGGGGATTAAATGTGCTAGGTAGTTTGAAAGGTAATGTCTCACCTGCGGGCCCATTGCTGAACAATAATTTTAAATTTAACTTGCGGACATATATTTTTAAATCCAAGATAGTTTTTGCTAAATCTAATTTTTGATCCGGTACAAAGGAAAAGCCTTTTGCTAACAACTCTACTAAGTCCTGGTCTATGTTACATGAAGAAAAATTATATACTTTAAAATCCCCTTCTTTATTTAATAAAATACTGGGTCTATCAAACCCATTTATTGACAGTCCATCATGGTCGATGTTTTGGCTACCATCTGGCCATACAGTATCACAAAGAGATGTTAGACTGTTAGGGGAATCTAATTTTTCTTGTTCCATCGATTCTGGCCATTTTTGTTGTTGTTGTTCTTCCTCCCTAAAAAAGGCTTTTGGCCCCTTTTATTTATGTGGTTTCCTTGATTTTGCTGCTGGGCCGCCTTTATCCTATTACTTCTCCTCAGTTCGTGATTAGCATTAGTTCTGCCCACATTATCGTCAGAAGTTGTATTGTCATTTACATTACTGTCCAGGTCATCCACTACCAAATTGTCCAAATCTTCAGTCATGTTATTTAAGTTTCCTTCATTTGTCAGTTGTTGTGAGAGATTTGGGTACGCCAGTCCTTTACTATAGGCATGTCTATCTCTCACTAATTTCTTAGTTTTAGTAAGTTTCAATTTAACCATGAGCGCATCAATACTTTTAAAGATGCGCTCATAGTCATACTTGTAACTAACAAAGTCCATGTCGTTTTTAATCGTGTTATCAAGCTTTTCAGTATCAATAAGTAAGCCACTAATATAGTTATTGTAGTATTTGACCATTAGCTCCAATAGTTCCAGGCCTTGTTTGTCAAAAAGAGTTGTTAAATCTTTCAGGAAGTGACAGTCACTAAAAAGAGTAGTGGGTCTGAAAGAATTTCTCAGACCCTTCGGTATTATTTTTTCAACAATACATTGTTGGAAGTAAGAAACTTCCAACTGTAACTTTTTTATCTTTAGTAACTTTTGGTCAAACAATTTCAAATTCTCACCTATATTACTTGAACTTCCTGTGGCTTGATCTTGTAGTCGTCTATCCATACACTCCTGAACAGCGAACCCAAAACAATCCACATTCTCCACCCATGTGGAAAAAGAAGGCACCTCGTTAGTTATCCGGTTGTAATTTGGGACACATCTTTCCGTCACCTGTTGTCTTGATCCTGGTATATTATCCGGTGCTCGTATGCAATTTGGAGTTCCATTACCAAACCCCAAGTTATTTCAGGAATTCTTGACTGTTGGTTCTTTTTGGATGCATTTAAAACTAAGAAAACTGCCAACATTTCCTCCTTTGTTTTTATACTGGTGTGTATTTACTTCTGATACTGAGATCAAATAAGATCACATGCACATCCACACAAATCTGGGATAACAATCAGGAGGCAGTAGTTAAGAAGGGCTTTCATAGGTTCAAAATTGTTCTGTACAACTACCTATGAATTTCTTTTACTGATGCCAGAATCCAAGAAAGTTCATAATCTAATTTCAGATCCCAGATATGGAGTAGATACCGATGGAACTTCTTGAAATAAAGTCTAGTGTACAGTATACTTATGGCACTGATTATCACGTGACCCAACAATGTCTAATCTGATCTCAGTTATAATGCTGTTCAAAATGCCACAAAGTGACAGGCCTCCTTTCTCTGTGGAGGCAGAAAAGTTTTCTGCTGCATCATATGCAGGCCTGCCTTTAGAGACGTATTTGAGCAGTAGTAAGGTGTACTGTGTGCTCCCTGAAACTAGGAAAATAATCAGAATTAGTTTGCCCACAAGCTATTGTCTGGACTGAGCTTACTGGTCATCTGCAGAAGAGTAAATAAGAATGCCTTTCAACTTTACAGTTTTAGCTGGAAACAGATGTCTGGTATTATAGTGGTGGCAGCTAGCAAACCAAACAGCAGAAATGTAACTGAACATGGTATTACCTCACTTAGGACCTGAGAAATATCCTAATTTGGGGAGGGGGTGGAAGATGAAGGAGAGATGGCATTCTGGACTAACAAAATAATCCAGGACTATGAAAAATATGCAGGATGAGAACAACATGAAAAAAATAGAAAAAAATGGGCAACAGACTACAGAAAATGGAAACAAAGTGAATTCTACAAGCTATGTACTCTTCCTTCCAGTCATCTGCAGAGCATCTTCTTTTTATCCCCCTGCCAACACTTAAAAACATACTGTAGATGGAAGAAACTATGCTAACATGTAGATAATATTTAATTAACCCACACAATGTCTGCTGTGTGTAACACTATGTTTTGATGACTAACAAACAACCACTGTTGTTGTGCTAAACTGCACAGCTCACAAGATCTGTATATACTTTCCTTTCCAATTTTTGTAATAAAATTATTTGCTAGTTTGCAAGTGTAGTATACACTGGAGCTTTTCTCCCTGGGCTGCCACAGAAAATGGCCCTCTAATTAGGCTCAGTCAGCCTACCCCGGTCAATAAGGGGAATAAATAAATACTAAAGCATTCAAAACAAAATAAATACATTCTGATGCACTAAATGCTGTACCCAATGTAAATATATGTATTTTTGCTTTACAGCATTGTTAAAAATAATATGGTTTCTTTAATGCAAAGGTGATGCTATGTATTATTTTATGCCTACATGGTGGTTGCTATTGATCACATTCCTAAGTCATAGTATAATTAAAGTTCATGAAATTAGTACCGTTTCAATATTTGATGTTAGCCAAAAGTGCTCATCGCAGCAACTGCAATGTGCCCAGAACTGACTTCTTCTGCAATGCATATGGTGTTACATATACTGGCAGCATATTTAAGTACAACCATAGATTCTTTTTTATAAAACCCATTGCTCCTACTACTATTGCTGGAACTGTCTGGGTAGCTTTCCTCCACATTGCGCTTGTTTCTTTCATGGACTACTACATATGGTTTTCTCAAATCTATTTTTTTAACTGTTGGTAATGGGTGATCCCATATTATGTACATTTCATCATTCTCTATAATGCTTTATGGTTCATATTTCCAAAGCTTCTCAGCTACTTCTATACTGCAGAGTTTGCACAGTCTTGCCACACTGTACCTTTCAGTGTTCAGGCTTCTGCCATATGTGTATCACACCGAGCAAGAAAATGTGAAACTGTGTCCAAGACTTTCTTTACCAAGCCTACATTTGTCTGTTTCTCCCACATGTTCAATGGACTTTGTAAGTCAATGTGTACATAATCAGGAGATCTCTATACTTGCCACTATATTTATTG
Organism: Protopterus annectens; assembly: GCF_019279795.1. Classification (NCBI taxonomy): domain Eukaryota; kingdom Metazoa; phylum Chordata; order Ceratodontiformes; family Protopteridae; genus Protopterus; species Protopterus annectens. The sequence continues at coordinate 1,448,607,555 of NC_056739.1, read as the reverse complement.
CTTTAATACATTTATTTCCTTCTCATCTGATTTCTCCTTAGATTCTTTCATTTTTGCCACATTCAGTAACTGTTTGATTTTTGTCTACTTCTGGTTTGATATCCATTTCCACTTGACAATGGAATGCTTCTGCTAAACTAAGCAGAGAGGTCATCTTAGATTTCCTCTCCTCATTTATTTATTTAACATTTGTTTACTGGGAAAGTCCGACTTGGAACAAAGCCAATTTTTAGTGAAGACCCAGGCGGAAATGCTCCAGATGCATGTCTTTGAAATGTGGGAGGAAACCGGAGCACCTGGAGGAAACCCAAATGAATGCAGGGAGGACATGCAGACTCTGCACAGACAGCACTCCAGCCGAGAATCGAACTGGAGAATCTCTTGCTGTGAGGCAACAATGCTAGCACTGCACCACTGCGCCTCATGCTTTAAAACTTTCACTATGTATGGATCTGATGAAGTGATTAGATATGGATGCAGTTCCATGACTGCAGATTGATACATGTAATCAGTTTGAAGGAGTTACCTCCTTCAGAGCGAGGGGCATATAATCTTGGTATACATTTAATAAGCATGAATCATTTTTATTTTTCTGTCCAACTGAGCAAGTACTTTTTGGGGTCAGACAAAGCTGCAAGTTAAAATAGGAAGAATAAATTGGTTTATAGCTTAGACTTTATTCTTAGCTGTCAAGGCTGTTTTCAATATCAGTTTTAGTCTTCTGAAGTACTTCTTACAGAGTTTTATTTGCTCATGTTCTATTCCTGCACCTTCATCAATTTCCATAGATTTTCTGCACAATCCTTCCTGCTCAAGTTCCTTTATATCACATTCTTGTCTCAGATTGATATTCTTTTGGTACTGCAACTTTCAGCATTGCTTTTGCACATTTATCAACACCAAGTAACATTCTTAAATTATCTGAGAAAGTTTTAATCGCATGTACTCATCTGTAAATAGTAGCTGATAACGGAATTGTTGTAGTACAATTTATTCTGTTGGAACTGTTGTAAACTATGCTTCAACTGTAAAGAAGCACCTGGGCAGTAATCCAAAAATTAAAGTCACACTAATGGTGGAGTTGCTAGTGGAGCATACTTTGAGGAACCCAGCCACTGGGAATGCACAATCCAGTGCATTTCTTTGTGCCGGTCCCAAGCCCGGATAAATGGGGAGGGTTGCGTCAGGAAGGGCATCCGGCATAAAAATTTGCCACATCATATATGCAGAAAACTGTACAAAAATTCATACCGGATCAGTCAAGGCCCGGGTTAACAAAGACCGCCACCAGTACTGTTGGCCAAAAGGGTGCTGGCAGAAATTGGGCTACTGTTGGCCGAAGGAGGAGAAGAGGCGGAAGGCATGCCCGAAGGCAGGTAAAGGCTAGGACTGTGGCAGTGAGGGTCGGAACTTTGAATGTTGGCAGTATGACTAGTATAGGGAAGGAACTAGCTGATATGATGAACTGAAGGACGGTTGGTATATTGTGTGTGCAAGAGATCAGATGGAAGGGGAGCAAGGCTAGGTGTATCGGAGGCGGTTTCAAATTGTTTTATCATGGTGTGGATGGGAGGAGAAATGGCGTAGGCATTATCCTGAAAGAACAGTATGCTAAGAGTGTTTTGGAGGTGAAAAGAGTGTCGGATAGAGTGATGTTTATGAAGCTGGAAATTGATGCTGTAATGATGAATGTTGTTAGTGCATATGCTCCACAAGTTGGTTGTGCGATGGATGAGAAAGAAACATTTTGGAGCGAGTTGGATGAAGTGGTGATGACTGTACCCAAGGGTGAGAGACTGGTGATTGGAGCAGATTTCAATGGGCATGTTAGTGAAGGGAACAGAGGGGATGAGGAAGTGATGGGTAGTTATGGTGTTAAGCAAAGGAATGCAGAAGGTCAGATGGTAGTAGATTTTGCGAAAAGGATGGACATGGCTGTGATGAATACGTATTTTAACAAGAGGAAGGAGCATAGGGTGACATACAAGAGTGGAGGAAGATGCACACAGGTGGATTATATCTTATGTAGAACGGCCAATCTGAAGGAGATTGGAGACTGTAAAGTGGTGGCAGGGGAAAGTGTAGTTAGGCAGCAGAGGATGGTGGTTTGTAGTATGACATTGGTGATCGAGGAGGAGTGTGAGGGCAGCACCAAGGATCAAATGGTGGAAACTGAAAAAGGGCAATTGTGAGGTGATGTTCAGGCAAGAGTTAAGACAGGCACTGGGTGGCAGTGAAGAGTTACCGAATAGCTGGGTAACTACAGCAGAGCTAGCAAGAGAGATGGCTAGAAGGGTGCTTGGTGTGACATCTGGAAAGAGGAAGGAGGACAAGGAGACCTGGTGGTGGAATGAAGTAGTACAGGACAGTATACAGAGAAAGAGGTTGGCGAAGAAGTGGGATTGTCAAAGAGATGAAGAAAGTAGACAAGAGTATAAGGAGATGAGGTGCATGGCAAAGCAAGAGGTGACGCAGGCTAAGGATAAGGCATATGACGAGTTGTATAAAAGGTTGGACACTAAGGAGGGAGAAAAGAACCTGTACCGATGTCTAGCCAAACTAGTAAGGATGTGCAGCAGGTAAGGGTGATAAAGGATAATGAGGGAAACGTACTCACAAGCGAGGAGAGTGTGTTGAGCAGACGGAAAGAGTACTTTGAGGGGTTGATGAATGAAGAGAATGAGAGGGAGAGAAGGATGGATGATGTGCGGAGAGTGAATCATGAAGTGCAGTGGATTAGCAAGAAGGAAGTAAGGATAGCTATGAAGAGGATGGAGGTGTTTAGGTAAAATGGCAGTGGAGTTTTTAACTAGATTGTTTAATGAAATCTTGGAAAGTGAGAGGATGCCTGAGGAATGGAGAAAAAAGTATTTTGGTACCGATTTTTAAGAATAAGGGTGATGTGCAGAGCTGTAGTAACTACAGAGGGATTAAACTGATCAGTCACAGCATGAAGTTATGGGAAAGAGTAGTGGAAGCTAGTTTAAGAAGGGAGGTGATGATTAGTGATCAGCAGTATGATTTTATGACGGGAAAGAGCACTACAGATGCGATGTTTGCTCTGAGAGTTTTGCTGGAGGAGTACAGAGAAGGTCAGAAGGAGCTGCACTGTGTCTTTGTGTATTTAGAGAAAGCATATGACAGGGTGCCTAGAGAGGAGTTGTGTTATTGTATGAGGAAGTCAGGAGTGTCAGAGAAGTATGTAAGAGTAGTACAGGATATGTACGAGGGTAGTGTGACAGCAGTGAGGTCTGCGGTGGGAGTGACGATGCGTTTAAGGTGGAGGTGGGATTACATCAAGGATCAGCTCTGAGCCCCTTCATATTTGCAATGGTGATGGACAGGTTGACAGATGAGATCAGACAGGAGTCCCCGTGGACTATGATGTTTGCAGATGACATTGTGATCTGTAGTGAGAGTATGGAACAGGTGGAGATATGCTCTAGAGAAAAGAGGAATGAAGGTCAGCAGGACTAAGACAGTATATATGTGTGTGAATGAGAGGGAGGACAGAGGAATGGTGAGGATGCAGGGAGTAGAGGTGGCGAAGGTGAATGAGTTTAAGTACTTGGGATCAACAGTTTAGAGTAATGGTGAGTGTGGAAGAGAGGTGAAGAAGAGAGTACAGGCAGGATGGAGTGGGTGGAGAAGAGTGTCAGGAGTGATTTGTGACAGATGAGTACCTGTAAGAGTGAAAGGGAAGGTCTACAAGAGGGTAGTGAGACCAGCTATGTTATACGGGTTGGAGACAGGAGTCAGAGCTTGACGTGGCAGAGTTGAAGATGTTAAGATTTGCACTGGGTGTGACGAGGATGGACAGGATTAGGAATAAGTATATTAGAGGGTCAGCCCAGGTTGGAAGGTTTGGAGACAAAGCCAGCGAGGCAAGATTACGTTGGTTTGGACATATGCAGAGTATTTGGGAAAAAGATGCTAAGGATGAAGCTGCCAGGTAACAGGAAAAGAGGAAGGCCTAAGATAAAAGTTTTATGGATGTGGTGAGAGAGGACATGCAGGTGTTTGGTGTGACAGAGCAAGATGCAGAGGACAGGAAGAAATGGAAACAGTTGATCTGCTGTGGCGACCCCTGACGGGAGCAGCCTAAAGAAGAAAAAGAAGACGACGACTTTGAGGATCGCTAAACTCATCCACCATATGTTTCCCTGCGCTTGCAGACAAATCAGTGCCACAGATAGCTAACCTACTCGTCTTGTCCTGTAAAACTACTTTTAAGTGGCATTTGCAGCTGCAGGGTGTTTGTGGACAAGATGTGCAATTCAATAACAGTCTACTCTCTTTTACCCGATATATAACGCATTTTAAAGCTGCTATCGCTCACTACCGGGTTCTCAACACATATGACTGTAGCAACAAAGATGGATGATCTGCTTTTCAATTCCAACATAATATTGTTACCCTGCAACTAATAATCAAAGCACACATCTTACATGGCAGGACTACTGCACTTGATGAATGGACAGCATACTGTGGTACTGCACCTCTGGATGGCATGAATTATTGACATGAAACCAGAAAACATTCTCAGGATTTTGTCAACTTATCACAACAGCTTAACACCCACGTGATGAAAGCATACTGATGCATTGCCGAGAAAACCTTCATGGCTATGAATGGAGCAAGAGGGGAAAGGGTGCCTTCTTACTTAGGTTAATTCATGTGGAAGAGCATTTCTGTAAAGAATGGCACATCTATTACACACCCATTAATACCAGGACAAACTAGTTGGTCACAGCGAAAACTGTTTTCCACTGCACTGATATCATGTACTCTTACTGCTGTTTTGTCTTTACTGTTGCTGCTGCTCTTACCCATTCTGTTTTGATTAAATAACATCTCTTGCTGATGTTCCTTACTATTCTTTCAAACAAATCCTTTTTCACAGCAGTTGTTAAATCAACGAAACAAACATTTTAACACAGCTGCTGGTCTTTCTTACTCATCATCTTTAGATATTTTATTTTATTTTTATTTTACATTTGTTAACCGGGCTAGTCTGGCTGGATACATGTCCATTTTCAGCAGAGGCCCGAGGAGAAAAGCTCCATTAACACTAATAACTAACAGTGATAAAAACTATCAAAAATTTAGACAAACTAAAAAATTTAAACACTCAGACATAAAAGCAAACAGCAAAAAAACCAAATGTGAAAAATAAGTAAGGAGATTAGGAACAGTTATTATGTAGTTTAGAAGAATTCAGAGGTAGTAGGAAAAGAGATAACAGTGGGGAATGTAGTATTCCAATGAATTAGTTGCTAGAGAGACTGTCAGGAAAGAAGAGGACTGAGAAAATAGTTGTAACATAAGGAGAGTCAGTAACAAATTCACTAGTTACAAGTTAGAATAGTACAAGTTAATCCAGGGTACTAGTATTAGGAAAGAGAATAGCATTGAATTGAACTGAAAGTATGAATTTGGGAAAATATGACAAGATGTAGTGATACAGCATAAATAAGGAAGAAGTAGGAAGAGAAAAAGAGAAGAAGGAAGAGTCAATAAGCAGGTAGGTGAAAAGTGGGATAAGTCAGGAGTAAAGGATAATAATTAAAAGTGAGGAGGAGGGGACTGAAAAAGAGGTGCATTGTATGTTGAGCTCAGTCAGGATTAGCACATGGGCATAGCCAGTGAGTTTGAAGATGGTGTTTATTTGTTTTTGAAAAGGTTGGATGAGCTTAGGGTGGTCAGTTCTACGGGTAGTTTATTCCAATATGATCCAACAGTATTTGCAAATAAGGAGTCACCTGCTTTATTGTGGGATTTGAGAGTAGATACTAGAAGCTTGTTGGCTGAGCGAAGTGAGGTAAGGTTTTTATATGGGGTGATTAGGTTATTAAGTATGGGTGTATTGGAGGGTGGTGCAGAATGTTAAAAGTGATGACCAATTGACGAGGCGATTAGGTTCTGAAGTTCTAGCCAGTGAAGTTTTTAGATTGAGACAATGATGAGTACGGAAAGGGGATCCTGTGGCAAACCTGGCAATACTATGGTAGGCTGTGTTAAGTTTATAAAGGTTGGCTTTAGAAATGTTGATAAAGGATGGAGAGGCATACAGTAATGTGGAGATAAGGTGAGTTTGGGCAAGAGACACTCGGGTGGTAGCACTAAGAAAGGGCTTTAGTCTGTAGAGGGCACCTATTTTCTTGTTTACGGTCTTGATGGTTATATCAATATGGTTATCAAAGCTTAGCTGATTGTCAATAGTAACGCCTAGTAGTTTGGTGGAATAGTCAGGTATAATTATAGTGCCATTACAGGACACCAGGGAGAATGAGATTGGGGTGGATTTGAGGGTTGGGGTGAAGAGTAATAATTTAGTTTTTTTGGGATTGAGGAGGAGACAGATCTGTTGGAACCATTTTTCTGCTGTTGTAAAGACCTTTTGGGTGGAGGAGTGGAGTTCTTCTGGAGATGGAGCAGAGCAGATGAGAGTAGAATCATCAGCATACTGTATGCAAGTGGATGTTGGGAGAGAAGTGGGAAGGTTATTTATGAATATTGAGAACAGGAGGGTATTTTTATGGTAAAAAAGACAGCATCACTCTAACTGGGTAGCAACAACTTGGCTTCTGTTGTCACACATGTCACAAGGTCATGGCTTGATCTCCAGATGTTACAGTCAGGGGACTGCTTGCAACTGCACATCCTGGTGTGTGTTCATTTTCACAATCACCCAAGTTACCGTCCCCATCTGCATACTTCAACTCTGCTGATAGCATCCATAATGAGTGGATAAAGATGAATGCAGCAGAAAAGTGCATAAATTCAGTTCAGAAAAAAACAGAGCTATGCTCCTGTCAGAATGTGAGCAAATTCAGCATGGCCCAGTACAGGCTGGATTTTAGTTAAGTCTACCGGCGTTGCAAATAATCTAAACACTTTGACAAAATAAAGGAACAATCAAACGTTTCGTGTAATACAGCTTTACGCCTGAAAACACAGACCATGGTAGGTGCATGTAAACAAAAGTTTGCTGCAATCTGTATCTTATGCTCACCGTGTAGTTGAACGTGTCTTCCAGTGACTGAAGTAAAGGAAAATTTTCATAGGAGATGTCTCACAGTACATTTCAGTGAGTAAAAAAAAAAGGAAAAGCACGTGGGTTTGTGACAATTTCAAAGAAGATGAGCGATTATGGAAGCTGTACTTCCTAAAATCCCCCCCCCCCCCCCCCAAATCAAGCTAACTACATACAGCGTGATATTAATTCAGCTGTCCCCTACATTCTTACCTGCAATCGTTTTTAATCCAGGAGTGAACACTGTCTGGAATTCTTTCGTATTCAGTTGCATTGTAAACAGAGAACGTTTTAACCAAAGATAACAAACACTACTTCTAATCAAAGGTTTAAATACACGTATTAGTAACATCTAACAAAATAATAACCAATACACCTTTTACAAATGAGAAACTATGGCATTAAATGTATATTGCGTCATCGTTGTGCGACGGTAGAAAAGAAAAAGGGATAAGTTATTTCGTACTGATACGCATAGTTTAACGTCAACGATGTCTTGTAACACGTGACTGAATTGAGATTAGAAAATAATGTAAAATATAATAAAATCTTACCATGCTGCTAATTCTAACTTAAAATGTGATTTGGCAAGGATAGGTAGGTAGATAGCTATGTTGGCGACTTTAAATGTGAGTGGTAATATGTTTTATTTTTCAGAAGGGTTACAAACTTGTCCCTCTTTGACAGTTGTGTCCTGGGGAAAAATAAATGTCCTGATATTTTAGTTAAAAATATATTCCTAAGTTTTCTTTAATGGTTACAAACAATTTCAAATAATTGTTATTTTGTATCTGAAAGGTCTTGAGAGTACGTTCGTTAAAAAACAGCGTTGGTAAAATTGATGTCGTGAGCCACATTGCTGTTGCAACGGGTACGCTAACTGTGGTCAGAAGAGGGGTAAGAAGAAAGAAATAGTCGTTTCACTGTTTGCGCAGTGCTTCTGATTTCGCATCGCTTTTCAGTTCTTAGTCCATTTTCTCATTTATCCTGCCAAAGAAAAAAAAAATGATACAGAGCGAGTACCTCCCAGTCCCACTCGTCCAGATTTTTGCCTCATATTTTTGGTCCATTTTTCATAAATTTGTGGCTTTCTTGCAAATTAGTGGCAACTCATTACAGATCGAGGTTACAAAATAATGGCAGAAATTTGAGTTTCAGACTTCACACCCTTCAGAAAATTCATGCTAATGCAAAACTTGTCATTCTGTCAATTTTCTAAGTTTGTAAGAGCAATATTTAAAAATTGTCTCTGTTTTTGGACCTTTGCCCCACTTTTATTTATGGCTTTGTCCAGATTACTTATTCAAAGAGGTTGAAAGGGTAGTCATAGTGAAAGTAATATTTTCTGCTAACGCTGCTGCTACACTTTCCCAAAACACATTATCGTAAGCCAACAACCCCTTTCAGCGCTTGTGTTTCCGGTCAAAATAGTATAGCAGTAGCGTAGCTTGACAGCTTTTACGTCATTTGACAGGCGTCAAGTGTTATTGATCAGCTGAGCTCATATTGGCTGCCATCTAGAGGGAGAATATATCTCTTATTAGCTGCACCTCCCGTTTAGCTGTTCTTGCCAAGCGTTAGACACTGCTATGCAGAAATCGAGTGAGAAGTGTAAGAGTTCTGTAAAGCTGTCTGCCCCCCGCAACCCTGCACTATAACAGTACATCCTCAGTTTAGTAATTACAACTGTAAGTAGTGATTAAAACAAAAGTTTAGAATCTGTTATGCAGCTAAATCATCAGCATAGTAGTAAAGATTGCAGATCCAAAACCTTGGGCCATTAGGGTTGCCAGTGCCACCTTTTTAAATGCCCAAAGTGGGACATTTTTTACAAACATCAGATTTTGCAGGCTGAAACATACCTAAGGCCAGTACAAATGACAGAACTTCACTTTTACTTTTTTGCATAAATAAAAGCTTATTCTTGTAGCATTTTAGTTGCTTATTCTGTTTCTTTTAACATTTAGGTGTTACAGATGCAGAATAACTGTTTTATGCAAGTATTACATAAAATATAAGAAATAATTTTGTCCTAAAATCTCAGGACATTTGCCATTTTTATAATTTTTGCAGGATACAATTGCCCAGAGACTAACTGTCCCTCACAAAGTGGGACAGGTGGTAACCCTAGCCATAAGACAATATATTGTGAGGATATTTGTAAGGGTTTGTTATAAGGTGCGCTACAGCTCAGATGGTGATAAGTTTTGGGGCCAAACAGTAAGGTACCACTATAAGGAGCCAGTAAAATCCTGGGCTCCTCTCAAGTCTTTGAATGCATGCTTTCTACACTAATGTCACGCAGAAAAAATCTTCTGGCTTTTCCCATGAGGGGGTCGCTATAGCTGGACAACAGTCCACAGAATGATTGGTAGTGGAGTTTTAGGGTGTCAAGTTGCCAGGCTGGTGCCCAACCTTCTACAGAAGGCATACACACACCCCTAGGGCCACTTTAGAGTGTCTAATACACCTGGAGAAAATCCATGTAACCGCAAGGAGACCATGCAGACTCCATACAGAAAGCACCCTAGCCAAGAATCAAACTGGAGAATCTCTTGTGAGGCAACAGTGCTAAACGCTGCACTGCCATGGCTACCCAAGAACAAATAGAAACTCAGACTATGGCTACCTGCAGACTACTTTTCAGTAGTGAGTATGTATTAGGAGAAGTAATAATTATTAATGCATCAGTAGTGAATATTATAATGGCTAACCATATTCATCTACACAATTATGGCAATAAATTCCACTTATAAATTTATTTAAAGGGTAGCTATCAAGTAGTGGAGAACCAGAGGAACTGATGAAGATTGGTGCCCAGGTCATGACTCAAAATTATTTGTGGAACAGCGCACATACTCAGTAAAAACAAATTTAAATGAGTACATAAAAAGTTGCTTTCTAAGTACGTAATGTTAAAGGCAGTTTACCATTTAAGGGCAGTGCAGAGTAATAATACACAACCCCCCATCACAGCCTGCAATAACTTCTAGAATTAGATAAAACAGTTCGCCCATCACTACTAAATGCAAAACCTGCTTATAATTTAAGGCATGTTTAATAGAGTACAGTGTGGGTGCCACCAAGTGTTTTATAATAATGTAATAATATCTGTTTAAGGGTTCATGTTCTATAAGTGAATTACATGGCATACTATGTTGTTAAAGGATTTTTAATAAAATGAAATGGGATCAAGGTTCGTGATCCTCCATCAACAGTTATGGTTTTAGGTTCCTTTTTTTTTTAATTAACTGTACTTTTTTTTGTAGCATGATACTGATGTTTGGTTTGAGCTAGTGGGAGTATTTCTTTGGGGGATTGTAGTGTTGTGTTGGTATTCTCTGGTGCTTTTGACATTTTTTCCTGAGACGTGCGATCACAGAGCGGTGAAGGTTAGCGGCATTTTTCCTTTCCTGCACTGAGTGGTATAATATATGTGTGTGTGTGTGTGTGTGTGTGTGTGTGTGTGTGTGTGTGCATATCTAGCTATCAATATACATATATATATGTATGTGTGTGTGTGTATGTGTGTATATAAATATATATATATATATATATATATATATATATATATATATATATATATACACACACACACGCACACATACATATATACACACACACACTCATATATATTTATATATATATATATTTATATATATATATATATATATATATATATTTATATATGTATATATCTTAGTAGTGGGTATAGGGGAGCTTACTTCCCCATCAAAAATCAGTAGATATATTTTTTTAACAGACAATCTTTTTCCATTTGTTATGGAAACAAATTATTTATTTAACATTTGTTGACCAGGAAAGTCTGACTAGGGGAGAGAGTCTATTTTCACCAGAGGCCTGGAGAGAAACACGCATGTTTTTGGAATGTGGGAGGAAATCGGAGTACCCAGAGGAAACCCATACGAATGCAGGAAGAACATGCAAACTCCACACAGAAGCCACCCCAGCTTAGAATCAAACTGGAGAACCACTTTCCATAAGGTGAAAACATTAACCGCTGCTCCACTGTGTCACCCAGTTAGATTAAAGGAGACAGAATATATTGAAACACAAGCTGCATTCTAATAGTTTTAAGACTCAAAATAGGTGGCATAGATAATAGTTTACCCTAAACAATATTTTACCCCAAAATTGTATTTTATTTCACATTCATTCATTTATTTATTTTTATATTTCTTTAATGGGGTAGTTCACTGATCATAAGTGACCATTTTCAGTAGCTTCCGGGTAGTGTTAGATTAGAATATACATTACTAAGGTTAAATAAAGCTCTCGGGAGTAACAACTGAATAAGTAGATCCACTGTTACTGATCTACGAGCTTAATGCTAGGACATAACGTTGGATGGTTTGAAAGGTGTACCAGGTTTGTCAAAGCAGCTACAAGAAACAATTATCTTAGAAGTAAAGGAGCCATGAGAGTCCACAACTAGAGTAGTCAGGGAGGTAAAGGCCTAAAGCAGGACAAAATTTATATTCAATTACTGCCTTGCCACAACGGCACTGGGCAGCTGTAAATTTTGCTAACATTAACAGTGTAATAAATACAAGGATATAAAAGCTATCTTATACAGTGTTCCTCACATATGTAAAGACACATGGCGAAAATATTTAAATTGCCTTTGTCTACTGACATAGTCAGTGGAAAATGGGAGCAGTAATAAAACTATGTTAACAAATACTGGTTCTTTCAGATTCTGAAAAAAAAAATAAATGCGATTAAAGAGATAGTAGCTTTGTGGCAGTAGGAAAAATATACTAATTGTATAGCATTGTTGAACTACAAGATACATAAACAGATGCTTCTATAGTAAACTAATGTAAGGAGCTGATAAATCCAAAGCTCTACCAGTAAAATAATCATTACATTTTTTTGTAAACAATGCTTACTCAGAACAGCAAGGAATGTTAAATAGCATGTGGAACCAAAACAGTATTTGCTCTAAATTAGACATGAGAGAAAAAAATCCTTACAGACCTGTGATACCAGAATGCTGTTAACTGCTCTATAACCTGAGCCTTTCCAGGAAAGGGGTTAGAGTGCTAGGATAAGACGTGCATAATGGAATGCCTCTGATCAGAATTTGATATCTGGCAACCCTCTTATTATGTTCATCTATTGCTTAACTGGTAATTCATCAGCAGTGATTAAAGTGTTTCCACTCCAGACAATACTTTGTTTGTTATTGTTTTTTGCTGCAAGACATGAAATGTGTCTATTCTAAAAGAGATCTGTCCTTGATGGGATGCAGATCTCATCCTATTAATCACTACTTCATCATACTACATCCTACTTCCCTACAAACCTCCTCTGAATCCACTATGCCAACTCTATCTAGCCACACATTACTAAGACCATTCATCTTAATTCTAATATTTTCATCTCTTTTAACTTCCTACATCATAACTTCCTATGAACATTCTCAGATTATTTCTCCTCTATTGCCCTCTAAATGCACCTCAACAAATACAACACCTGTAGATTCATCCTTTTTGCATTCACCCTCTCAGTCCATTTACCTTCTATCCAAATATCACAGAATAGCACACTGCAAGTTCAGAAAAACCTTTCTCAAAAAACATATGTTATTCATTATAATCTTAAACTACAAATATATCCTACTCTTCTCCTCTTACTACAGGATGGTGATATTCACCCTAATCCAGGCCCTCATCATACTATAACTAATTTAGAACAAAACCAAACTATACCTTCAGCTCTCTCTTGCTCTAAACCTTCTAACTCTTTGTACATTGCCCATCTTAATATACGTAGCATCTGTAACAAAATCGATCAACTCCATGCCCTTCTTGAAACTGAAAAGTTTGATATTTTATGCCTATCTGAAACTTGGTTAAAACCCTCAATTAAAGACACAGAAATTACCCCACCTGGTTATAGCATTACTAGACTTGATCGCACTAACAAGAAAGGAGGTGGGGTAGCCATCCTACATAAAGCGAATCTAAAATTGATTCCCCAAGACCTTACTCTTACTACAAATCCTTGTGCAGAAGTTATTTGCTCTAAAATACAACTCAATACCAATAAAGCCATTAACATCATCTGTGCATATCTCCCCCCAGGAAACAACATCAATACCCTTGAAGATATACTCTACCAACTTTCTATCAAACTTCCACAGGAAACTCTAGTCCTAGGTGACTTTAATATAGATTGGCACACCTGTAATAACACTAACCCTACCTCTCATATCAGCCTCTCTGGCTTCAAACAACTCATCAATAGCCCCACTAGAATCAATAAAACAAACAATAAAGCTACTACCTTAGACTGGATTCTGACCAATACTCCCAGCAATCCTACCAAACAGGCATCCTTCCTGACAACCTTAGTGACCACTCACTTACCTTTATCATTAGAAGCAAAACAAACCTAACCTTACCTACAACTTTTAGAACTCTTCACTCAAAAAAAATTTTAACCCTGATCAGTTTCAAGCTGAACTATTCCAATGTCATTGGGCCCCTCTAAAACATCTCCCACTCAACAAAGCTGTGGAACACTTCAACTCAACCTTCCTAGCAATACTTAATCAACACGCCCCAAGTCGAACCATTAGAACTAAAACTAAAACTGCTCCTGGCTAACCTCAGATACAAAACATAAAATCTCAGAAATAAATCTTGGCATAAGTGGCGTTCCACCAAAAGTCAAATAGACCACCAAAAGTTTAGAGAGCTTAGAAATAGTACTAAAAAAGCCATCCTAACAGACAAAAAGAACTATTACTTTCAACTTCAAAACCACCAAAATGAACCTAAAAATTCTATTAATAGTCTCCTGACCCCAGGCCAAATAATTACACCAAACCCCAGGATTCTGACCCTGACAATCCCACAATAACAGCTAATAACTTTAATTCCTTCTTCACTAATTCTATACAAACTCTAGCCAACCAACTATCTCCTGATACTTCTCAACTATCTCCAAATACCTTTATAAATACTATTCCTCCCTTCACCTACAACCTGTATCTACCTCTTATATACAATCTCTCATTCAAAAACTCAAACCTACTACCCCTTCTGCAGACAAACTTCCTGCTGAATTCCTGCAACTAACAGCAAAGGCCATTGCTTACCCTGTCTCTATCTTAATAAACAGATCAATAAAAGAAGGTATTTTCCCAGCAATCTGGAAAATATCATATCATACCCCTCCATAAAGGAGGCAAATCTTACGACTACTCCAACTATCGTCCCATAGCTCTTTTATCCCCCTTAGCTAAAATCACAGAAAAATGCATACATAAACAACTGCTCAACCACCTCCTCAAGAATGGCCTTCTGGCTGACACAACATGGTTTTAGACCTGATCACAGTACTACTACAGCTCTTCTCTCCTTCACCAACACTATTAACTTAAACCGCAACAACAATAAACTTACATCCTCACTTTTCTTAGACCTTTCAAAAGCCTTTGACATGGTTAATCACACACTTCTCTTGTACACTCTAAAATCTCTGGCCTTGGAGCCTTCTTCCCTTACCTGGTTTTCTTCCTATCTTGCAAATCGTCAGCAAGCTGTACTCTGGAAAAATTCTCTCTCTACTCTCCTTCCCATATCTTTAGGAGTACCTCAAGGGTCTATCCTAGGCCCTCTTCTCTTTCTATCTTTATTAATGACCTTCAATCATCTCTTCCTAATACTACCTGCATACAATATGCAGATGACTCCACTATAATCTGTACTGCCTCTTCTCAAACTGAACTCCAGTTTCAAACACAATCAGCCTTCTCAACTGTTGAACAGTGGTTCTCCAACCGCTGTCTACTCCTTAACCCCAAAAACTAAATTATTACTCTTCCCACCCACCCGTAAATCTACTTTGACAAACTTCTGTATTACTTCATCTGACAACACAATAATCTCTCCTGACTCCTCAACCAAACTTCTTGGTGTTATTATCGATAATAATCTCAACTATGATTGCCATATCAACACTACAATAAAGCTGTTAATAAAAGATTGGATCCCTATACAGAATAAAGCCCTTCCTCACACCTGAAGCTAGGATAACCTTAGCCCAAACACACCTTCTCTCTACCCTTCTGTATGCTTCATCTATTTACACTAATCTATCCAAAAGTAACCTTAAGAAACTTACTACATCTTACCACAATATTGCCCGCTTTGCCACCTCCTCCCAATTCAGAACTCATCACTGTATAAACCTAAAGCAACAACACTGGCTGGACCTCCCAACAAGCTCATCTTTCAACAGCTCTTAATAGCATACAAAATTCTACACCAACCTTCTAAAACACCAGCTCTTTCCAACCTCCTGACTCCTTATATCAACCTGAAACAACTACGCTCCTCTGATAAGTCACTTGTTAATAGTACCAAAATTATGAATTCAGCAGGCAATTCCCTTTTCTCTAACTCAATAGGCAAAATATGGAACAATCTTCCATCCACTTTGTCCTCTTTGCCTACTCTCCAACTATTTAAGAAACAACTTTCCACACACCTTAATAAATTCTGGCTTTGCTCTTGTACCAACCCAGACTAGCCTGTAGACACCCTCATATTTGTTATAAACTCTTTCAACCACTTCCTTTTCATCTTTTACTCCAACTGAGTTATTATCCCTTTGCTGTAAATATTACTTAACTCAAAAAAAAAAAAAATTGTGCTCAGATTTGATACCTTATTATATTGTTTTGCTACTTCTAACCTATGACCTCACTTAATTAGTTAAAATATTTAATATTTGTACTTACATTTCTTCTCTTTCTATAATACAATTGTATTTCCAATAACTGTTTTAATCCTCTGGAGCTTTTCTCCCCGAGCCTCCACTGAAAATGGACATTAATCCAGCTGGACTAGCCCGGTCCACAAATGTAAAATAAATAAAATGTGCATGGCCCACTATGTAGACAGTCCAGTACACAGTAAAAAAGATCATGTTACCAGAGACATGCCCCAATGATAGAGCAACTGTAGCCCAAAATTGCAAGAAATGGTAATATAGGAACTGAAGAAGAACTGATATGAAATTCTGAAGTAAAAATCAGTCCAAGACTGAAGCCAGCACATAAACTTACAATAAACATTAATACAGATATTGATAATCATGGAAAAAATGTCACATTTGATTAAGGATACTCACAGGTTCATAGGTTAGTACTAGGCTATCAGCCCTAGGGTCTATACAAGCCTAGCCATAACAATTCCCTGGCTACTTCTTTCCACACTATTTACTTCCCTGGACCCCTGTCTAGCAGGGCGACTGATGTGATCCCCGGGGTGAATTTCCTTTCTCCCATCCAATCGTCAAGGTTCCTTTTGAAGAGGGCCAAAGAGGTGCTCTGCTTGACATGTATGGGCAGTCTATTCCAGAGTCTGGGGAGTCTCTGGGTCAGGAACCTATCCCTCCAGCATGTTTTGTTTATTGTGATGACAAGGTTTAGATCACTGGAGCGTGTGGCTCTGAGGGATTGGGATTTCTTTAAGTGTAGCATGTCCAACAGCTCTGGGTTTGACATGGCCTTGTATGTTAAGCAGAGATCGCCTCTGAGTAGACTATATGTGACAGTGTATAGCTGGAGGTTTTTAAGGCGGTTAGCATAGGGCATCTGCTTTAGGCCTGTGATTCTTTTAGTGAGGTATTTCTGCGGCCTTTACAGTTGTTGCAGATGTCTTGAGAGGTACATACCAAATGGGGTGCTGTATTCTATAATGGGTCTAATGAGGGATGAGTACAGTGGGACAATGACCTCCTTTTTCCTGGATGAAAAACCCTTAGTGATGAGGTAGTAGCAAGCATCATCCAACACCCAGAAACAGGTTGAAGTCACACTTTAGTCATGAATAAGCATTTCCAGGTGTTTCTCGGCCTTATGAATATTCATCTCAACAAGACGTGTTTGTCGGTTGCCTCAAGTATGTATGGTACAAGTCTTTTACTGTTTGGATATGTAATTGAAAAACAAGTGCTTTACTTAGTTATTTTAAGAAAAGTATTTTAATATTTAATTTGGACTGATTGTAGTAGATTGTATAATGTTAGTGGTAAGGGTAACTGTGGGATTGGTATCCCCAGTTGTACTGTGAAACTGCTTGATGTGCTGTTATCATTCAAATATCTAAATGCAGACTTATTTAAAGGGTTAAAAAGTAAGTTGTATTCTTTTGTTAGTTCTGACTGGTGACAGTGTATCTCCTGTCCAAATTGCCAGGAGGTGTGCTGTGTTAGTGTCAATAAGTGTGTATATTCTGCCATGGGTTGCCACCATATTCTGTAATAGTTCCTCTGTCTTTTACCCAGTAAAGTCCTTCATAGTGTATTGATCCCCCAGCTCTGAACTGGATTGAGTAATTAGTGAATAGATAAATGAAAGTAATAATATTTAGAAGAAATGTATTAAAATGCTCATATTGCCAATCAACCTAAAGCAGGAAGTGTTGCTTTCATTCATAGTAAGCTAACCAATAAAATAATTATCAATGAACACAAATCAAGATACAGATCTAAACTCTATCAGCCAATCAAATACAACAGTTAGAAATGCTTTCATATATAGCAAACTATAATTGTGAAGCTAGACAAATAGTAAACTTAGTGTCTCAAACCATGATTCTTTAGTACAGGTTTGACAGATAAAGCTTCATTTAAACCAGGAAAGCTGTCAGCTTTCACACACATGATCCATTTAAGTTCAGCACACTCAGTCCTATTCCTTATATCGCCACCCCTCAAATTTAAGTGAACAATCTCTACAGCTAAAAATATGATCAACTCCATGGTCATTCACATGCCTACCCAAAGGGTTCTTGTTGCAACTTTTACATATATCATTAATATGTTCTAAAATCCTGTCTTTAAAAAGTTGATTTGTCTTCCCTACATAAAAACATTTGTAAACCTGGCACTTCACATAATAGACAACATTTATCATTCTACAATCAGCATAAAAATTCAAAAAACTTTATAATTTGTTGGTGTATGTAGAAAAGAACTGCCAACCCAAATGTGGCACCATGTACTGCAAGATCTGCAAGGAAACGTGCCTTCATGAACAGGTCAGGGTATTTCGGAGTCAAAATGCAACATATTTGTCAATTCAGTAAAACATTGTTGCGAAAAGAAAATTTAGGAACAGGGACCTAAAAGTTCTTTCAGTGTTGTATCACTCATTAAGATGGACCAGTTCTTCTTTATTATGCCACAGACTATTTCAATATTGCTAGAATATGTTAACACTATTTTAGGGCCAGGAGCAGCATGTTCATTCTGCATATTATTAATATGATGATCAACAAAAAAAGGGGTAACAACAGATTTTCACACAGAGCAACCCTCCTCCATGCTTTTATATACTTCTTTACTGGAGTAGCGACAAGCAACAAACTCAGCTGCAGCCATTCTCAGTGCTTCAGTTGCATGGTTATCGTCATTGTGTAAACTAGACATTCTAAGTAGCTGCCCCTTGACCACATTCTTAGTTACATATCAAAGATGCATACTAGTTCTATGTAGAATATTCTTCTTCTTACAAGATTTCCTATACATTTTCATGGAAACATTACCTAAAACATCTCTATTGACTGTAACATCCAAGAAATCAATAGAGTCCTCTGAAAAATTAAGTGTAAAATGTAAAAACGCAGTAGTAGAATACATATAGTCCATAAAATTCATAAGACTCTCAGAATTGCCCTTCTGTACAAGAAAGATGCCATCAACAAAATGACTGTAACAACGTATATTATGAACATATGGATTATCGGCATAAATAAAGTCACATTCCCACTGTGCCAAAAATAAATTGGCATAAGAATTGGAACATGCGGTGGCCATTGCCATGCTAACATATTGTAAATAAAAGTCTTGCTCAAACACAGAGGCATTGTTCTCCAAAATCAATTCCAATAACATACAGATCAGTAATACTTTATTCAAAGACAAATCACTGCATGTAGAAAGAAAAGTTCTAACATTCTCAATGCCTAAATCATTAGGTATAACCATAAAGAGAGAGGCAATGTCCAAGGTTGCAAACAATAAGCCATATTTCACTTCTAATTCTTTGTACCAAGCATAAAGATCTGAAAGGAAGTTCTTAGTATCCTTAAGTACACTGGGAATGTTGTCCAATATTGGTGTAATGGATTTCTCAACAAAGAGAGGGGTTCCATGGCCCATCCATGACTGGAAACAATGGGATGCATTGCTGGATCTCTCTTATTCTTATGAACCTTCAGTAAACTGTACAAAACTGGTATGACAGGATGTTCAATAGTGAAATACTCAGAGAGTTCTAAATAAATCAAACCTGTCATATGAAGATCATACAACTTGATATCTATAAAGGCACTTATATGTATGACCATCTTGTAGCATTTCATGCATCTTTAACAAATAATGCTGCCTGTCCATATGTATGATGCTTCCTCCCTTATCTGCTGGAAAAATCTCCAGATGAGGATTGCTACGAAGTATTTTCAATGCAGTCAATTCACCTTGAGATAAATTATAAAATTCAGTTTTACTGCCTTCAGCTAAGGCTTTTCACAAATCATCTTCACAAATAGCAATAAATATTTCAATCAGGGGATGTGGTACAGGTATAAAACTACTTGGTTTCATAAAAAACTGATTAATGTCGACATACTGCCATCGGAGCATCAGACTCCAACCCACATTCCTGGCAAACAATTTCAAATCAATAATAGCATCTGTAAAAGTTATTTTCTTAGTGGGTACAAAGGTTAGACCTTTGTTTAAAAGGTTCATCTCATCAGCAGTGAGAGGAAAAGAGGAGTTGTTTATTATTAAATTATTCATTTCTTGGTCCTTGTGTTCATGGCGTGTGTCCTGATGCTCTGATTCACTGATTGAACATGGGCCCTTTTTTGGACAACTTTGTGATCATCCCCTCATGTGATCTGTCTCTTCAGGAAGAGGCTGTGTTAAAGGAAAAGGGGTATTGCCACATAAAACATTAGAAACAGTCACTGAAGATTGTATGTCACCTGAGACACGTGTGTCAATGTCATCAGACCCTGCATTACAAGTAGGGGCACATGTATCGGCCTCATGCGGTGTTATCACATCAGACTCCCACTTAGTAGCTGCATTATTTCTCAAACTCTTCTTCTCACGAGGCCAAGCAAAGACAAAGCCTTTACTAAAATGAACTAAGTCACTCTGTAATTTCTTCTTCTTAGCAAGTTGCAATATAGCTTCATAGGCAGCTATATTATCATATAACTCATCAAGTCTTAGCTTCCGCTGCTCAGTAGTAAATTTAGTGGAAATATCATTCTTAAGTTTAAAAATCTCATTAAGGAGCAACTCTTCCTCTGATTTAAAAAAGTTAACAATGTCATATAGTCAAAGCTCACCTGCAACTTCAATGACTGCCATCTCTTAAGAAGCTCTGGATAGATGTTACCATATGTCAACATCTTCAACACCTATAGCCCACAAGAGACAACCTTGTGATGGATACCAGCTTCCAAATGAAGACATTGCCACTGAAGGCATTTATATCTATACAATTTGCATTCCAGTTCTCTTATGCAAATTATAAAAGTCTCATCAGTCACAGAATCCATCTTTACCTCAGTATGGGCAGTGTCCACAGTTACAAATAGCAGTGGATTAGCATCCAGAGTTACTAAACATTACAGGTGATCCAAATTTGACAAAATTCCTCTAGTCGGATAATAATTTAATTCAGTTTCAAATCCTTCAGCCATGTCCTGCAATAATACATCCTAACAGACAGAAGCCAAAACTAAAATCAGTATCCAGGTAAAGGTCAAGCCAAAATGCAAGAAAAATGTATAAGAGTTCCAAAATGTACTTGACATACCACAACTGAAATAATAAAATAACAACTTTAATAAAAATAATAAAATGTATATAGTGAGCACTTTTGTGGTACAAGACACTGCTTCTTCAAATCAGTAAAAATATAAAAATATACTTGTAAAATCAGAAACAACCAATCAGCTACAAATAAAAATCTAAAAATATGATCAACCCCATGGTCGTTCCCATGCCTCACCTAAGTTTTGAAATGAGGAAATACTGTGAGCTTTCTATGCAACTGGAATTGTGTATTAAGTAAGTGGGCTAGTTGAAAAAGTGTAATAAAGTGAACTAGTCTGGACATAGTCATTATTGGTTGAGAATGTTGCATAATATATGGTGATTAGGAAAGAGTAAACTATATGTATTCTCCACAGTGTTAGCCTATTTTCCACCTAGGCTGAGATGTGTGGCTGCAGCTTGTATGCCTCTATGGCTGGAAAAGATAAAAGAAAAGAGGCTGAGAGTGAGGTGAGAAGCTTATATTGCAAGGCTGTTTTGTGTTTAAATAAGGGAGAATAAGGGATAAAGGCTTATTGTATGCATGAAGCAGTCAGTGAGGGTAGGTAATAGGTTGAAGAAGAAGGACTGCTACACTTTATCTGTCACCTAGGTTGTATGAGGCTGAATGTGAGTGAGAATGGTTTTACAGACAGGAAAGATAGAATACAAAGAACATAATAACTTCAAAGCCTAGTTGCCATCTTGGGTGAAAGAGAAAATATAGACTAGCGGCCACATAGGCTGAAAGGCGGTGGAAGACTATCTGCCACCTGGGCTGCAAATTGCTAAAAGCAGAGACTGAGAGTGAAGTGAGAATCTAGTTTAACATGGCTGTTTTGAGTTTAAATAAGACAGACTAAGGGATAATGATGTAAGATGTCTGTGAAGTAGTAAGAGTCGGTAGGCAATAGATTGTAGTACTCCTTCTCTAACTATCTATCTGCTGCATAATTTGTATAAGAATGAAAGAGGGCAAGAAAAGCACACATAGAGAGGACAATAAAAACAGAATAAATACCGAACCCTGTTCACTACCTAGTCTGTAAGGAGGTAAAGGAGAGAGTAAGTAGCATATATCATATGAAGTGTATCACACTAATCTATAGGTTATGAAGTTGTATCAGAAAAGAATATAGCATGAAAATATGTAGGGTATGTAGAAAGGACATTTTAAGGGTAATAATATGGTGCAGAGAAGGATTAGAAGTGTAGCAGCATGGTAAGGAATTGGTCCAACCACAAACAGTAATAGACTTCCATAGTAACTTAGATCCTGTTCACCATTTACACTTAAAAGTAGCATAATGGACCTTAGGGTGATCTGTCTGTGAAATATCTGTGTGACTAGGTTTTGTATTTCATTCTTTAAAGCTGCATTTTATTTATTTTTAACCCACTACAAGAAAATCTAGTGATAAATTCAGAACTGAGAAGAAAAACAAATGAGGAATGCAGGAAAGAAAAAAGGAGTAACATGAATATCAATATAACAGCATGGAACTATGTACATATAGTTACATTCAGCAAAGGTATATAGCACAGCTGTGGCCACCAGTCAATCGACCTATAGAAGCAAAACCCAGTATTTATGATACCGATACATACTATCATCTACATTACTACCAATTAAAATAATTGTAAAATAATTCAACTACACCTGATGGACACAATACAGAGTGCTTCCTCTCAGCTATACTCATGAGAAAGGGTACCCCTTCATGTGAAAAATTCACTCGTGGTGCATCAGTTCTGAAAAAATAAAAAATAAAGATAAAATGTCTTTTAATATGTTGATCTATGTCCACACAACTACATCTTGCACTCTTCTTCCATAATTTGGCTTCAACCCTACTAAATGTCCTGTTCTTTCTGATATCCTTCCCCCTCCCTACCTAATAGAACACTCAGATCTGTAAATCTAAACCTAATTAGTGTTCATAAACCTAACCGCTCACCTGGACAGTTACTCCTCTCTTTTTCCTTAGCCAAAAAATGGAACTCTCTTCCCCCTACCTTAAGGACAATGCAGAACCTGGGAAACTTTAAAGCACTCCTACATTCCTACCTTTTCTCTAAATGGAAATGTACCTGCTTCCTTCCAGCCTAACCACATCCCTTGCTCTCCTGCTCCTTATTGCTACCTCAGTAATACTCTCTATTACCAAGCTATCTTTATGTTTACATTATTATGACGTATTACCTAGGAATTGTAACTGTTTGCTGACATCAGTCTATGTGCAACTGTATGTATGACTTGCAATGTGATTATGTTACCACTATGTTACTGTGATATTATTGGTTGTTTCACGATGTTATTTCGATTATTTCTGCTCTTGTTACTATTTTCTATATATTCTTTATTGTATTTGTATTGTGGAACTTTTCTCCCCGGGTCTCTTCTGAAAATGGGCTCACTTGGCCAAGTGGACTTCCCGGTCATCAAACTGAAAATAAATAAATGAATGAATAAGAACTTGACAACACTTATCAGTGTCCAATAACCCTTTAAAAATTTATCATAGCAGGCATAAGATCTTGGTACTATTCCAAAAATTCAAAATCTTCAGTCCAAGCTAAAGTTTGTACCATAAACCCCATTAAGCGAGGAAGTCACATGACTCCATACCCACTTAATGATGGGGCGGAGCCAAACATTATGAATGTTGTCCTTTCCTTGTTGGTCACATTGCCAGCATTGGTCTGTGTTTCTGACCTTCATCTTAAAATGCCTTGCAAGTGTATTATACCATCTATATAATAGTCTTAAACAGTGGTCCCTATAGTTAGACCATCTACTCAAATATTTGAGTGACTTCCTGGCTGTTTACCATTGTTGGTTGTTTAGGTAGGCCCTCCAATCCTCTGCTCACATTTTCCACCTACATGGCATCAAAAGCTTGATTGCTTTAGCTTTGTGTTCGTACATATCCTTATATGTGAGGCCTGATCTACCCTTCATAACCTGAGACCATTTGCCATGGCCATAATCTTGCTTTCCAACTGTTCTCACTATTAGAATGAAGCCCGATATGTACAGGTTGTATGTATGTGAACTATTCATTCCTTTCAATTGCCTGTTTTTCATTTTTAAACCTTGCTATCTTGGGGCAATCCCCCAAAAAATGTGGTACTGAGTGCCTCTTGTTTGGTCCTCACATCTTGAAAACCATCATTATTATGAGGAATCATATATTTCAAAATCACTAGGGTATAAAAATATTGGGTAAGACACCTCCTCTACAACTTTTATCTGCATATCCTATGAGGTGGCATACTTGTTTCAAATATCTGTTCTCCCAGCTTGTATTCCCTGTTGGTTCTCCAACTATTGCTTTTTATCCTGTAAAGTTGTTTAATGGCTTTATAGCCCTTACCCAGCTATCTTATTAGAACTATAGGGTTACTACTACCCTTTGATAATAAATTCAGTAGGGGTGATTCTATGACATTCTCAGGGGAGTGTGTGTACCCTTTTAGCAGCCAATGCTATCCATTCATATTCTAATTTATGCCCTTGACTTTATACTTCCTCTGAATTTCCAGCCAAGATGCCCACCAATGATTTTGCTCAGTCTGTTTTCAGAATCTGATTTGTGTTCTTTTTTCTCTCTAGTTTCTAAATTCAGTCTCTGTTATGCTGTCTGTCCCTGCATATCCTATAGGAATAAGGATTTGTTTATTTCCAGGGACTAAAATAACTCCCTTTTCAGACACTTTGGGAGAGTATCAAAGTACTCCATGCCAGTTGGATTTCCATACTTTCCTACCATTCTATCCTATAGACTTTCTGGGATCCCAACACTCCGGAGTCTAATTAGCGTTGAGCATCATTTTATGTGCTGCTTGATACTGTTCTGCCTGCAGCTGAATAAATAAATTTAATTGCACCACACGGAGATACCTCCATGGATCTAGCAGACTCAATCTGTCTGTGTCTTTTGAGAGAACTAACTTTTCCCACTCACCTCTCAGTCTGGCATCTTCCCATATAATATCAAGTATTATTTTTTATTACTTGATTCCATTAAACTTGTACCATCCTGGGAAAGTTTGAAACATATACAACCATAGTGGGTGCATAAAATACATACTGCAAGAATCTTTTGGTCAAACTCCAATTGTAGCATATTCTATATAGTCACGTCTTTTCTCATCTTTCTACAAATAACTCATAGGTCCTCTCTAAAGAGTTCTGTAGCAAGGCACAAAGGCATGCCCACAGGTATTTGACGCAATTTTCTCTACAAGTCGACAGACATTGGAGTTTAAGGTAGAGTAATGGTGCATCATTAAGTAACAGTGGTCTTATTTTTTAAGATCTAATTTATTTATTTATTTTTATTTTTTTATTTTTATTTTACATTTGTTAACCGGGGGTGTCTGACTGAGTCGAAAAGGCCATTTTTCAGTAGAGGCCCGGGGAGAAAAGCTCCACAAAGAAAAATTACAGACACATTTAGTTATTTAGACATGACTCAGTATACACACAAATTACAAGAGACATGTTTTTACAGTGGTATGCGGCCCATAAACAGTTACAGTGGAGAGAACAAACAAACAATATTAATTTTAAAAATAAAGGTAATTAATAGATTTATGGTGTACAGCTGAAATTTGGAACATAGGTAGAATACATACTTAGTACACAGGTACAGTACATACATTGTAGATTAGCCAGTGTTTGTGAGTAAGATTGAAAACTATTATCAAGTGCTCTAGATTTAGTATGTATATGTTATCTGCTTTCACTAGCCTGGGGAGCAATCATGGCACTGCCAACTTTGCTTGAGCTGTTGCCTGATGAGGTCTTTAAAGGAGGCTTTGGATGATGTGTTTTGAATGCTAGTGGGGACAGAGTTCCATTTTTTAGCCACTGAACTACTATATAGTGTATCTCCAAAGCTATTGTAGCTGTTGGCAACTTCTAGTAGTAGTTTGCTTGATGATCTAAGAGGCCTTTTGGCTGAGTGATGTTGTACTAAGTTTTTGAGGGCAGAACACTTATTGGGGAGGTAATAGATAGAATGACAGAGGCAGAGCTGATTGTAGGTTAGGAGGTTGGGCAGTTCAAGCCAGTGGAGCTGTCTCAAAGCAGTACAGTGATGAGTTCTATATGAGCAATTTGCAGCAAAGCGGGCAATTCTGTTATAGCAGGCTTCCATTTTGCTTAGATCAGTTTTGTTGAGATTAGTCAGAATGGGGGAAGCATAGAGTAGGGTGGATAGAAGTTGGGAGCGAGCAATGGCTGATCTTGTGTTGTTGGTAAGAAATGGTGTGATACGGTAGAGTGACCCCAGTTTGGTATGTACTTTTTTAATAGTTAACTTGAGATGACTATCAAATTTTAGGTGGGAGTCTATGGTTATTCCCAATAGCCTGTGCCACTGGAGCAATTGGAGTAGCATTTGTGGAGTAGATAGCAAATTGACTGTTAGTGTTTTGTTAGAACTGGTTATAATCATAAACTGAGTTTTATTTGGATTGAGGATAAGTTGGGCTTTGGTAAGGTAGTTTTCGACGTCAGAGAATGCTAGTTGAGTTGTTTGCAGGAGGGTGGGAATGTTTTGTGCAGCACAGATTAAGGTAGTATCATCTGCATACTGAATTATAGATGCATGCTGTGTGGAGGTATGGAGATAATTTGTGAAGACTGTGAATAGTAGTGGTCCTAAGATAGAACCCTGTGGGACTCCTATAGTTATGGGCAGCTGATGAGAGAGAGAATTTTCCCATTTCACAACTGGGTACCTGTCAGTTAAGTAGCTTTGGAACCAGGTAAGAGTGGAATTTGATAGATGATATTGGTTTAGTTTGTTTAGCAGGATTTCATGTGAGACTGTGTCAAATGCTTTGGACATTTCCAAAAAAAGAGTTGACACTTGTAGGCCTTCATTTTTGAGATGGTTTACTGTGTCTGTGAAGCAGAAGAGGGCTGTAGTGGTACTATGGACAGGTCTGAAACCATGCTGAGTAGGTGACAGGATGTTGCCGTCTAGGAGATAGTTTAGCATCTGGGTATGGATGCACTTTTCTAGGATTTTTGGCCAGGGGGGAGAGTAAAGCAATGGGTCTGTAGTTATTAAGTTCAGTGGAGGTCCCGCCTTTATGTATGGGTGTAACATAGGATATTTTCCAGAGTTTGGGCACATAGTTTTCAACAATTGATCTGTTTATGAGAGTGGAGACTGGAATAGCAATAGCATCTGCTGTGAGTTTCAAGAAATAGCTGCGGAGTAGGTCGACTGCTGTTGATGAGGTTTTTAGTTTGGAGAGCATGCTTTTGATTGAAGTGGTGGAAACTGTTTTGAGGGTAAAGTTTGTATTAATGATATTTGTGTTGGGGGGATAGTGAGGAAGGAACTGTCCTGTGATACTAAGGATAGAATTGAGTTCACAAAGTGGTAGTTGAATTGTGTTTCGATGGGAACTTTAGTGTCAGGGGTGGTTGGTTTGGGGGTAACCTTTTGGGTGGATTTTAGTGGCTGGTTTACATTTTTCCAAAATTTTTGTGGGTTGTGTTGATATTTAGTTTGTAATATTGTGTAGTAGGATTTTTTGCCCAGCCTAATGCATTTTTTGCACAGTTGTGCAGTTCTTGGTACTTAGTTAGGCTTTGTGTTTCTTTGTTTTTTTGATAGTAAAGCCAGGCAGTGTCTCTGGACTTGAGGATTTGTTTGGTTTCTTTACTGAGCCAGGGGTTTGTAGAGGTTCTAACTTTGATTTTGCGCTATGTAGCGACAGTGTCTAGGTGTTGTAGAAATGTTTTGTTGAAATATGCTACAGCCTGGTCAAGTGGGAAGGTTTTTAGGGGGGTCCAGTCACAGTTACAGAGTAAAGTGTCGAGGACCTCAGGAGAGAATTTTTTTTGTGTTTCTAGTGGATATATAGTTAGTGGTTTTGCATATGCTTGTTCTACTACATATAAAGTATATTATGTTGTGATCACTTAAGGTGTTTGGGAGAATGCCTGTGTGAGGGTACAATGTGGGTTTGTTAGTTAGGACCCAGTCAAGGATGGATTCCCTTTTAGATTTATTATCACATCTAGTTGGAATTTGGACTAGCTGCTGGTAGCCATGGAGATTTATTAGATTACTTGGTGGTTCTGATATACAGGTGAACCAATTTAGGTTGAAGTCCCCCAGAGTAAGGGTTTTTTGTGAGTATGTGGAAGAACACCAGGATAAGAAGTTTTCAAAGCTAGCAAGTGTATTACCAGGTGGAATATAGATCACAATTGTGATGATTACCTTTTTAGGGTGAATTTGAAGTTGTGAGATAAGTATGTCACAATTATTGGGGGAGGGGTAGAAGTTTGGTAATTGGCAAACAGTTAAGTTGGACTTTACAGTAAGGCAGTTCCACCCCCTTTACAAAGTGGTCTATCTTGTCTAATGATATTGTAGCCGGTAGGGAGAACTTCTGAGTTAGCTATGTTTTTATTTTATTTTCTTAACAGGTTTCTGTTAAAGCAACTATGTCTGGGGAGTAGTGTGCTATTGTGGCCTGGAGTTCAGGTATTTTATTTTTGATACTTCTAATATTAATATTTAGCATTAAAAGATGGTTGGTTTTGCTGCTGTTGTTGAATTGCCCAGGGATGAAGAAAGTGGGGTTGTGTTGGAGCAGTTTGTGTTGGACAGGATGGATTTGGGCCTGGGTTGGGGTGGATATCCTCACTTATGGTGAGCCTGGACTTAAAATGGTTATACAGATGTTGGAGTTTGGTGAGGAGTGTGAGAAAGTATTGTGTTTTTTTGGAGTAGGAATGAGAGCATATGTGTTTAGTTTTGAATTGGTCTGTTATGTAGTTCTTGAATAATTGTGGGCAGATATTATTATAATGTGTGGTGTCTGTATACGAGAGTGCATAATGTAGTGTTGTGCTACTAAGTTTAGGGATATTGCTAGAGTGATAACTTGTGGTGTTATAAAGAATTATGAGAAGACAGACTAGACTTAGTTGTGTGATAGTCGTGGTTATAAATTTTAAGTTGTTTCTAGGTGGGGGGGTCTGAATAGGAATTTTAGGGTTGCAGAATATGTGGATGGGGAAGTAGTGTGGGTGATGTAAAAAATGCCTAGTGGGAATGAGAGTGATTGGGAGTATTTTGTGTGGAGCAAGTTGGTGTGGTATAATGTGATATGACTTGAGGAGCTGTGATTGGTGGAGGTGATGTTTGGGTGAGCTGTGGGTGTGTCCAGAAAAGTTCCCAAAATCAATTAGCACACTTTAGAGAGTATATATGTCTTCTCAGGGTTTCTTCAAGAAAATTAATACTTTATCTGCATATGCTAATATTTTAAGTCCTTTCTCCCCCTAGGTACTACTCCTTATCTCTGATGTTCTTAATATTTTCAGTAGGGATTCTAGATGTGGGACAGAGAAGAGGGTGAGACAGAGCAACTCTGTTGTGTTCCTCTTGTAGTCTGAAATAGATTTCAGAGACCAATGTGAGAGTGTTCAATCTCGCCGTTTGTTCTTACACATGGGTTCGGAGCCGATCCTCGGCTCTGAGTCGGCCGCTTGGCAAAGCTCTGCATCGAGAAGAAGCTCGAGACCAACCTGTCTCCCACAATTCCCCTCTGCCTTTACCTCAGATCTAGTTTGCCGCTGCAACGTTCGCATCAATTTTGATGAGCTCAGACCACCTGGCAGATAAGATTGCTTTTTTGTCTAAGATTCTTAGATAATATTTTTCCTAGTTTCACCTTTAAGCTTGTGTGTGTGTGTGTGTGTGTGTGTGTGTGTGTGTGTGTGTGTGTGTGTGTGTGTGTGTGTGTGTGTGTGTAGTGAATCGAGGGTTTCTCTCTTATACGTATATATTTTAATATATATATATATATATATATATATATATATATATATATATATAGAGTTAGTTCCCTCGGGGCCTACCCCACCCACTAACTTCTAAATTACTGGATTTGACAAATTACTGGATTTGACTAAACTTTATCTGGCTTTTGACATTATTGTTGGCTGTTACTGTCTGTTCAAGACTGTGTAGACTTTGTATAATCTTACTGGATTGACTGTTATTTTATTATTATTATGTCTGAGAAAGCTAAGTCAGGCTTCAAACGGTGCCAATGTGGACAGAAAATGTCTGTCACAGACAACCATAGTTCCTGCGTCTACTGTCTTGGCCCTCTCCATCTGCAAGAAGACTGCTCCATTTGTCATTCTTTCAGTGGAAGGGTCATGACATATAGGTGCAGGAAACTCATGGACAGAGGCCTTTTGAAGCCTGCTTTTCAAGAGGCTCTTGATGCATCGGACCAGACATCTAAATCCTTGAAGGAATCGAAGACGTCGGAGCCCATGTCATCGGCTCCGAGCTCTTCATTTAAAGTTCGCTCACTGGTTCCACAGACCTCGGGGCCGAGTGTCGAACTTCTGTCTGTTACCGAGCCTCGAGTCTTGGAACTGGTGACGGAACTTCCACCTCCTGTGCTTTTGAGGTCGGCTCCGTCTTTGATTCCTTTGACGCGTTCTTCTAGACCCCTCTCTGACACCGATGTAGACCGTGTGGTGCAGAAGTTAATGGAGAATACGGCCTTGTCCAAACTCATCTCAGTCTCTTCCCAGTTGGTGTCGAGACTCGAAGGCCTTACCTTATCTCCATCTGTTCCTCCTCCGAGGCCTATTCAGCCTTCGGAGCCGAGAGAGGCTGATCTGATGATCGTGGAGCCCTCGGTGCCGGAGCCGTATTTTTCTCGGTCGGCACCGTTCACCTCGACTCCGACGGATCCATTACCGGAATCGCAGAGCTGACGATCTATCCTTGGTTCGAGGACCGAGAGTCGGACCGATGTTTCGGTTCCGACTCTCCCTCTCGGTGCCTAGGCACGGATCGACTCGGCTCCATCCTCAGGGTCGATGCCCTTGGTCCCCGTCTCAGGGATCCCTCCGCTTTCTTTGGAACCGAGGGATTCTTCGACTCGGGACCCAGGGGCCTTCGACCTCATGAGGAAGGTGTTGTCGACTCAGACAACCACTTCAGCAGAGACAGCTTCTCCTTCCCATAAAGGCCCATTATCTTCCTCTGCACCCATGGCTACTTCAAAGCGTCGAGCACCAGTGTCTCAGCCGCTCCCAGAGGGAGCCTCCTCTTCCTCGGAGGCTTCTTTGGATGCCCCCCCCCCGAGGAAGTTCCGAGGAAAAGGTTGTGTAAGAGGAGACACTTGGATTCTCCACAAGAATCCTTAACATCGGACACTGACTTAGATGAGTCAGAAGGGTCCCCGAAATCACCCTCAGAGGATGTCTCCTTTTCAGACATCCTGGAGATCCTGAAGCAGAGAGGTGATTGGCAGGCCCTACCCCCTTCTGAGGATGAGTCAGTCTTGCTGAAGGCATTCGGTGCTCGCCCTTCTTCCTCCTGGGTCACTCCGCCCTTCGATGAGTTGATGGAATTGATTGCTCGAAGGGCATGGGAGACACCTGACATGGTGGAGCCAGTCCCTAGGAAGCCTAATAAATATATTACGGCCCCTCAAGACAAGGCATATCTCACAAAAGGAGTTCCAGTGGACGCTATGGTGGTGGCAGCTGCCACTAAAAAGGAAATGTCTGAATCTTCCTCATCTGTCCATCTGCCTAACAGAGATTCTAGGACTATGGACAGGTATGGGAAGCGCATTTTTAGTTCAGCGGCTTTTTCCATGCGATCGCTGAACTATTTGACGCACTTCACACGTTTACAGAGGGATCTAATCAAAGAGATGGAAGATACCCTCCAGGGTACTACAGATGCTGCTGTCTCGGAAAAAGTTACAGCACAACTCAATACCCTTACATCAATTGTGAACTCGTCCATGAGGCTCATTTCTTATGCAGCCGAAGGGTCGAGTAGGGCTGCGGCTTCAGCGATTGCCCTTTGTAGGCAATCCTGGATGCGCTTATGTTCCTTTGCGGAAGCCTTCAAGTCTTCCTTTACTAACGCCCCATTTGACAGTGCCACTCTCTTTGGCCCCAAAGTAAAGGAGACCCTTACCCGGTGTGAGCAAGAGAGAAAGACTCTGTCTGCTGTCGGAGTCCGTTTTCCACCCCATCCAGACCGTACCCCAAAGGGCAACGAGGTGGAAAAATGTGGTTTCGAAAACTCCAAGGCTCTTTCCCAGGCACACAGGGTGATGCCCCCTCCAGAGGCAGAGGGGGGCAGAGGTGGAAGACGTCACTCAGGCGGCAGAGGGGGTCCGCAAAACCAAGGTGACAGCGATACACTCCCTGGGAAGCCTTTCCAGCACTCCTGAGAGGAGGCCTGACTGTCCTGCTCTGGAGGCAGTCGGGGATCGCTTAGCTTTTTACCCTCAGGCCTGGCAAAGTCTTACTTCAGACAAATGGCTAAAAAGCATTACCAGAGGTTACAGAATTCCATTTCTATTTCCCCCATTTCCGCAGAAGAGACTCCCAGATGTACCGCCCCATCTGTGAGATCCTGCAGCTATAGAAATTTTAAAGCTGCTAGAAAAAAAGAGTCATCCAATCAGTCCCGGCGGACCAAAGAGGATTCGGAACTTACTCAAGGTTCTTTTTAGTTCCTAAAAAGACAGGGGACTGGAGGCCAATTCTGGACCTAAGCAAGCTCAATACTTTCGTCAAGAAAGAAAAGTTCCGGATGGTCACGCTTCAATCGATTCTTCCATTCTTACAGAAGGACGACTGGATGTGCTCAATAGATCTCAAGGACGTGTACTACCACATCAAAATGGCCAGAGCGTCCAGGGATCACTTGCACTTCCGGCTAGGAGCCAGTCACTTTCAATTTCGAGCCCTGCCCTTTGTTCTGACCTCAGCCCCCAGGGTCTTCACCAAATGTATGGCAGTGGTAGCGTCTCACTTGAGATGCCTGGGATTCCAGGTGTTTCCGTATCTGGACGACTGGCTCCTTACTGCCACCACCGAGCGTCGACTGATTCAGGCCAGGGATTACACACTAGAACTCTGTGTTCATCTCGGAATTTCCGTAAATTTCGAAAAATCTGTATTACAGCCATCACAGCATATCTCATTCATAGGAGCAGAATTAGATACTCGTTGCTTGATTCTAAGGCTTCCTCCAGAAAGAATAGCCTCTCTACAAAATCACATATCTCTTCTCCCGTTGTCCAAAAAATCCCCAGCAAAACTGGTTCTGAAAGTTTTGGGTCTCATGGCAGCTTTCCTCATTGCGATACCCTTGGGAAGACTGCACATGAGAGTCCTTCAATGGCTGCTATTTGCACAATGGTCATTCCAACAGTTACCTCTGACACACGGAATTCACATCATGAACATCTGCAAATCGCACCTGTCTTGGTAGCTTCAGAGTTGCAATCTCTCCGGCGGACGACCATTTGTGCTACCCACTCCGACAGCTACGGTGACCACGGACGCTTCCCTGATAGGGTGGGGGGGCATCTTTCAGGGACAGACAGTCCAAGGAGAATGGACCAATCTAGAGTACAATCTGCACATCAATGTTCTGGAGATGAGGGCAGTGTTTCTAGCGTTGCAACACTTTTCTCCCCTTCTACCTCTAGGGACCATTGCAGTTCAGACGGACAACATGTCCGTAGTCTGGTACATAAACAAACAAGGAGGAACCAAATCTTATCAATTATGCAGAGAGGCCATGAGAATTTGGCAATGGGCAGAGTCCACGGGTCACTTTCTGATAGCAATGCACATCCCGGGGTTATCCAACGTCATAGCGGACAGGTTGAGCAGAGCCATCCTGTTACCTCACGAGTGGTCCCTCAAACAAACAATTGCGGACATGATATTTCACAAGTGGGGCCAGCCTTGCTGCGATCTGTTTGCGTCTCCAATGAACGCCAAATGCAGAAGCTACTTTGCCCTATTACACCCTCCAGGGGAAGTCCCCAGGGATGCTCTGATTCACGATTGGCCCCCGGGTCTCCTGTACGCCTTCCCTCCTATACCTCTGATTCCAAAATTTCTACAGAAAGCCAACAACCTGGAGAGGACAATAATCCTCATTGCCCCATTCTGGCCTCGTCAAATTTGATTGCCCTTTCTTCAAGCACACCAAATACAGGAACCCTGGATCCTGGACCCAGAACCGGATCTACTGACCCACTCGTCAGGGGCTCCTCACCCGTCGCTCCTATCCCTCAGACTAGCAGCTTGGCTGCTTCCCTTCTTAGCCAGGTCTGATCTTCTTTCTCCTGCAGTTCAAAATATTCTGGTGGCTTCTCATAAAGCTTCCACTACAAAAATTTACACTAGTAAGTGGAAGCGTTTTGTACACTGGGCAACTACGCAACATTTGGATCCCTTAATAGCCCCACTGAACAAAGTCTTGGAGTTTCTATCCATACTATTTCACCAAGGAGCTTCTCCTGCCACTTTGAGGGTTCAATTGGCTGCTATTTCAAACTTTCATGTGGGAGAAAATGGGGCACCTATTATGGCTCATAGGCTTTGTAAAGCCTTTCTGAAAGGGTCTTTCCATATCAGGCCACCAGTCAGGTTTCCTACACCACCATGGAATCTCAACCTCCTGTTATCACAGCTAATGCTACCACCCTTTGAACCAGCCTCTTCCTGTTCTTTGAAGTTTTTGTCATGGAAAACCCTCTTTCTGGTAGCTATTACGTCAGCCAGACGGGTATCAGAACTTCAAGCTCTTTCTATTAAACACCCATATTTGATCTTTCACCCTGATAGGGTATCTCTTCGCACTAACCCGTCCTTTCTTCCCAAGGTTTGTTCTGTCAATAACATTAATCAGTCCATTGAGCTCCCCACATTTTTCAAGAACCACTCCAATAAGCTAGAATATATGTTACACAAGTTGGATGTTCATAGACAACTCAGATTTTACTTGGATAGAACAAAGGATCACAGAAAGACAGATCAACTCTTTATAGCTTTTGCGGACAGCAGAAAGGGCATGGCAGTGATGAAGTGAACCCTTCCCAAATGGCTGTCTGATTGTATTATTTTTGTTTATACTGCTTCTGAGCAGAGTTTACCCGTTAAACCGAAAGGACATTCTACTAGATCAATATCTACATCCTTGGCTCATGCGGCCCGCCTACCTTTGGACACTATTTGTGCGGCCGCCACTTGGTCTAAACCACATACATTCATTACTCATTACAAAGTGGATAGGGTTTCCAGGGATAGGGCAACCTTTGGTTCCACTGTGCTCAGGAACGTTCTTCCGTGAGTTTCTCAGGGTCACGGAGCAAGGGACGCTACCCATGTGTAAGAACAAATGGCGAGATTGAACACTCTCACATATAGAAGTTATGTCCTTACCATAACGTTCCATGTGGAGTGTTCATCTTGCCTTTGTCCTTACATTCCCACCCTCCCACCCTCAGGAAGAATGTCCAGTTTAGGTGTCTGGTTTGGTTCTCCCGCTTCTGTTTCTCTCAGCTGTTACGGCTGTTTTCAGCTATGCCTTAGCATGTATGTTGTGTGTTTCATTCCCGTTGGAATCTAGTTTGTTTGCAAACTAGATCTGAGGTAAAGGCAGAGGGGAATTGTGGGAGACAGGTTGGTCTCGAGCTTCTTCTCGATGCAGAGCTTTGCCAAGCGGCCGACTCGTAGCAGAGGATCGGCTCCGAACACATGTGTAAGAACAAAGGCGAGATGAACACTCCACATGGAACGTTATGGTAAGGACATAACTTCTATTTACTCACTTTTACTTTGGCATGGGACCCTCATATGCTGCATTAACGGATCATTCTCTCCCCAGCCCAAATTTTACATAACTTCTTTCAAATATTTCCAATCTACTCTCTCAGATTTTTCTTGCTGCCTAAACTCAGGCAAACTACTTTGTTTGTTGTCTCTCCCTCCATTTTCAGTTACAATTGTTGTACAAAGACATGAAATGATTGCTTCCCCTCACATACCTTGCTTAATTGAAGACTATTAAGTATGGTATATATATTTAGCCAAACAAGCTGCCATTACTACTATACAGATTTTGTAGTCATGGTTTAAAATTGACATAGGCCTGTAAAATGTGGTTATTGACAGTTCTTTTCCTTGTTTGTCTATCACCACCACTACCGGCTTTCTCCACAAACTAGATTTTTTTTTCACTTTCATTATGTCAATAAATAATTTTTCCATCAAATCATAAAATACTTTACCTATCTATTTCCACAGATCGAAAAAGATAATTTCCATCCCTGGTGACTTCCTGAGGTATTGTGCAACCACACTATCTTTTTGATGTCCTCATTTGTTATTCCCCCCTTGATGTTTTCTGCTTATACTTCATCTAGTAGAGGAAATTCTAAGTTTTACAGCTATTCCTTAATTTTCACCTGACTGGAGGGGATGACATCCTGTCTTTTGTATAGATTTTCATTATGATTGCTAAACTCTTTTGGTATTCTAATTGGATTATTCAAGTTTCCCCCATATAATACTAGAAACAACAAATTGTATTATTGATCTGCTTTCTGATGCCTTAGCTTCATGGTGATCACCTTTTGATACACAACGGAGTTCTTAAAAACATATTTCTTAACCCTTCTCATTTAAACTTCCACTTGGCATCTAGCAGTTCACCTACCTTCCTTTTCTTCAATGAGTACTCCTGCCCATCATACCCCAAATCTTTACTTCTGTTCCTCTCTTTGCATTTCACATCGCACTCCAAAACCCTTAAATTTTAACCACTTTTCCTCCAATACGAATTCATGTAAGAATTTAATATTCATAATAACCTTGCCTTTATCCAATTCCACTCCCTTATAATATTTATTTATTTCACCAATACTTTCTGTAACTCTTATTTCTAGTGTATTTTAACACTGCTGTTCAAAGTTTGCCTGTCTCAAGTAGTAAACTGGAAACCTCTGAAGCCTGTCTGGTCCTTGCATGTTAGTATTTTCTAATATTACAACAAGTGGGGAGTGATCAAAAAAAGAAGCTGGTAAAATCTTTATCCTTTCTACCATATATAAATATTCTCTAGTGAGATAAACCCTGTCCAAAGTTGCTGCGGTCTGAGTTCTTCCAGATACAACTGCATTTACGGATGTCTTACTTGAAAGGGTTGTATCACTTATCCTAGTATTTTTCAAATGATTAGTCACATATCTACCTAGTCTAGCAACTCTTACACTTCTTGGTCCCTTGTTGATATCATCTTTCACTGTTACAATGTTCCAGCCCCCCACAAACAAATATGGATCACTGTGTGAAATTGGATCATTTTTATCATTAAAGGTCTACATTCCATCTTGGTGAAGACTGGGGAGATAAGTAGAGACAAATGTGTATTTAATGTTTTTGTATATGCCTTTTATTGTTATATACTTCCCCCAGAATCTATTACCATGACTTCTAAAACAAAACTTATGGGGTTCATTAAAATCAA
Source organism: Protopterus annectens (assembly GCF_019279795.1). Classification (NCBI taxonomy): domain Eukaryota; kingdom Metazoa; phylum Chordata; order Ceratodontiformes; family Protopteridae; genus Protopterus; species Protopterus annectens. The sequence goes on along the minus strand of NC_056739.1, from coordinate 1,448,570,277 downwards.
CCCCACACCTTGGCTTCCCACTCCTTTATTCACTATGAATGTATCCTTTTCAAATATGGACTTCTCCAGGGTCCCATATTTGTCATCCCCTAAGTTTTCTGCAAAGCCCAATATCAATATTATGCAGCCCTACATAATGAAAAATGATTCTCCTCTTAGACATATTTACTATCTCATTAATATTCTATATCATAATTGTTAATTGACTCCCCATCATTGTTATGATAAGTTATTATCCCTTGCAATGTTCTTTTAACTTTTTGATTGATAAAAGTGTATGGTGTCTTTAATGCATGAGGCCATTGACAGCATTTAAGATATTATGCACCATAGTCATCTTGACATTTTATGGCATAATATTTTTGGAATGAAGATACTGTTATGCATCAGTAACCCAGAACTTAAATACACTAATTTGTTTGATATACAAGGTACACTGCAAACAATATCAACATATTTACATTTGCATATTAACATTTTGGCTGTCAGGGTGGGCTGACCTGATCTATTTCCCTCAAATAGACACTGAAATATGTTTTTCACCACTGTGTGGTCTCCATCATTACTAATAACTAAAACAAAACAGTTAATTCTACTTAGTATTAGAAAAGACTGTTCTGTCATCTGATGAATATGCAATACTATTATACTTTCATTGTTAATTGTACATTAAGTGTGGCATAGCTTACTCATTCTGTCTATTATGAAAACACATTTCCATGAGAAAGGCATCAAAGAATCCACAGGCATTAGAGGAATGCCCCATTTAATCTCTCTTCCTCAGTTTAATCCCAAGACAGGTATCTATTTTTACTTACAGCTTGTTGTGTGGACATGCCATTTTCATTTTTATGATGTGTCATTGTTTTGTGGAAAAACAAGAAAGTTTCCCCTTTGACTAGATAAAGACTGCAGCTGCATATTTCTGCTCACTGGATAAGAAGACCCAGCAGCATTTTCTTCCAAAACATTCCTTTGTTCAGTATCTGTGACTTGAACTTTGAAAAAGTTAATGAATTTTGCCAGGTCTAAAAATGTTTTGTTCCCACCAGGCAGTAACAGTTTCAGGAATGCTGGGTATATCAGTTTATACTTAATATTTTGTTGCTTCCTTAACTGCAGAGAGATGAAGAACTTTGCATGTTTACTCATTGTCTCCCACGAAAGACATTGCCTGTTCTGATTTGGCAATCCCCAACCCAGCATGTTATTCCTGGCTTTTAAATCTTTAAGACAATCTCATCTTTAAGTCTCTATGACTTCAGTCTCACTATGGTTGATCCATATTGCTTTTTTTGCATGCCTGGAAACCATGTCTGCCTCTTGATGCGAAGAATGTCTTTTACCAGGCCAGTCCATTTTGCAAGATGCCTCTACACAAAAGACTTACAGCTCTTACCTTCAAGTATCTTGGGTACCCCTGCTAAGCTAATATTCTTTCTCTGATCACAGTCCTTAGCTTATATTTGTCATCTGAAGAGTTTCTTTCAACTTGGGCTCCAAGTTTGCCACTTTGTCTGCATGCACTAAATTCTGTTCCTGCAAATAATTAATATCATCCAAATGAGGGGGCAGTATTTTGTCCACCTCCTCATTTTGTTTAGTGGATCCTTCCATAAATACATTGAGCTTATTATTAACTTTCAGTATCTCTAATAAAATTAACTGAAGCACTAACTGCTGAAAGTCCACATTTTCATTATGACTTGGTCTGTCCATAGCAGCGTTGTATGTGATCCCAGCCATGTGCTCTGTTTGATCTTGTAAATGAAGACTCATTTTCATGAATGATTTACCTTTTGGAACTGCTTTAGACCCTCTAGACATTAATTCTGCTAAGGGTTAACACCTCTTTTCATATTAACTTTTAATTTTTACTTTTGGAGTTTGCCTTCTGAACGATTTTATATACACTATAGTTCATGAGCTGTATAGGAACATCTGTTCACATTTCATGCAATACCAGAAGTTTTTATTGTATTCCATGATGCCCACTCCATATTGGCAGAAAAATGACTGTATGTAAGGAGCTGTTGAGCTATGGTAGGTGGAGAAAATGGGAAGAGAAAAGTAGGGGTGAGACTTACTAAACATAATTGTAAATATATGTGGGTAGGTGGGTGGAAAGTGAAATGAAGCAATTTGTAGTGAGGCTAAATGGAACAGGGCTAATCCCCCACATTAATTCCAAAAGCAATCCATGAACACTGTGTTCTGACCTAGGCATGGAGAAATTTGCTACAGGTGAGTATAAGCATTGAGCAGAGGAAAAGATATAGCTAATGGGGAACTAGATATCAGATAGTGAGGAACAGCAAGGGTAATGAAAGAGACATATTAGAAAGAGAGAGAACAGGACTGAGAACAGCTCAAAACAAGGCACTATGTGCATTCCCCATTTTAAAGATCAACCAAAGAAAAGCAAAAAATATGATTATGGGAAAGAAAGAGGAAAAAGCACTAGTGTTTTAATTATAGTATAGCAGCACAACTAAGACGGTAACAAGTCTTTTGGGGCACACATTAGGAGGGGGCTGCAGGGAAGCAGCACAGGAACCTAGGAAATAAGAATAAATTAGGAACATCTTATGACTTTGACAGAAGGCAAAACACAGGGCTGAGGTTATAACAAACAGTCAGCTGTATGTCTTATAATGAAGTTTTTCTTTGAGGTAAAATTGAATGCAGCCAGTTTCACTGCCAAGCACTTACATAAAGCAGTGATGGGCAGACAGAGAGGAAGTTCACTTTCTTAAGTACAGAACACTGTACAGTGCTGTCTTTAGGTCTGTGCATAGTGATGTAGAAAGATTTAATATAGGGGAAACCTTACTTTCTATTAATGTTAAAATAAACAGTAAACCAAAAATATATTTTAAAAACAAAATAAGATAAGTAGAACCTGTTAGTTAAGCAATCTTTCTTTCTAAAATATAAGTAGTCATACCATTAGAAAGGTTACACAACAAAATGGTAGTCCTTTTATCTTAGTAGGAATGGTATCTAAATACAAGACTTATTATGTGGGTTGAGAGTACACATCTCAACTTCTTTGCTCAAGAATGTTGGACAAAGCCGAAAAGAGAAGGAACAAATTAGACAGAAATAAATGGAATTTGTTGGCACTCTATATGCAGAAGAGTGAAGTTTAGGGGAAGGCAGGAATTGAGCAATTTATACAACACTGGAGTGAATGATGGTTCTTAAACAGAAAGCATATATTGTTCCTGCATGAAAATGATGAAAATGTCACCATTGTTTGTTTTCACTTAATATCTGTGTACTCGTGCCATTGTGTAAATTATCATTTAATGAAGATGTTTAAAAATAATAGGGGACAAAGGTCCAAAATTAGTGACAATGGTCAAATGTTACTTTAATTTTTATAAAAAATGAATAGAACAAATAGTGTTATCTCTTAATGTGCATTTTCTGAATGATTAGGAGTATGGAACACTAATGTGTGGCATTATTGTCTGACTATAATCCACAGTCATTTATTAGAAAATCAAACATTTTATGAGTAAATAGGGCAAACAATGTGAGGCAAAATCAGGGACATTTGAGAGGTATGACTGAAAGGCACTTATAAAAATTCACTTTTACAGGCATAATTCGGTATAAGTAAGCTCATTCCAGGTATTTAAATGTTCTTCTTTGCATTTTTAGGCCAGTAAACAAAGAGCTGGGGTATAGGAATTGTATAGACATACAGTGAGTACTGCGTAACAGTTTAGTGAGAAAAAATTGGTACCAAAATTAAGCTGACCCCTGCTTTAGCTGGTTTTAAGAAGCAGCAGGCATATAGGAATTAAAATAGCTCTAGTTAGAAATATGCAGAAATAGTGATCTGCTGTGGCGACCCCTAACTGAGAAAAGCCGAAAGAAGAAGAAGTTATAACTCAGAGCCCTCATCTGAATTCAAAGCTAAACCAAATACTGTTGTGTTGCTGTAAACAGAAGCAAGAGTAATTTTATTAAAATTTAACCAGGTACATATAGGGAATAAGTATAGATGTAGGTTAGGTGGCAAATTCTCACCAAAATCATCTGCTTCAGCCCTGCTACTACATCTTTTCAGATTTAGGCTGTCATGAGCAGTACTTTGCGATCTTAATTATTTACTCTTGTTGAATGAGTGAATTGTCTTAGTTGTTAGTCCTTTTTCATTTTATAAACCAACTAGTTTAGTATAATTCACTAGTCATTATCAGCAATGAATCTGGTTAGGTATACTTCTTAAAAGCTTCTTAGTAAAACTGCCATAGCATCCAAATCTAATAGCATTAATTCATATAATCAATGGTTCACTACCTTATTGCATTTCAATGAATACAAGTTATATTGCAGGCTATTAATATCTAGATTGATACAAAAGTGTCATAGCACAAGACTCCTATATCTTATTTTAACTAATATTTTAAAATGGGACAATTGTTAACAGGAAAGTGGGCAGAGAAAACTCCTGCTATATGGTATTTCTTTAAGCAGCCCAACCATGAATGACAATATCTGGTACAGAGTAGCCTGTCTAACTAAAGGAAGGAGCATTTTAAAGAAACTTGAAAGTGTAGTACCAGCAGAGGTGTGTAGGCAAGATTTTACAGACTGTACACACATCAACAAAAATGCACCTCCACATAAAAAGCATAGGTCATACAACAGCACTGTTATACGGCAAACCTTATTCCTCACTTCTCTTTATTAAAGATGTAGATCATGTAAAACCAATGCAGAACATAGTATGCATTCAGTCTATGAACACTGTATTTTTTGCAGTACATACCTTTTGCACATCACTCTGGCTTTTGTTGTAGTGCTACATTGCAATAAGACTCTGCATGACAGTTGGCAGACATGTTACAATACATCACTGTGATAAACCTTAGTAGCACATCACATTAACCATAAGCCTTAGCAGCACATCACATTAACCATAAGCCTTAGTAGCACATCACATTAACCATAAGCCAAAGCAGCACATCACATTAACCATAAGCCTTAGCAGCACATCACAGTAGCCAGTCTCAGAGTTCCATTTATTTATTTTATATTAACAGCCTCTCTGTACCACAGGGTTTCATTCACACAAATGCCAATATGCAGTACTAGCAAATGTCAGCGTTACAACAATACAGCAAAGCCCACTAAAAACTATTAATTTAAGCCTCCCAACATCATCTAGATTATGTTTTACTTGTTTTATCATACTTTGTTTTATTCTTCAGGACTTTCTTGCATCCTTTCAGCATATGCTAACTGGCCAGGACTACGTATAGTAACTGTGGAGTAACTAATCCAATTAAGCTGGGGGTCTGGAGGCCACTAGGTTCCCAAAAACCATAGGTTTCTGGATGTTCTGAAGTGCAGTTAGGGCTTTTCCCCCCAATATTTTGATCCAATAATGTCCTTAACAAAATTCATGACTTAGGAAACACATTCATTCATCTTTATTATTTAAAGCAAAAAATGTGTTCAAGGTTTAATGTTCAAAACTGACAAAATAATAGTTAATGTAATTAGGCCAGTGGTCTTGGGATTCCTAGCACCCTATAATACATGAGATTCTAGATGCTCTGAGGTGCATTTTATTTTTCCCCGAACTTTTGATATAATGATGGCCTGAATAAATTAATTACAAAAGAAAGAACTTTGTTATTTCTTTTCTTTAAAGGAAGAAATATATTGTGCCCAAAACGTATTGTTCAAAACTTACAAAATAGTAATTCCCAATAAAAATGAAAAAAAAAAAATAATACTTGAAAGAACACATAAATCATGTCAGGGAATAATGCCTGCCTCCCTGCCCTGCTCCTCCCCTCAATCACAGATCGACAGACACAAAACAAATTTCAAAAAACACACACACAAACATATACACACACATGCACATGCATAGACACACACACACGTGTTTGACAATGCAGTTAGTTGAAAAACTAACATAAATCCACACAACACCTGCCAGCCACACTAACAATGTTTTCTCAGGGAGGGGCAAGCCGCACTGCACCTCCCTGCCCTCCCTGATAATTACTTATTCCAACTCCAAAATCACACTACACTGGGAAAAGGGCATGTTCCCTGATCCCCACTCTACTGTGATCTAGGTCAGAATGGTTCAACAAACCATATTGTTGACCATATGGTCTTGGTCATGTGGGTTTTGATAATTTTGTACTTTGACCAGTTAACATAGATGCCCATTAACTGATTGTTTTCACACACATCGTGGTTAGATCAGCAAATATAAACACTTAGTGTGCACAGTGATGATATCTGGCTATAACAAAAAATGAAAGAAATGATGGCCAACTTACTACTCTTAAATACACTGCAACATCCCCCTCCTAAGCACATACAAGCAAAAGCCATAGCAATAAAACTTTTAAACACATTTTTGAAAATACAGTAGACTGTATGATAATGCTGCTCTCATACCAGATTAATGACTGTCTAACAGTGATCAAACAAGTATAACTGAAACTCACTTTTATCCTCTCATGACCTCTGCACCTTTCACTTTATTTATTGGCATTTGATTACCAGGAAAATTCCAAATGGGTAGAAGCCCATTTTCAGCAGAGGCTCAGAAAGAGCTCCAAATTATTCTAAAACATTTTAAGAACAATAATTGTATAATCTTCAAAAAATAAAAGAAAAAACATCTGCAGTTTACATAATTATAACTAATTAGACATAATATAAAAATATTGATTAAGAATCAATACAAGTTATATGACTTTATTGACCATGTACACCTGAGATATCAGTGACAAAAATGGCCACTGGGAAATACTCTAACTTGCTTAATACAAACTAATAATAATCCCTCAAAGCCAAATTAATGATTGTTTAAACTAAACAGACAACAAAATGGGGAGCTCCTTTTACCTATAGCCATCCTTCCCTCAACACCTAGCAGTTACAGCTATCAGCTTTGTTGACTGGACTTACTACAGACATCTGATTGTGATAAAAAATTCTGGCTATACTACTGCATTTCAGCTGTGTTTCATATAAATAGCAGTTGCAGTAAAGTATTCCTATATCACGTCATACCTCTCAACTTTGCTCAAGAATTCTGGACAAAGCCAAAAATGTTGGAGGGACAAATGCCCAGGATAATGTAAATACTACTCTAATTCACTTAAAAGGTAGGTAGTACAACAAGTTTTGCATTCACATGTATTATCTGAACAATTGGACGTATGAAACTGATATCTGCCATTATTGGCTGATTGCAGTCCTTAGTAATCCACCATAAGTCAAAACGTTTATGACAGACAGGGCAAAAACATGAAGAAAAATCAGAGACAATTAAGAAATATGCTGCTTAACTAACCTTTCATTAAAACACCATGAAATACTGTGGATGCAAGTAATACAGTGCAGAACAATATCTGAGAACTGTGAATATGTGAATATTATACAATGACTGGTCATTAATATTCCAAAACGAGCACACTGATTGGTCATCCCAATCAGCGTGCCGTTGTAAATCCTAGCATATACCAACGGAAAAAGGTCCGGTCACCCGTACATTTTCCTTTGCTATATACCGTAAGTTTTGTTTTTTTTTAACAAAAATAAAAAAAAAATCTGTAATCCGGATTCTGGACATAGCAGAGAGACAAGATGGAGAAAATACTAGGAAAATCAGGTACATTATTCAAAACTAAAGACACGTACCTGATTTTCCTTGTATTTCTTTCATTCTGTCTCTCTGCTACCCCTAAACTGTCCAAAACTTATTTTTTATTAAAAAAAAACAAAAAAACGGAGCAACGGAGATCTTCTTTTCTCCATTGCTTCCTTTCCAAAGCACTGATGTAGTGGGTATGCATGAGAACACAAGTCCCATATGCATGTGCAGTACATCAAAAAAAGCCCCAGGATACCATGAAAACTTGGAAGGATAGCACATCGCCATTATACAAAGACATTATTTAAGAAAAGTAAATTGTTTTTCTTAAATAATGTCGTTGTATAATAGCAATAACTGACTCCGTGGTGTGGTATATTAAGATTTACCCATGGCTGGCTTTATTTAATCACTTAGACTTCACCCTCATGATTAAACCACACCAACCGTGGGTAAATCATAACCACACCGACATCGTTAGTTATTGCTTAATTAACACATTAACACCAATGTGATGTGGAATGTCACACCTCTAGCAGTCCAAACATATCCTGCATTCCAGAGCATTCTCTGAAAACTAAACTTAAAATGCATAAGAAAAACAAATGTAAATACTTTGTGAACAATAAATGTTATTAAAAATTTACAAACAGCAGTGTTAACAGTAAGAAGTAGTCTTTCCAGGGATAACAGTTAGTGCATTGATAGTCTTTTCCTAAATACTTTTGTTGTTGTATCTTTCGGCTTTTCCCGGTTAGGGGTCGCCACAGCGGTACTCCGGTCTGCTAATGATTGGCAGCAGATTTTTATGTACCGAGTTGCCAGCCCTGACGTACAATCTTCAACGAAGGTACGCTCATTCACGCATGTCTCCACACAGAAGACGCTTTAGCTGAGAATCGAACGGGACAATGTCTTGCTGTGAGGCGACAATGCTACCGCAGCACCACCACCACAGTATCCTTTTCCTACTATATTAAAATGCACACAAACTGCAAGTTATATTTTTCTAAACTCTCAACAACAAATGTCCATATAACCTGGACATATATTGTTAGATCTTTTTGTTAGGCAGACATGAGCTTTCACTTGACAACAAGAAGGTGCATGTTTTTGAGATATTTACGTAAATATGAAAATATGTATTTAATGGTAAAATTAGCAATACAAATGATACTTGATATCTCTCAAGAAGTGCAACTTACAGTTCAAATATCAAAGATACTTTTCTTTTACAACACCTAAGGTTTCACCTAATGCCAATTAACAGTTGGTTTTGAAGCATTATGTACATATGGAAATATTGCTTATTTTTATAATTACGAACAGACAACTAGCAGTATTTCCAGTGTAGTGTGAAATAAACCAGCATTTTTAGTGAATTGTCCTGTCTCCTACAATGGTGTTTCATATCATATAGATCAATAAAATGTAGCCCTCTCAGTTATGAAAATATGAACATAAATATGAAAATATGAATAATAACTGGCAAACAAAGATTATTTTTTTCCACTGCAG
>NC_056739.1:1448551114-1448558614 GCF_019279795.1 Protopterus annectens | reverse complement strand
TAGCACTAAAGTCAAATTAACTAAAGCCACTAGGGACAATCTTTGAAAGAGTATATCTCCAGCAACTTTTTATAAGAAGGATATTCAGTTACAAAACTTACACAAGACTGCTATTCCAACCTCAGAGGTTTCAGTGCAGCACACTTCTGAATTTGATGCTACAGGTTCAGCTGCTTGAAAGCTTATATTTTAACCACTGGATGTTACATCTGAATTTTTTTTCTGATGAAATATAGAGGATTTTTCCTGTTATGTGGTGTTAACTCAGTAAACGGTTATTTTATACCATTATTGCATGCAGCGCACTGACAAGACCTTCATCACATTACCCAAAATGCGGGAGTTAATGACCTGAAACATACCCCCCGAACTATATGAAGAGAGGCATTATTGTTCTCTCCGAAAATGTGTCTGAGGCAGGTATGTGTCTTGCATTGAGCAGCATTCTACCTTCACCAAGGATGTTGCCACAGTACAAACAGAAGATGATTAACTTCAGTAATTGGCTTAGTTTCTGGTGTCTTTCCACAGGAAATCTATACTGTTCAGCATGGGAGGGCATGGTTAACAAACCACATTGCTTTGCAAAGGATGGTCTGCACCTATCTGTCCCAAGCATCTGAATATTAGCTACAACTTTATCCACCTCCTTAGAGCCTTGTTTACACAATGCTAAACTGACAAACGTACCAACATAGCTAGGAGCCTAAACAAGAAACTCCATACCCTACAAGCTCTCCTCACTCTGGAGATTATAAACATCCATGCCATTACTAAGACATGGTTTAAATGCAGAGAAAGAACTTTGGCAGTGCAAGGCTTAAGTGTCTTCTGCACATTTAGACCAAGAACTGCAGAGATAGGAGTAAAAGGTTGAGGAGTTTCAATCTACATTTGCAGCAAGTATAACTCTAGGCTGGTTAAACAGGATGATGCCCTAGAGTTTATCCATGTGTCAGTCACCATAGAGAAAGTCCCATACCATATCCTAGCAAGCTATAAGCCACCCTGTGTGTCCCAAGAATCTCACAGCTCATACCTAGATCTACTGAAGACACTCACCATTATGCCAAATATCTTATTCATGGCAGACTTTAACTATCCCTGTACAGACACGGGAACATACACTGCCTCAGACTCACAGGCACAAAGATTCTTGGACTTTATTAGTGTAGATACCCTTGACCAAGTAGTGTACACACCTACCAGAGTTTCAAACATACTTAACCTGGTGTTACCAATATGGGATAGTACTACACACCCCCAGTGTTACATCCTCATTGGTGAGGTCAGACCACAAAGATGTCTCCTTTGAAATAAAAATCAACTCAGTAAACTGTAGCAAACCATGTAACAGGAACTATTCCAAAGCAAACTACATCCTATTAAGCAATACTTTCTCAAAACTCTATGCTTCTTCTAACCACAAGTTCACAGCAACCTATCAGGAATTGTTCACAGAACTCCTGTGCAACCATGTAAATGGCTGTATAGAGGCTGCATTACCTAGCAGAAATATGTCCAAAACAAACCCTAAAAACAAATCAAAATGGTGGAATCCTAACCTTAATAGGGTATATTATAAAAGGAAAACAATGATGGCTAAAATCAGGAACAGAAACTCCCATGATGATAAAAGCTCTGTAATAAAACTAAACAGAAAACTAAGAGGACTAATTAATTCTTTATGAGTTCAAGATAGTCTCTGATTAAAAACTAAGGCCTTTTACAGTTATGCCTGTAAGGTCAAAGGCAGCCCACAGCAATGTGCTGAACTGGTGGACAATAGTGCTGCCCTTACTGAACAGAGCAACATAGCGAATCTGCTGGATGACAAATTCAGCTCAAACTTCACACCTCACCCCCTGCCTCCCTCCATTAAATACCTACTTACAAGCTTACCCCTCCCCAACTATTGACATGGAGCAGATCCTGGTGGCACTCACTAAGGCCAAAAACACATCTTCAGTGGAGCCCAACAATATACAAGGATGCCTCCTACTTTTAATTTCTCCATATCTTTTGGGTTTCTAATACCATGATGGGAATTGACCCCATTCCTAATTCAAAGTATGACTAAAATTCATGAAATTAGTAGTTTCAGTCTTTGATGTCAGCCAGAAGTGCTCTTCACAGCATCAGCAATGTGCCCGTAATGACTCCTTCTGCAATTCGTATGGAGTTACGTGTATTGTTAACATATCTAAATATGACTGTAGATTATTTTTTTATAAGATCTGTTGCTCCTACTTCTATTGGAAATGTCTGGGTATCTTTCCTCCGCATTGCTCTCATTCCTGTCTACAAATCCTGATATTTTATGACTTTGTATCTCTCTGTATGCAAGACACTGTAGTCATTGGGTGTAGTGATTTCAGTGATCAATGTTACTTTTGTCTTCTTTTCATGGACCACTATATCTGGTTTTCTTGTATCTGTCTTTTGAACTGTTGGTAATGGGTGATCCCATGTGATGTAGATTTCATAATTTTCTGTGATGCTTTGTGGCTGTTGTTTCCAGTGTTTTTCAGCTACTTCAATATTATAATGTTTCACAATCCCCAGTGCAACAGTCTTATCTTATTATTATGCCTTTCAGTATACAGTCCGTCTGCCATTAGTATATCACAACCAGCACAAGGTGTGCAACTGTTTCCAGTTCTGTTTAACAAAACCTACATTTGTCTGTTTCTTCCACATGTTTAATGGACTTTGTATGTAAACCAACGTGTATGTAGCCCACTATCTTGGGCTGCCAATATTAACCTTTCATATTTTGGTTTGAATTTACCTCTCCTTAACCTTTCCTGTGTTCGATTGTGATCAACATCAGGTTCTTTCAGGAGTTTACTTGCAACTATATTTATGCATTTTCCACATTTTTTGCCTTCTCAGATGATCCTTCAACTTATATTCTTTCTTTTGTTTTTTTGGCACATTCAGTTGCTGCATGATTTTTACCTACTTCTAGTTTGATTTTCCATTCTCCCTTGATGCCGATATGCTTCTGCTAGACTAAGAAGGGAATTCATCTTAGTTTTATTCTTCTCATGTTTCAAAACTTTCACTATATTTGGGTCTTGTGAGGTCAGAAGATATATATGCAGTCCCACAATTGCAGATCTATACATGTAATCATTTTCAAGCAGGCCCATACCTGCTTCAGAACGGGGAATATATAATCTTGGTATGCACAGATTTTTTGACTCATTTGGTGAGCATGAAGCATCCTTCTTGTTTTCCTGTCTAATCTATCCAACTTGTTTTGGTGGCAGTCAATCACTCCAAAACTGTACATTAGGGCAGGAAGAGCAAAGTGGTTTATAGCTTGGATTTTGTTCCTAGATGTCAATGCTGTTTTCAGGATTAATTTAAGTCATCTAAACTATTCCTTACTAAGTTTTATTCGCATTTCTTCATGTTTTATTGTTGATCCTTCATCAATTCCCAAATATTATTATTATAAAACACTCCCTCTTGCTCAAGTTCTTTTATTTCACATTCTTGTCCCAAACTGATGTTTTCTTGGTGCTGCAGCTTTCCTGCTTTAAAGGTTGCTTTTTCACATTTATCAAGACCAAATGATGTTCTTAGATCATCTGAAAAAGTTTTGATTACTTGCAGTTGTGCTTTCAGTTCCTAATCTGATGAGCTATACAGTTTTAAGTCATCAACAAAGAGAAGATGAGAAGTCTTTACACTTTATTGCTTTCTGGGAACCAAATTATAGCCATGGTCTAAGCTGTTAAGTAGACAGCTTAATGGGTTAAGGGCAAGACAAAAGAGCAGCAGTGACAGAGAGTCACTCTGGAATATCCCCCTTTGAATTTTTATCACTGGAATAATAATTTGTCCTTTATCATGGCTTAACTGCAAAGTGGTTTGAAACTGTTTCATGTTCTTTGTGATGTAGTTTATCAGTGTAGGGTGTATCTTATACATTTTTAAGCACTCTTTTATCCATGAATGTGGGATACTGTCAAATGCTTTTTTGTAGTCAAGATTCTTCCCGTTTTTACAGTTCTCCATTATGACTTTATTTAACAACAAATGATCCTTAGATCCATATCACTTTCTTTTATTGCTCTTTTGTTCTGTTGCCTTGAGTTTTCGTCTAAATGACTATAAACTCTGTTGGCATCAATTCCAGTGTATAGTTTATGTGTCGCCGGAAGGCAAGTTATTGGTCTATAAGTTTTAGGGTAGCTTGCAGGTTCACTTTTAAATAAGAGCATTGTTTCTCCTGTTGTTAGCCAGGTTGATGTCTGTTCTGGTGGGTGCAGATATAACTAGTTCTTACTCATGGCTAAATCTTTTTGCAAAGATGTGAATACTTTTAACCACATGTTAGATACTGCATCTGAGCCCGGAGTTTTCCAGTTAGAGGCTTTTTTAACTTTGTTTCAATCTGTGTGGTTGTTTCTTCATCTTATTTCATATCCTGTACCTTTGAACTTCTTATTCTTTCTTTTAATTCTTCTATCCATTTAGCATATTTCTTATGTTCCATAGGATCTTCATAAATACTTCTCCAAATTGTATCTATTTCTTCTTTTTTTGGTGGTCTTTCAATTCTTTTTTACTTGTTTCCCAGTTCTCTATAAAACTTTTTTGGGTCATCAATAAATTGATTATTTTGTACTTCTGCCTGTGCTGCTATTTTTAGTATATTTGCAACAGTGCATGATAAATCCTGATCCGTTATAATACTGTGCATTGCTTTTATCACGTCTATCTTTCTGAGTATTTATCTGTTCCCTCTTCTATACTCTTCTAACAGTGACATTTCTGGTCTTAATTGCATTATAGTTTTCTCTATTCAATACTTCTGTGATGGTATTTTATTTCTCTCCTTCCTTTCCCTTACTACCCTGTGTTATTGGGTAGAATTTTATCTATTAATTTAGCTGCACATTAATATGTTCTGTTTACTTCTGTTATATCGCATGGATCTCTATGGACAGTCCTAATTATTGTGCTCATTTGTTTTATCAAACTTCTAACCTTTTGGGTTTTATTGACCTTCTGCAATCTATTTCTTTCATTGATCTTAATATGTCTATCCTGCTGTATTAAATCAAGCAACTCTTCTCTTAGCTCATTTTCTTATAAACTGAAGGCACAGTTTTTGTTCTCCATTTTCTGCAGGCATTCATTAGAAAGTTCTATAGCATCTTCCTGTGGCACATTCTCTTCAGTTACATCCTGTGTCATCCATTGCTCTGTCATATGGGAACTCATTAGCTTATCACTCCTCATCAAGTGCATCCAAGTTGCCACAGTTTCCTGTTCCTTCACTTGCTGTCCAGCTTCAAATGAATGTTTATACTGGTTTCCTGTGGACGGCTCCAAAATATCTTCATATGGCACCTGACCAGTTGTTTCCTATTCCATTGGTTTCTCCTTAATTTGGATGTCTATTGTTCTATCTTGCTGTGGTGTTTTCTGATTTAGATGTTCTACAATGAATCCTTCACATTACAGGTACTCTATAACCTCAGTTTCTATTTTTTTAACTTCTCCATTGATAATCTCCTTTTCTACTTTTCCTCTTTGGCTTCTTATTTTTTGTATTGTAAAGTTTTCCATGTCCAGATTCCTTTGCCTATATTTCTCTTCAAATATCTTTGGTGCTGCTCTTTTTGTATTGATTAGTTTTTGCTTTCTCCTTTGCATAAATATTACACCATATTAAATTTGTTTTACTTTCCTGCATCCTTATTTCTTCTTTGGGTGTCTCCTGATCTTCCTGTTTCTCCTTACTTTGGGGACTTGTTCCATCATGCTTTGATGTAACCTGTGTTAGACCTTCTCCACTAAATCCTTCACTCAGCAGGCATTCCATAACTTCAACTTCTATTTTTTAACTTCTACTTTACAAATCTTCTTTTCTCCATTCCCTGTTTGTGATATTATTTTTTTTATTGTGAAATTTTCCATATCTGGGTGCCTTTGCCTGTATTCCTCTTGAATATCTTTGGGGCTGCATTTTTGTATTGATTGATTTGGCTTTTGACTTTGCATAAATATTGCACCATATCAAATCTCTGTTTCTTTCTCATGTTCATATCTCTTTTTTATACTTTTCAAAAATCTCTAGGTTTTGTTGTTTATATTTCCTCACTTCCTCAGATGCTTCTTTTTCAAAACAGATCAAAGTTTCTTGGTCTATATAATGTTTTTCAAAAATATGTTGTATTAATGAACACAGATTTTTTTTTTATTTGAAGCTTCTGACAGTATTTTTCTTTCCTGTAATTTCTCTCTTAATCTTTTTGTACATCTTGTGTCTGGAAATTTAAGGATTTTTGCATAATAGTAACAATACATAATCTCTTTCTTTTCCTCAATAGTCCACTCTATCTTCTTTATGTCTCTTCTTTGGCCAATCAGATTTTGGAATTTTAGTGGACTGCTACTTCCTTCTACAACAATGGGCCATCCTCCCTCTGGGCCTGGCCCCATTGTAGGAATGTTTCCATATTTTGAGGATTCTACACTGACATTTTTTCCAGTCCTGGCACCAGTGCACCTACCAGGATTGGGCACTTTTTTATCTTGGTCTTGTGCACCCAGATATCTTTTTTAATTTTTGACCTACTTCTGTCCATGATATATGCTATATAAAATATAGTCTATATATCAGTGTCATTTTGGTGAGATTTTGTGAAAAACAGGGTCCACCTCTTGAATGTACTCACCAAAACTTGAGAATGAATTCAGTTTCAGCAATACTACTCTCCTTTGCTTGCTGACTTAAACATGACCTATCAGGACTACTTGAGTCACTTTTCAGCTATAGCCTCAAAACAGGCTTTGTACCATGAGAATGGAGGTTTGCAAGGTTACTCTACTTCAGAAATGTGTGCCATCAACCAATCCCAGAAACTACATATCCATTAGTCTGCATAGTCTCATATGCAAATCAATGGAACAAATGATCGTGGAAACCATAAAAAAAGACATAAGTAACCTTCAGACACTGGACCACGCCCAGTTTGGCTTTGTCAAGGGAAGGTCATGCCTACTAAAACTGGTGAGCTTCTTTGAGAGGGTCACCAAGGCAATGGATACAAGTAAAAATGGTGCATACTGCCTACCTGGAACTTGGTATGTTGTACAACACAATAAAAAAACACTCAGGTATATGTAAAGCTCACCGTACTGGGCATAACCCCTATATAACTAACTGGATTGCCAGTTGGTTCACAGACAGGACCCAGGATGTCAGAATTGGTGAAATCATCTAAATTAAGAGACTGGTCATCAGTGGGGTACCTCAGGGCTCCATTCTGGGGCTGCTCCTATTTGGCATCTACTTTTCAGAGCTAAAAGCTGATGTCAAGAGCTTTTGGCTGACAAATTCTGCAGATAACTGCAAATTGGGAGCAATCATAGATTTTCCCATGACACAAACATCTTTCAAGTGGGTCTAACACAGATAAACGACTGGTGCAATGCCAAGAAATTAATTCTATTGCCTTTTGGGAAAATGGCCAC